>NC_133896.1:74330044-74652402 GCF_964199755.1 Larus michahellis | reverse complement strand
AATCAGAGTCTTTGCTACACTAACAGTCACTGGACATTTTAAACAGTGGTTAGGCTTAATTGGAATACGTCATGCTTCAGTACCTATGTAAACATTAGACCCTATCTGTCTATTGTATAAATTTCTGCTTTGGGAGCACCAGGAAGGGTCTGTTTTCATAAATAGCTGCTGCTTCTTTACCTACTACTCCAGATTTTCCATAGAAGTGTATTTTGTGCTTTGAGATGATTTATTGCTGTGGCTTCCTCGACCTCATTTGAATCAGGATTTAAATAATTGGATTTCCAATCTTTCCTTCTTATTTGTACTGCTGTTATATGCAAGCAGCTTTTGTAGGACATGGGGCTTGTTATAGCCGGAAAAGAACATATTTTGAACGTGATACTCTCCAATTTAGCAAATAGTGTTAATTTACTAGGATTATATTCTTGGATGGTCAGTGATTAGTGAATGCATCTGGGGAAAGGTGAGTGCTTCAGTAAACTGAGACAGTAGTTCTTAACGTGTATGTTTTTAGTGTTACTTGCCAGCAAGCTGTGTCAGCTCCTTCTTGTATATAAACCAATATATACAAGGTAATACATATTTTTAATGCTTTTGCCTCAGGAATATTGACTAAAGACTTTCCTTTCTCTTTGACTGGTAATTTGTATATATATTTTTTCCAGATTACAAGGCTTGTTATTTCCGTCTCTTCTTGGTTTATTGAAGAACTGAGAGAAGCAAAGCTTCAAGTGTCTGTACCATGTTCAAATGTCATGGATTAATTTCATTAACATTTGCAAGGATAACTTTAATCTGATATTGATCAGATCAGTAGGATTCTAGGTACCACAGAAGAAAATGTATTGCAGGGATTAGCATGACTATATGGAAATCATAGAATCATAGAATGGTTAGAGTTGACAGGGACCTTAAACATCATCTAGTTCCAACGCCCCTGCCCTGGGCAGGGACACCAATCACTAGACCAGGTTGCTCAAAGCCTCATCCAGCCTGGCCGTGAACACTTCAAGAAATGGAGCATCCACAGCTTCTCTGGGCAGCCTGTTCCAGTGCCTCACCACCCTCACAGTAAAGAATTTCTTCCTAATATCTAAGATAAACCTACCCTCTTTTAGTTTGAAACCATTACCCCTCATCCTATCACTACACTCCCTAATAAAGAGTCCCTCCCCATCTTTCCTGTAGGCCCCCTTTAGGTACTGGAAGGCTGCTATAATGTCTCCCTGGAGCCTTCTCTTCTCCAGGTCGAACAACCGCAACTCTCGCAGCCCGTTTTCATAGGAGAGGCACTCCAGCCGTCTCATCATCTTTGTGGCCCTCCTCTGGACTCGCTGTGACACGTCCACGTCCTTCTTATGTTGGGGGCTCCGGAGCTGGACACAATATTCCAGGTGGGGTCTCACAAGAGTGGAGTAGAAGAGCAGAATCACCTCCCTCAACCTGCTGGCCATGCTTCTTTTGATGCAGTTGGCTTTCTGGGCTGCAAGTGTCACCAACAGATGTTCTTCTTTGCTCAGATCTGATGCTGTTATTACTTGATGAGGTGGGACCTTAGAAGAAATGTGAGGAACCAGGTTCTACTGCACGTTGTTAGGAACAACAAGGGGGCAAGTGGTCAGCTCCCAGCAAAGGCGGCACAGGTCAATTGTTGCTATCGTCTCCTTTCCGAGAGTGGCTTCTTTAGCTAGCTATAACTTCCTATTTGGTCTAGACTCTTAAAGTTCATGTTTGTTCCCTTTTCTCTTAGGAAATGCCTTTGAAGCTATCCACAAACTCTAAAATTCTTCTGTGCTTTCTCAGCCAATTTAAAGTGATTGGAGAAAGGAAAAAGAAAAGGTAGCAACCTAGTAATCCTGGAGGTGTATTGAGAGACTGTAATCTGGACTGTAGTCATCCATCCTCCCTGCGGTCCCTGACAACATGCTATTGAATTAGCACAATGTATGTACCAAGTGCAATGACAAATAATGAGGTCTCATGCTGAATTCATAAACAATCACAGAGAAGCCTCCAGGTTGTTCCCAGTACCAATATACATTATGCAAGCTAATATTCTGTAGTGTAATTGCACATCATAGACCTTCCCTGTAGACCATATTGCCTAGATCTGCTTGGTTTTTCTTTAAAAATACATACTATGGATTTAGGTTCTTGTAGCATAACAGATACTCCTCCTCAGGCCTTGTAAATGCAAGAGCTGGAAATGAACGCTGGTTTGAGACATACAACCTTCAACAATATTTTTCCTGTCCCCTTGGCTCTCCTCGTCCTAATGGTCGGATCTTAGGCTTTGTTTGGACATCTTTGCAGCATCTTTTCCTGGGGACCCATGAGCCTGCAGTAAGGGAGCACCTGGATAGCACAGAAAATCTCAGGAGCTTGTGTGTCCTCTCAGCCCCGGGACTGATCTTCGCAGCTGGTTCTGGGAGGAGAGGCTGGGCAAGAGCAGGGGATGTGGTCTGTGATCTTCAGGCAAGACCTGCTGTATTCTGAAGCTAAATGCAGTGGTCAATACACTGGTAATTACACCGACACATAGACATGGGATCAAAGTGAAGTTTGAGGAAAATAAAGATACACATGGATTTATACTATCTATCTTGCTAATCAGCTAGCCCGAATAAAGTATAGCTTAAAAAATGCCTTTAGCTCGGTCAGGGCCTAACATGGTGACAAGCTCTTTCAGGTGAGAATAACCAGGAGAACTTGGTAAGAATATGCTATGCTGGACTGGGTTGGGTGAAGTTGTTTTTTTTTTTTCTTTTTTTGCTTTATTTTTAATGATGATAGATTGTCTAGTCAATATCATCACCTCTTTTGGAAGGCATTTATAATGGTCAATGTCAATATTTATGACGAAATAAAGCACTCTAAAATTTATTCATAGTCACTGAGACTATTTTTCACTCAGCATTAATGCACTGAGTGCAGAATACAGTCAGATATGTTAGCCAAGAATAAGCTCAGGCCCCAGTGTAGAGCAAAGGATGTTTAATGTATCTTGACAGTCATTAAGTAGTTGGTAAAGGACTGGCAATGAATCCATTATTCTCCTTATGAATCAATTCCTATTTATAGCAAACTATCAAAAATTCCACATTATAATATGGAGATTGAGATCTTACATAATGGTTCTTTCACCAGAGGCAGCCATGAAAGGACCGGTGAGACTAGAACAAATTACAGTTAATGATAGACTCTTTCTCAGAGAATTAAACACTTTAATTGGTCAATCAGGTTGGGCATTTGAGAAAGAGAGACTTGCAATTATGTGAAAGCCTGCCTACTGTACTTTGGCAGCTTTATGGGCCTCTGGCAATTTTTCATCAGGATTTAGATTTGTCATCATGTTCTAATGCTCATAGCTACACCTAGCCAAGAATAAGAGCTGTTTCTTGACCTCTTGGGTTTTGGGGTTCCTTTGGAGGAATGAAGTTCTTGGATCAAGATTTTCGTACTGATACACTGCTGTGTTGGGGTGCAATTCACACGTGACATCTATGTATCAGCTAAAGTGTCTTTTGCAGGCTTAAGTGAGATGTGATACCCAGACCTTTCCGCTTAAGGGTGAATTTCACCCCCTTAAACATCACAATAACTCCATATAATGCCTGCCTTACATGTTTGGTTTGTAATTTGTTCAGAGAAGAGTTTATCTCTTAATGAGTGTTTTACCAGCCTGCTCACTGCACCGCCTGGTTCCTGGTAGAAGCTTTGAGGTGCTAATGTTTTGTCGCAACTGCTTTTAACAGTCTGTCTTACATCATCTGTAACAAAGCACCATTGTACAGGTTTCTGGGTGTCCCACATGAATCAATGAGTTGGAGCAGCTGTTCTACATCAGCAAAAGCTCTGCTTTCTCTCCTCTGGAGAGTCTCATATTAGAAGTGAGGTAGGATTGTGTTCAAAGTGAAACAAGACCCTACCTTGCAGCAGAGAGCTGTTCTTGCTTGATGGTTGTATGGAACATAATGTGCTTTAGGTATGGCTAGTTACTGCTACAAATGATTTCATTACATTACTGCAAGTTCATATTGCAGGCTTTGTGTTGTGCTTATTCAATGAGCTTAATAAATGAACTTTCGAAGTGCTGGAGACAGCTAGCCTTTCCCCACATGGGAAGGAAGAGCAAGAGTGGATCACTTCAGGGATACCACAGAGGTCTCTGAGCTGAGTTAAGCAGTCTCTCATCCTGAGTGTGGGTGACAGACCAGTCTGCAGTCTTGGATCAGGGGGCATAGGACTGTTTTGGGCCAAGCATGTGAAGGCTGCAGCAAGGTGATGCAAATAGAAGATAAAACTGTATAGTTTGGATAGTTTAGACGTCAGGAGAGAAAGGGGAGCTAGTGAAACACTGGAACAGGTTGCCCAGAGAGGTGGTGGAGGCCCCATCCCTGGAAACATTCAAGGTCAGGTTGGATGGGGCTCTGAGCAACCTGATGTAGTTGAAGATGTCCCTGCACATTGCAGGGGGTTTGGACTAGATGACCTTTAAAGGTCCCTTCCAACCCAACACATTCTATGATTCTATGATCCTATGATCTTCTGCCTCATCAGAGAGACTTGCCATTGCAGGACCAGGTCTGAGGCACTGTGAAAGCAACAGCTGATGGCTTAGTAGCTTAGCTTCGCTAAGTTATCCTCTAGGATTGATGAATGGTCACATAACTTCACTTCCCCCAGGCAGATGAATCTTTCATCCAGTGCTCGCCATTTAGAAGATGAGGTGGTTGCCAGTCCTCACAAAAAGCCATTACCTGTCACAAGCGGCAAGAGGAGAGGAGCGATTAGCAGCAACAACAAAACCCCAGAGGAAATCATGTACTGAACCAGGTTTGTTCTCTGCTGCCTTTTACAGAGGAGCCATTTTTCCTAAGGAAAACCTTTCCACCTCCTAAGGAGAAGTCACTTCTCTTAGCTAATCAGAGCAGTGATGAGGGCAGGCCCTTCCTGAACCCGCAGCCCCTCATGGCGAGAGGACACCCTGGGGTGCAGTGGGCTCAGCCGGGGTCCATCCACGGGGCCAGGGCAGGTCCTGGTCGGTGGGCACAGGGACAGGCAGGGGCCGGCCTGTGATGCAGCTGCAGCATGGCGACGGTCAGGCCTGGGGTGGTAGCCCCCGGTAAACAGCACCTCTCAGGGAGCAGGAGGGGCTTTTTGCTAAATGGTGTCCCTAGGCATGAGAAAAATTTCCAGGCCATTACTAGATAAAGCTGGGGTTTTTTTGCATATACAGAGCGGAGGAGCTCAGCACTGGAGCTCTGGCGAGCCATGAAGAGGTGAGGCACCTGCAACTGCTCTCAGTGCAGGAGGAGGGAAACCTGTGTAGGCCGAGGGCACCAAGGGGACCCTCCATGCTGCTGGGTCTTGCCAGGAAAGAGCTTAAGCAGCGCAACAGGCACATCGTGATGCCTCGAAGAAGGTAAGAAATGAAGCTGGGTTTTCAGAAAAAGGCACATGGGTTTCTTATGTCTGGGGTGTTCACAGAAAGCCGCTAACAGGCAAGGCTCCATCAAGTGTGGGACGCTCAGCTTCCTCTCGTGTGTGCTTGGCACCTCCTGGGCTTGATAATAGCCTTGGACATAAATTACTGCTCGCTGTCATCGGGGCGGTGAGGAGGGGTGTCCCCGGCTCTGTGTGAGGGTGGATCCTACGCACCCCATGGCACAGGGAGACATTTTTCTGCAGCTGGTGCTTACAGGAGGTGGCAGCGCCTGTGTCGGGGGCTGGCCAGGGTTCAGGCATCAGCTCGTCAGCGCCAAAACAGAAGAAACACTGGCTAGCTAAAAAGCCCCCTTTCTGCTCTTGCCCCGGACCCTTTGTCAGCCATGCTGCCATGGCATCCATCCGCTGCCCTTAAATACCAGCTGGCTGGCTGGCTGCCAACAGAGCAACCCGAGCAACCAGAGCCTGGGCCTAATGCACTCCTCACCAAGTGTATAGGCTCCATTTTATTTGCATGGCTGTGCAAACAGCACCTATGCCAGTGTGAGGGCATTTGACCTTTAAAGAGACGTCTTCCTGTTTGGCTGCTCAGGTAGCAGTGAATTCTGCTGCCTGGGACGAGAGGCCACGGTCTGGGAGAGGGGCCGACAAAGCTGCCGTGGGGGACAGAGACAGGGGAGGACGCAAAGAGAAGTCTCTGAAAGGCACATTTACTCTTCCTTCTCACCCTGGGAGCGTGAGAGGGTAGCTACCCCTCCTGAAGAAGGAATCCCTCTCCTCTGACTCATCCCAGACAGCAGCTACAGCTGCCCAATACACGTGGAGCCCTCTCTGGCTGTGGGCAGCAGCAGGCATCAGCCTGGCATGGCAAACAGTGGGCAGTAGGACCATGCCGTTGCCCCCAGCAGTCTGCTGCGTCACGTAAACGTCTGCTTTGCTTGTGCCTTTAACTCGAGTCAGCAGCTCCTTTGGGAGCCCAGGTTTGCTTAGGTATAAAAGAGTTTGTTGAAATTCACTGCAGCTTATTCACTGAATGTATTATAAATATTATTAAATTAAATGTAAATGCCTTTGAAGTGCAAATACGGTCCAGGGTTTTTCTCTCTTTTGCTCTGCTTAGGTGTACAAGATAGGGGAGCTGACTCACGGTAGGGTTCTCAGGACTCTCCAGGCTTTTACTGTTCTGGCATTTACTACCCATAACTACACTTCTCATATTCAGATGACAAATTGACCCTGCACCAGGGGAGCTCATGTTTATTCAAAATATCCTAGCCTTGCTTACCATTGTGACAAATCTATACCTAAGGCTTGCTGCCAGCTTGAAAGTCTGGATCCTGATCAGCAACCTTTGATGAGAATCAGTTCAATATAACTTGCTATATTAGCAGATGAAGTGGGAATGAGCCCCAGGGAGATGAAAAGCCAGCAGAGCTTCTGTTAAGTTAGACAAAACTGCTGCCTTCATGTATGCATTTGCACGAGCAATAGCTTTTTGGTGCACTGGGCCTTCACCTTCTGTCCTTCCTCTATAGAGAGGCGTATGTGACCCAACAACTGACCTTTTGGCTTTGCCTATTAGAAAGACATATTACTACTGTCCCTTAGGATAAGTTTGAGAAGAACTTATTTTTCCCTGTAAAACATGAGTACTTCTGTGGACTTTAAAAAATATTCTTTGTTGAATGGTTCTGTCTTCAGAAAGTACAGGGACACCCACAAAATCGTGCTGGTCTCAGCTTCATACTGTGTTAGAAAATGAAGGGGTGTCCAGGTGAATTGTTTTCAGAGGTCCCACATGTTTTGAACTTGTCCTCCTCACTGTACTTGTCTCTTCTCATCCCTTTTTGCTATTTATTCACTGTTCTTCCTGCCCAGCTGGGAGCCAGTTCCCCACAGATGTCCTGTGCCATGCAATGGCCCTGCTAAAGAAAATGTTTATTGTCTTCTCCTTCCCCACTGTGGCAAGCAGGAAGTTTGGCAGATGACGTTTCCTGTCAGGAAGGCGACGTGGGGCATAAGAATCTCTGCTATCTCAAAAAACTCACCAAGCAATGCAATTCAACATGAAACTACTTTGGTGTGAGCGACTACAATTGTTATTCGTAGCTTAGTCTCACATTTGCGTTGTTATCTAGGAACCAAATAGTCACATATCTGTCCCATGTAAGATATGTGATTGCCTTGCAAGCTGGAAAGTCAATTTAAATTGAAGGCCCCAGTTAATAATGTACAAGATAATCAGTTTCACATAGCTGTTCTCAAAGATATTAAGGAAAGTATCAAAGAAATACAAATACCATGTGACATGATTAGCATCATACAGAAGCATTTAGGATCAACATAGTGTCTTTTGTATCTCCCTGGTAATTATTACCATGTTTCCCTGGTTTAATTACATTTATACCTGTAAGATTACAAGATAATTATGCTTGAATTTATTACAGGAAACTAGAAATTGCATGGTTTGTTAACAACAGACAAGCAGAGTATAATTGGCCAACACGACATGGTTATTTGTGCAACATCTGAACACATGTATTATTACTTCAAAGACCCAAGATTGCTGTGTGAGAGGCAAGCGTGAAGCCTAGCCAGTTTAGCACCTGGTAATAGGAAAGCAAAACACCAAGGAAAACACTGCATTGTAAAGCAAACTGGCAGTTCTCCAGGGCTGGAAGCAAAATCTTAAAAATTAGGTTTTAGCAATGTAGCAATTTACTACACCCTATTTCCCCTTCTGTTTGTGACTTTTTGTCTTTCCTGTGCTGGAACACCAGGAAGCATTTTTACCTATTGCATGTGTTGTAGGAGCAGCTTGACTAAAAATTGTCTTCTGTGATTGTAGCAGACTGGACTTTGATGACCTTAGCAGTTTCTATGTTAAGCAGAGGGAGGAAGAACACCTTGGTTTTTGGTTTCAGTTCAGGGAAGATAAGGCATCCTGATGGATAGAGCTCAGGGCAGAAAGTGAGAGGACTTGCATATTATTCTTTTCCCTGCTCCTACAGGTATTGCTCTTTGACTCCTGGAGACAGATGCTATCTCTTTACTGAGACCCTGCCTAGCACATTGTATCTCCAAACTCAGTTAAGCCTTCTAAGCACTGGCAAAACATGTAAACATTAATAATGATATAGTGGAAATGGTTCCAGTCAGTGATGGAGATGGTATTCTCAATTAATTTGCAGTAACAGCGAACTGTATACTTCAGGGCTGCATCCTTCAGGCATTGATCAGGCAGGTTTTGCTCTGGAGTCAAGGGGCATTTAGTCTGAGTGACATGTGGAGAATTCAGCTTAGTTCCTGTTGAGTCAACAGCGCTGGTGTGACACAAAATGTCACTCATCCAAGACTCCGGCCATCACCTGAGATGGAACAGCAGCAGCCTTGGCTTGGAGTTGCCTTGTAACTATTCTGCATTTCTAGGTAAATATAAAATTATCTCAGCTTGGCTTTTTTGTTCCTTGCATACTTTTTTTAAAAAAAAAAAAAAAGGAACGAAAAGAACAGAGAAAAAGCTTCATGAAGCTCATAAGCCTTCTCCTTGCCAACAAGCCATCAGGAGTTGCCTCCAGGTATCACTGTTTGCTGAATGTCCTGGGACTTCAAGAACATTGAGCAGGGTGTTGAAGTATCCAGTGTCAGCATAACCCCAGGCATTTCTACACATCCTCAACTCTCTACAGACATCAGATGTCAATATACCCTGGTGTTTTGTGTGTAACAACAGCAATTTGAGTGCGTGATGGCACTGCAGCAGTTATAAATAATTATTTTCACACTGACAATGTTTCATTTCATCAAGAAACCTTAAAAGAATGTAAAGTATACTTAAGCTCTGTGACAAGCCAACTAGTAGATAAGCGGTGTTACTCCTACCACGAGACAGTTAAGAGTGAGGTAACATGAAAATGAAGAATTTAGTTTGGTATGAATAGAGTGTAATGAATAACAGAAATCAAGAATTCTGAATTCTTTGCTGTAACCTCTCGAGGTGACCAGCCCTTCTGCTAAGTATTCTGCCTTAATATTACCAGTGAAAAACCTACTGCACAACTGTGTAACATCTCGGCCATACAATAAACAAGCAACAGCATGAAAACTCCTTGACCAAGAAAAGGGCAAAGTAGTGAGCTGAATAGCATCAGGGAGCTGCCCACGGGACCTGCTCCATGCAGGGAGGGCAAGCAGAGGGACAAGGGTGACCCCAGGACCACGCGCTCCCCATGCCACAGGGCACAGACCCACTGAATCTGAGCTTTGTGAGCAGAGCAGGGGCAGTGATAGCAACAGGTCCTGTCCTGTGGGTTCAGTGAACCCCAGGGAAAAGCAAGGTCATGTCTGAGGCCAATTGAAACAGCAATTCAAGAACAGGGCTAGAAACAAGTTCTCCTACAACATAGCTCTGTGGAAGAAAAATTATGATTATATATTACAAAGCAGAGATTTTTTTCCAAATGTGTTTGAAGAAACCAGATGCCTTCTGAGAATAACGTTTCCTTATTTGAAAACACTTTTCCCCCTTCAGAAAAAGAAGCATAATAGGGATTTAAGCAAGCCCGACCTAGTGAACTTTATTTACATTTGTAGTGCCTTCAGTATCTGGATCATTCCTTTAGTTAGATATTCTATATAGTAATGCCCTACAATATATGACACAATTGTCTTTTTGCAGTGTGTATTTAACCATGCGAGTGAAATTTTGAAAGATCTTGGGCCAGATTCTGTGATCCTCAGGCTAATGTTTTACATAGCTTTTTTAAAAAAAGTTTCCACTCATTAAAATTAAAAATAAACAAGCAGCAGTTTTTAATCTTCAGTGACAATGTGTGACTTGCTTATACTCTGTCTCTCTCCTACTCAAAGAAAGAAGAGCTTGAGTCTGGTAAGGGAGGACTCTTTTAAGTTCTTGCTGAATCGGGGTTCGGTGTAATTATATTTCTTATCTACACAAAGTTAACACGGGTATCTACCTGGGGCCACCACCCTGCAGCAAGTAGTTTGCTTGCCAGAAGTTGAGCCAGGAAGTCAAAAGCCTCCTCCACAATCAGTCACTTTAGCAAAATTGGGCCCCAGCAGTAGTTTGAAAGACAGGAGGAAAACAATGGCTCATGATCTATTTAGAGTGAAGAAGCGGTTACTAAGAGGGTCCTAAAACAAATAACTATTTTCCTCGCAGCCAAGTGAGTGCTTCCAACAGTCTTGTTAAGAAACAAAGAAGGGAGGATCTAAGTCTGTTTGCGCCCACTTGGTTTGTCTTTGTCTCTTGGAAAGGTCAACTTGGTGCATTTTGAAAGAACAACAAAAACTGCTGCTTTTCTGTCACATCTGTTCTATAAATAATCAAAACTAACCTACAGGCTAGCAGACATGTATTGGGTATGTAGACCCACTAAAGGTTCATAGAAGTCTATGTTGGAGAGCCTTGCTGAGTGAAATCCTGCTTTCACCGAGATCAGTGGCACATGCTGCAAAAGGCACTAGGAGAAGTAGGGAGGCAGGAGTGTGACCAGAGAACGTGTTTGTGCTGATGAATCTGCCCCCTCGCCACTATGGCTGCTACTCAACAGACACCAACTGAGGTAGCAGAGAGACAAAGCAACACTGGCCACACAAAATTGCAGTACCTTCTCTACCCCCACCTCTCGATGCTAGCAATCAGTGACTTCACAACAGTACTCACTGGAACTGATTCACTGTGAAAAAAAGAAAAAAACAACCACACAAAACCAAACAAAGCCAATATCAGTTTATTTCTTCTTATCACCCCAAACAATAGGCACAAGAAAGAGTTTTCACAGCGACTGAAATTACAGGACCAAGTACTGCAACTCCAACACCAGCTGGAAGTTCAAAGACAAAGTTGTTTACAGGTGAGAAAAATAACCTTATCTTTAAAACACGCATCTTCGGTGCCTCTTCATTATGCTATTATTGCCATGGAGCTGACTTTCCTTCAAAAGCAGATTAGCACAGATTTAATGCAACTGAACTGAATAGCCTCTAATGCAACTGAGCTGCAGCAGTGGTGCAAGTGAGCACTTAAATGGCCACACACTTAAATGCTAAGGTACAAGAAACTCCCTACAGTGCACAATTTTGCACTAGCTCTAGGCTTTCCCACCATTTTTGCCTGCTGGACTTTTGTGTTACTGGGACTCAATAAGCTATCTTTGGTGCTGACTGGCTCAAATTAAGCCTTTGTGCCTCATTGCTGTATCAATCACAGCTGCTGATGCTTCCTGGTAGCAATTTTTTTTCCCTCCCTTGTATTTGGCCAGACAATGTTGTCTTTTAGGTAGAGTGGGAAAGCTGAGATCCTGGGTCTGGTCTGGTAGTCTACTTGTGATGTGAAGCTGGCTTCTTTTGAGGTTTTCTCTGTTTGGCCTTAGGTAACTCTTGTGATTTAAGATACTGAATGATTTTTGCCTGGATGTAAAGTTGCTCTTCCTTTGTACTCCATGCAGTTATCTGCAGAGGTATATTTGTCTAGTGAATAGTGTGAGATTGCATGTGCTAACTCTACTCCATTTCACTTCTTAATTTTGTTTGTTGGTGACTTGTTTCAGGTCCTCTAGAAGAGGAATAAATAGCCTTTTAGTAGGTGTGACTCAAAACTTCTTAGCATTATATGTAGAATTCAAATTTGCTTGGGGTACAGGTGCTCTTATTGCAGGAAGGAGGGAAAACTGTCAGGGCTGGAGGAGGTGTTACTCTGTAGATCTAGGCCCTTTCCTCCAAGGGCATTCCTCTAGCTGGCTCTCTGGAGCTCTCAAAGTGCTAAGAAAGCCATGGCTCCATTGGCTGCTGGCTGCCCTAGGCAACCAGCTCTGCCTCTGTGTGAATTTAAGCAAGCTTTTTTACTCTGCAAATTGCTGTGTGAAAGGAAGAAACTGAAACCTCCACTCCTGATGCTTTGACTTTCCTGCCCTAATAAGATGTGAATTTAAAGAGCCTCAGCATGCGCTTCTTCTCAGGAGTAGGTTGTTTTTGGCTGTATCTCTATTAATAAATTGCGTGTCCCAATAGGAACTGACTTAGAGCACAAAATAGCTGTTGCTTAGGACCTGGTATCTACAGCGCATGCATTTTGGGCTACTCTTAGTTTCATCTATCAGACTGAACGTCCATTAGCAAATGGAGCTGATCATTCTGTTTAGTTTCACTTGAAAGAAGTCTGCCATATGGGCTCTCAGCCTCTCTGTCTTATCAACCAAATCACAGGGGGTGGCGGTGATGGGAAGCCTGCTTTTCTGGAATGTATCTTCTGTTCTAACAACATCTAATATAGATCGACCTCCATAGCCAGCATGCAGTATTACTTCCCTGGAGCCCACCTGCTGATGATGGGGAAAATAATGCTGGACTTTGCAATGACTGAGCTTGTAAAAGGTGAAAATCCCTTTTTAACCCATTGATTCAAAATGTCTGTGTGCCTCTGCATCTATAATGGGTTCAAATGCATTGGTTGCTAAGGGAAGAGTGGGTGTTGCATCTGAGGAGAATGATGAGAAAGCAAATTGTTTGAATAACCTGAAGCACAGGCAGGAAAAGCCAATATGTTATCATGGTCATTTCAGTCACTTGCTTTGGAAGGTGTTGTGACTCTTAATTCATTAGTGTTTGCTAAGTGTTTTTAAAATTCTGTGAACAAGTTACTTGAGAGCTGTAGAGATTACTAATGGTCTTATGGTGTAAGCTTTCAGGGATAGATTATTATTTAACTTGCTATAAACTGAGTGCTAGAGCTGTTTCATTAAAGGGTCTGTCAGCACTTAGATTATTAAAATGTGTTTTAATATTAAATCTTGTTCCTGGTGAGCATCATGGGAACACTTCCACCTGGACTGATGGCTTCCCACCCCACCAGGACTGAGGGATGTTTAAGCTCTTGTTAGTTCTGGAACTGCCTCTATCAGTCATAAATGAGCACAACTTCTTCCCTGCTGAGATGATGAGTTTGGGATGTGGTCATTTAACTTACTACAGCTGAGGCACAGGAGCTGGCAGGGTAGGAAGAATGAAAGGGGATGGAGAAGAGAGCTGAGATCACTTGGGATCGCTTTTCTTTCCTTTTTGAAATAAAATATACCCAAGAATGAAAACCTGAGGTCATAAGGAAGTGGAAGAGAGGTCCTTAAAACTTCAGTAAGTCAAGCTGCAGATACTATACCAAAAATAGTGTTCCTGAAAGTATGTTAATTGTGATTGGTATTGCCAGGTTCAGGTTTTCCACGTTTCCTCCTGAAACCTCAGGGTTAATTTTTCTGTTTAGTCTGCTTTTGTTTCTGATGAAACCACTAAAATAACAATTTGGCAACAGAAATCTTTCCTGTGCATGAATTTAAAAAGAACAAGCAAAGCATGAATTAGCATTTGTATTTGAGAGACAGACACTTGAGAGAATGGAGTTAAAGTCACAAGACAAAAAGCCCTTTGTGTGTTTTGGTAGTCACCTTGCTGATCCATAATGACACTCTCGGCACTGACAATGAAAGCCCATCAAAAGGAAAAGGAGTGGTTCTATGTTTAGGTTCCTGGCTTTGTACTCTAGAGACCTGAGTGAGTATTTCTCTCCATCTCTTTAAGCTTATGCAAGCAAGAACAGCTTTGGAGCACAGCTGGGTGAGGAAAAGCCAACTGTGAGGCCATGAGGTCTCATTAATAGGTGAACATTGGTTGCTTCTGCAAGAAATGAAGCTCACGGAAGGCCATGTAGGCCTGAATCCTCACATGAGGCTTTTGTGAGCTGTTTTCAAACACTATTGACATCTCCAGAACAGCTATTAAACTATGGCTCTGCTCTCCCCTTGTGCCTAGATGTTTAGCACAGACTGACTTACGCTGTCGGGACAGGTAGGTTGTGAATGCTTGTGTCCTCTATTTAGTATATCTGTGTTTTCTGTCTAAAAGTGAGATACTCCTTGCCTTAGATGGTTGCTGCTAAGGTGCTTGAATTCTCTGATAATGGTTGTCACTTAGCCTCTTGTCCATCTACACAAGGAACCTGCTGGAGTTGCGCAGCCTTTTGGAAAGTGGGAAGAAAATGCGAGAGTATTTCTTAGGATCATCTTGCCCCAGGGGAAGCCTTTTGTTTTTAAAATAACTTCACTTGCCTTTTTAGCTTACTCTGTCAGAATCTACACACTCTTTCCTTTTATTTATTTTCATTTTTACAGCCATTCACTTTGAGAAGAGACTCTCTATGGGAACAGTGTAAGAGTCATGCCAGTAAGTGCTCAGGGGTTTTTTTGAGGCTTTTTGTGTGTGGTTTGTTTTGTGTGGGATCACTCTATGCACTACAACACTTAAAAATGCACAAGGGGAGATGAGAGCTAAATTTGTTGATTAGGGAACATGTTGCTTTCTAGCATTGGCCGGAAAGGAATCCCTGTTCTGTATGCACATGGCAAAAGAGCTAATGCACAGTAAGAAGTCTTCAACCTTCCCTCAGAGGCATAGGGTATGTGCTAGTGCCAAAAGCAGGACCATTGACTTTAGGTTAATGATCTGAATGGGAACAGCAAAGGCAATGATTAGCATTTGCTGGTTTTAAACCTTGAACAAACACCAGTGATATTAAAAGTACACAGAATGAAGATATCAACAGAAGACTACTGGAGTCTTCCTTCAGACGCGGGAAAGAAGATGAGTCTCTTCTATTCCTCAGTCTTGACTTGTACGTAACTTTGAATAGCCCTGCGTACCTTCTGGGAAATCACTGCTTGTCTGAATGCAGTATGCCTTCATTCTTCTCTTCCATATGTTCTATGGTAAAACTCAGTGCTCCCCAGTAACTGACTTGAGTCCAGGTACATTCAGGAGTAGAAATGGCAACAAGAACATGACTTCAGCCTGTGTGCGGAGTGAAAAAGAAAAAGCTGATTCTTAACAATCTAGTGTTGCAAGTGGGTAGATAAAATGCGACTAGTCTCTTGCAACGCACTGTGTATGGCTGGCTGCTTCCAGAGGAAAGTGGAACACAGAAAAGCATGGGAGTTCTTGGGTGCAATGTCTTTTGTTTGTGCGTGTGTTTCTTCTCCCCTCCTCCTCCCTTCTCTTGTGGATCTGACTCGTAAGAGCTGGCTACAGCACAGGTATGTAACTACTGGCTATGGTACAGGTAAAAGGTTTCCTGTATCATTAGTATAGACCTTTTCCCATAAAGTGTTCCACCTCTCTGTGCCCCTTTCCCCTCTCTCTGCGTCCCTGTTGGCATTTCTATAATACAACACAAAAGCAGAAGCAAAGCTTTCATCCCTGGAGTCTCTACATCATTCTGTTTGGAGACAGAGGTTTAGCTATGAGCGGACAAAGTCTGCTGCTTTATGACCTGTTCGGATGTTTTAGCCTTTCATGGTGAAAGTATGCAAGGTAGTGAGGCTGGGGACTGCCTGTGGGAGACCTCAAAGCTTGGATGGATGTGAAGTGGTTTGGGTAGTGGGGTCAGCTCAAATGAGTTGATGGCAATTGGGGATTTGCTTTAGCTCAGTCAGAATCAGTTCCTGGGTCTATTTGTAAAGCTGTCACCAGCTGTGGACTACTCGCTACTAGAAAGCTGTTGTGGAAAGTTGTTGCCACCACCCTTGAATGGCTGTCAACATGTAGATGCTATGCAGTTGCCTTGTGACGGTATCTTCTAATGTAGGACACTCCAAATCCATGTGCTTACTCTACATAGAGTATGATGAAGTAGAAAGGAGCAATGAGAAATGGAAGTTTCTCAGTGGCAGAAACAAAATCACTTTAGAGGAACGTTATTTAGGGACAGGCTGTGAGTCGGCTGCACCTTCCATGAGGCTTAGTGCAGCACTTGGATTGCATGCGTGCTCGCAGGCGTGAGGGAGGTATGAGCTTGCTGTTATGTCCTTCTGTGGCTGAGGCAGGACAGCCTGATTGCTGGCAATCACAGCCTTTTTTTTTTTTTGCACTGCATGCTCTGCCTCCTGCTCGTCCCATCACAGCAAGAGCAGCCTTGTGCACTCAGACTGCTTCCTATCTGGCAGTTGTTAGTAGCAAGCCCAGTGGACCACAAGCAAAGCAAATAGCAGGGCATGGCTATTTTAACCACCCATGCTATTCTACTGCCCAAGAGAACTGCCTGCTTTCCCTCTGCCTGGGGGGAGCAAAAACCCCTGGCTGCCTGGATGTCTGCCAGTAGGAAGTTTTGGCACCCTCACCAGGTTGACACAATGTCCTGGCTGGTTTGCAGCTGGAGGTGGGGGGTGAGTAGGGCAGGGTGGGATTTGCTTATTTTCTGTCTTTTCATTAGTTGGTTTTCTTGGCTGTTCCTGCACCTATGTAAGCATTTCCTCCCAGTGTTCCCCTGCCTTTTTTGTTTCCCCTGGTGAATTGATGTTGCTCTTATTGAATGATGATGGTTTTTTTTCCCCCTCTTCTTATTTTCGAGCATGAAGTGAGGTGAATTAATGTGTGTGGGAAAAGTGCCAAAGGCAAGAAGTGTTTCCTCTGGCATGAAGGGGACGGTCTCTGCCTATCCTCCTGAAGCCTTCTGTTGCTGGCTGGACTGTTCTTGTGCCAAGGACAAATGAACACAGATGAAAGCACATTAGGCTTTATGTGTGAGGGAGATAGTCACAGCTGAAGATGCATTATTTTTTTTTTAATTATTATTTATTTATTGCCCCTGTTGGCCCCTCATTCTGTAATGGCAGTAATTGAGGCTCTAGATCTGGATGCTGAGAGGAGGTGTTCTGGATCCAAACCTCACAGACTTGGCTGTGGCATTAATTGAGGTCACTCAGATGAGAAGTTTGCTCACTCTTCTGCCTCCTTTCCCCCACAGCAGCTCTTGATGCATTAAGCAGACTGCTGGAACCAGAACGATGCATATGATGTAACTGCCTAACATGTGTTAAAGAGCTCTGTGAATCTCATCAGCCAGGGAGCTTGAACATGCCCCCTCTCTGACGCTGACTGATATTTCTCCCTTGCACCTTCCTTGCAGAGATGGGATTAGCTTCTGACACTGTACACAGAGCACTTAGGTCATCTGTCTGAATTTCTGCTTGTGTTTACTGTTGCTCTAGAAGAGTCATTCCATCTGAAGCATAAACTATTACCTGCAGTTAGACCCAACTAAAGCTTTGAGACAGCTAGAAAGAGCAATGATTCACATGACCTAGCTACTCAATATAATTCATATCCCATATATTTGTGTGTAATAATAAATAAAATTGCTTTTTACTGGAGTAGAATTTCATCTCTTCATCAACATCATGCACCAAGTGTCGCATAGGGTTTTTCACTGTAAAACAAATAGCTGGAGCTTGTTGTTAAAATATAATTCCCGGAATATTAATATCTGGTATTGTTGCATAAACAAAGATGCCTTTGCATGAATGAAAGGTTATCCAAGAACTCCCAGTTTTTTCCCCTGCTTGTTTGCTGTTCAATTTAATCCCAAATCTCCTTTTTTTTGGTGGTTGTTTTTTTCCTCAGATATATTGTGAGGAAATGTATATATTTTCACAAGTATTGTGAGGAAATGTATATATTTCCACACTGTATTGTGGAAAGGAGACTATGGGCTTGTCCTGTAATTTGCAGCTCTGCACTGAGATGATGGTGTGATATGATCTTCCATTATTTTTAAAAGCATCAAGTTATTAAGGCTAATATGGCCTGGTGCGTGTGGTGACAAGCTATCTCTTACTCTGAAAAGCAAGAGATGCTGCACACAACAGGGCTATGGGGAAGCTTGCCGTGATGATGATAAAAGCATTTTTAAGGCATGCTTTCATTACTTTGGGTTAAAGCCTACCCTTGACTCTTATAGGTGGTAGCTGACAGGTATGGTCTGAACAGTTTTACATTACTTTTAATGTATGTATTTATTCCTTGGGATGCAGTAGGCTGCAACTGAAACATTTTTCTTCTGTTGACTTGAAAAGTATAGTAAATCCTACGTTTGCTGCTGGATTGTTTGTTCGGTTTCTCCTGCTTTATGCCCTTTTGCCCACAGCAGTTTGTAATTGAGTCTGAGGAGCATAGGCATATTATAGGTTACTCTCTTAAAACTGGGGTTAGCAATCAGATAATTGGTTTCTTTCAGCAGATGCATGGCTACAGAACCTGAGTTTCTCTTTCTTTTTCCCTTTTTTTTTTTTTTTTGTGGTAATAAATGCTATGTGGTTATGTTTGACTATTTTTTTACAGCCTGTCTGTAAGACTGTCTCAATTCATCCCTCATCTCGTAAAATACTAGAGATCCCAGCAGATGAGTGGGACTTGTGTGGTCAGAAGCTCTTTCGCTCCACCTAAAAGGAAACCTTCAGAAACTGAGTGATACAAACACAGATTTAATGGCTAAAGTTCAGAAAACTTGAGAAGGCAATGAAGCAGGGGTGAAATGAATTCAAGAGTAGGCTACAGCAGCCTACCATCAAAATTTGAACCTCTAATGTATAACATGTGTTCCTGCTTTCATTTGTCTACTTTACAAGAACTAATACACAGTATTTTCAGGGTTCACAAGGGGACTTTTCTCCCTCTAGGCTATTAGCTACAGTAACAGCTTATTAAGAAAGTTAGACTTTCTCCCAGCTGGGGGAAAAACGGGCCCTAAAAGAGAGGGGGAGGAAGAGGAGAAAACTGAACATTTTGTTTAAACAACTTAACAATACAATGCCAGAGGAAATGAATCAGATGAGAGTGATTTCTGCAAGCATGTATGTTTTGCTCTGGGAAAACAAAGAGGTTTAAATCCTGGCCTCCCAAGAGTCAATAAGGCCCATGTTTAACTTAGAATGGTAATATGGGGTCCTGGTTTGGTTGCTAAGGGTGGAGGAAGGTATTTCAAGAAGAACAAAGGGTAGTTAGGTTTCTATCTAGTGTAACCTCCTCAGGACATTTATTTCCTAGGATTATTTCTGGGTTTTATTTTCTTCCCCCGAAAGTAGCCTTCTTCCTTACCCCAACCCTGGAAAAAAAAACCCCACAGCCCTGTTCTTAATGTCATCTTCTACAGAAAATGAGGTCATCTGCACCTGATACGGTGTGGTGTCATCTTGTCATTGGCACTTGGTACAAATCCCCAGTTCCTTCTTGCTGTAGGGTCAGCCCAGCTCTGGGAAGAATTAAGCTGTGCCACACTAAGGAGGCCCAAAGGACCGTCTGGCAGGCAGGGACGTTAGAAGACTGTAAATAAACATCTGCTTTTCTTGGACTTGCCTTTTGTGATGAAATATGAGGTTTCCTTCCTCTCCATTTCCTACGTTAGTGAGATACTCAGTTGCTCATTTGAAGAAGTCAGAATAGGAGGATATGCCCCCCTGCCCCACAACCAGTGTGGCTTGGAGCAGTCTGCTTGTGAATGTATATTCTCTAGTTATTAACAACTATTTGTGGGCAGATTGTTCATGTGGTTTTGTCTGTATGTATTTCCAAGCCATCTTGGCCCTTCTTAAAGGCATTTTCCAGGAATAAGCCCTCTGGGAGCTTTGAATGACTGGTTCGTGATTGCTATCCTTAGACTAAGACTGCTGGGTGAGAGGGGTATTTAATCTTGGCCTTTCACAATATGACTGACAGCTGTTTCACACCTCTGGTGGTTTTTCGCAGCCCCTTAAGTATGTGCTGATGCTGAACTGGAAATACTGCTATTCGCCCTCTCCATTAGTGCATATGAATAATTGACTATCTTAAGATATTTTGAGACATCAGCTCCTCTTTTTTTCCTCCTCTCTAAAATCCTTCCTGTTCCCTTAGTTCCAAGTACGCTGGTACTTCCCAGTGAGCTTTCTGTGTTATCTCGGGTTGACCAGTTCATTTATCTGTAGTAGCAGTGACAGCAGTCAGTGGGTGAAATTCTGGTCTGAACTTCCATAGCCTGTGTCCTACCTGCCTCTCTGCATGCAGTATTTCCTGTTTCCTGACTGTAAGCCTTTGAAAGCAGCAGTTAAGCATTTTGAAGCAAGTCTTTGATCTCTTCTCTTCTGTACTTGGAATGGGCAGTGTTTGCCTTGCTACAGCACTGTGACTAGCTGTGCTGAGGCAGAATGGGCTGTTCATACGTAGCATGCACGTAGATCAAGGGGAAAGATGTTTCCCTTTGGATTTCCAACATGATCTTGTTATTCAGGTCAGAACACATATTCTCGTGTTTTTGTCTCAACCTAATGTAATGGAGCAGCCCGATAGGGGCTACCCTACACAGAGGTGATGAGCTGTGACCAAGAGTGATGCTGGCACAGGCTATGCAAGACCCTCTTTCCCCAGAGCCCAAGGTTATGCTACCTGGTGACAATGGCAGACTCCATTGACAAACCTAAAGAAGGTGAGATGCTGAATCAGGTCTGGGATATGTCCAGGACAGTCCAGTCAAGGACAGCAGGAGACCAGACTGGAGATGGAGCTGCCTAAGAGTGTCGGTACAAGAACTATCTGGCATAGAGGGTCAGAAACAAGGCTGGAAATAAGTCTGGCTACAGAATAGGTCTGGGGCTTTTTGGGAAGCCCAGTCAGCGAGCTAGGATGGGGCTGGGCATAGGCATGAAGCCCTAGGTCTGAGCTGCAATGGGGCCCATGGGCAGGGCCGTGAGTGTGTGGAGTCCTGGGTGAGGCTGGCCAGGGTCATTAAGGCCCCAGGTGCCCTCAGGGCTCTGAGAGCCAGAACCTTGTTAATACAGTGCGGAGTTGATGGACTTTTTGTTTTGATAAAAAAGCAGTACCTAGTCAACATGCTGTCATAAAGCACAGTTTGTAGTCCCTTTTTCAAGAGAAAGCATAATTACATTTTTCTTCCTAATCAACAGCCTGCTTTCTGAAAAATGACACCAAAAATGTATTAGTCAAAAACCAGTGACAAGAATATGCCAATGAAGTGTGTGTGTGTATGAGAAACAAAACAGAAGGATAATATGAGTAATTGGCTAATCTTTTTATAGGAGGACTGAAAAATATGTTCCTTCTGATAAGTTTTATGGACCAGTAAGAATGAGCCAGTCATACTAACTGAAATGCTGAATGTGTCTTGCTCTTCCCAAATACGCAAATTTGAGGAAGTCTGAGAAGGCCCAAGAAAGGTGTTGTATTATTCTAAGCCATGTGTCTCTTGTCCTATTCTTGGCATGCTCTCGTGGATTTCTCTTCAATTCCCTGTGCTAACAGCTGATTAGTGAAGCATCAATTCTGCTATCAAATAAGTAATACCTCTGAAAGTTAATAGATGCGTCTTCATTTGAAATGTTATTTCTCTTCGAAAGAACCTTAATAAGAAAATCTAAGTGAGAGCATCTGATAAACAAATAGCAATGTTAAGTCTATAGAAAGGTTGCCCCAAAGAATCTGTATCTTCCTCTGGTTTTAGCTTAGCGAAAAAAAAAAAGGAATCAAAGTAGGACTTCCACCTTTTTAAGGAGCAACTCCCATTAGGGCTGCCTGTGTATGAAGGGGCGTGCTACTACATAGAGTTGGGACACAATATGAAGTCTTAAGCCCAGGCTTACCAAACCTTTTTGGGATAGGGAGTAGGGGAAGAGGTTGCTGTAACGTATTCCACAACAAAGCACTAAGAGATGTCTGGGCAAGATATAGGAAAGGGCTTTCATTTAAAATATCTGTTAAATAGTGGTCTTGAGTCTTCTTTGAAAAATCATGCTGGATTTGAATCAAAGCTAAAGTTACTTCCTGCCCTTGGTTTTATTGTTTCGTCCATGATCAGAAATGCTGAAACACTATTAAAGAGGTTGCTTTAGTATTAGGTTGTATCTCTAGTTCATGTCTCTACGTTTCAATCTCAAGCCGTATTTCTAGGTCAACCAGAGTTAGGAAATACTGCAAATCTCCTTGGGTTTTCCTGAAACTTCTAGCCCCAAATTGCGGATACAAAAAGCTTGCATGAGATGAGTTATTTTACAACTTGTGGTACATCAGTCTTGGAGGATCCATGGACTCCTTCTGAGATGCCATGAAAGATAATTATCAACAGGCCTAAGCAGATTTGCACTTCCCCTGGAAAAAGTACAAGGATCCACAAGCGCAAAAAAAGTCTCAAATGAGTGCTTTAAATAACTCTGGGCTTGTCTATAAGGAACCCATCGTGTCTCGAGTTTATCCTCAGACATAACTTACATATGGGAGACAGCAGTAGAACTTACAAAGTCTTTCTTGTCACGCGCCCCTGAGCTGATTTGCTGGTGACTAATAATTGTAGCCTTTCCCTCAGTCAGGCGCTAATTTTTCTTTTTTTCTCTCCTGTTTGGGCACTGAGCTTAATTTCTGCTGCTCTATGAAACCTGTTTGAAATTAGCCAGTAAATTCAAAAGCTATTGGTGGTGAGGGGGACTCTGTGTGTGTGCATACCCATCAACACGTGTGTTAATAAGCTGCTTAAGCTTAATTTCCTTAAGAAACAAACCTAACAACCCAAGAAAATCAGTCTAAAACTTAATTTCTTTTTTTGAACAGCTGTAGAAACAGGTATTGAATGATAAATTAAGCAGCCTGTGATGCCACCCATGCAGTTGCCATGTATTGGCAACCTACATGCCATAAATGCATAATGGTATACGACCTTTTCACAGATGAATGAATCCTTGTGATTTGAAGGATTGTTTATTAGAGGATGGATGGATGGGAGGGAACAGATCAGAACCCTCTTCTGCTAATAGCACTGAAACTCTTATTTGCCACATCAGGTTATGATTTGTGTGCCTGCTCAAAGCTTTCATTCAGTTGTGCTTTGCTTTGAGTTTTTTTGGCTATGTATTGTCCTAACTTACATGCCTCGGTGCAATGTGTGTGCAAGACTAACAACTGCAATAATCATAACTACCCACACATTGCAGCCTTGATTTTAATGACCAAACTTAACATCATGTGGAGTAATGTTGTTTGTAAACAACTTATGTGTGTGTTGCCAACTGATCCATAGAACTGGGATCATTTCAACAAACTTTTTTTTTTGTTTATTTTTTTCATGAATGAATGTGTATATAGATGAAAATAATGTTTGACTCACTTATATAAAGTCTTCTGTTAAAGTAGAAGTAGTTTAATAATTATTCATTTTTTTCCAAGAGGGAGATCAGTGCTTCTGTTTTTAGTAACATGTTACTGATGGGTCAATAGCTTCTATAATGCTTTTTTTTTTTCTACTGAAGATGTAAACCTTTACTGCTTTTATGAAATTTTCAATGGAAAGCTCTTGAGTCCAGAGGATGTGCTGTGGCCTGAACTGCAAAAATCAACCAATCTGTCAATAAATGGCTAGTTCACATATTTTTATGTAACAATTTATCTAAAGCTCTTGTTTTGTTTCCAATATGAAGCTGTAATGGATACCAAAACCTCAAAAGCCATGGTCAATGGGACTCTTACTCTCTATCTAGCTCTACAAGTTGTGTATAATTGAGACATGCATATATTGTCTATTAATTATTGCTTTAGTGCATCTCCAAGCTAGTTATAGATCTATCTTTAGTATAAAACATGGCAAAGGACTGCATTTTACTTTGGGCCACTGCAGCTATGTGAAATTCACAGTGAACTGTCTAGTGACAACTTTAGTTTGTACAAACAAGCTCTAGTCCAGTTTCTTTTCCCACTATAATCTGTTACTATTTGAACAGCAATTTCAAAGGTGTTGCAAGGTGAAATTAATCTGATCTGCTGTCACGTATATTCAGGTGAGATGAACTGCATACTACAGGACTTAATTCTCTCTCTTAACAGTGAAGGGGGAGCCCAGAGTGCGAAGCTCTGGCATGGGTAAAATGAATTTGACCCTGGGTGGATAGTCTGCAAGGCTTATGCTCCCAAGTTGGTTAGCTTTCTCGAATAAAACCCGCTTTGCTATTTGATTCAGGGGAAGCAGCCTTGGTTCTCTTTGCAGGGGCTCTGATGTTGTGCGTCAGTGGGGAAATTTGAGGAGGTAAATGACCACAGTTCATCAACAACTCTTCTTTTACATCATGTTTCTGATCAGCGGGTGTGCTCCTCCTGATGAGCTGCAAATGTGTACTTAACGTTATATTAGCTATTAACTTCCAAAGTCAACAGTTTCCCTGGTAAGATCAGAACACTTCAAATATTACTCTGTATTTAAAAAAAAAAAAGTAATATTTTTTCAGTGTAGAAGAACCCTTATTAAAATATTTACAGATACTTTTATGATGTTATACTGCTTTCCTAAAACACTGATCAACCATGACGAATACGTTTGTATGGGTGTTATCATTCTCTCTCCTCTAGCCCCCAATTCTTCTTCTTCGAGGAGAAAGTGTTTCTACTTTTCTAGGATCCAGAGGAGGTCCAGGCTTTTAATGCTCTGCTATAAGCATGAATTGGAGACCTAAAACGTGTGCAGGCTGGTGGGGCACTGTCATCTCTTTGCAGCGGGGAGAAAGACAGCCTCTTTTGAATGTCCCCTCTCCTGCCTATGGCACACGGAGAGAAGAGACCCCTCGGTGCTCCCTGGAGCTGTCAGTCTGCTCATCTGCTTGGGAGGAGAAAATGAGAACCTCCTTTTGTGTGTCACTCTTTTCCTCAGTCCCTCTTTGACAGCATAGATGATTTACAATAGCAACTCTGGTAGGGCTGTTGACCGTTATTTTTGTAACACCCAAATTCCTGTTTCTCTGGATTTATACTTTTATGGTTATGAAGTTCAGCAGGCTAGATACAGTTTAACTCTCAAGCCTAGTAAATGACACTGGCATCTCTGCGGCAGTAACAAGAGCTTGCTGTGGAAATGACAGCACGTTTACGGGAGGGAGCAAGGGGCCTGATCCAAAGCCCACTTTAACTCACAGAAGCTTCTCTGTTGACCTCACTGAATTAGGCTTCCAAGTAAACAGCAGCTCCCCTGAAGCAGCAGTCAGCTGTTTTAATGCTGCAGGAGAGATTAGTTACGAGCAAATGGTGTTTCACCACATTCCAGGCCAGCAGCAAATTCTTATATTCCTACAGGAACAGAGTGTGTGCTTACCGAATGTGCGTCATGAGCAACTGCAGAGATGACAAGTTGTCAAATGGATGTTTGCTGCCTAAATAGGAGGAAAATGGTGAGCATGAGAAAAATGGGATGTGTATGTATACGTCTTGGGAATGTGCAAGCACTCAGTGAGCGGTCGTGGTGTTTTGAGCATCCCAGAGCACTGCAGTGCACTGTTTGGCTTGATATGGTGTGTAACGTAAGTGGTAGGTTGTGACCCCTCAGGCAGATGTTTGGAGGTCTGTCATAAACTTGTCAGGATCTTGGATGCTTTAATGGCGGGAGGAGAGAGAAAGGACAGCAGCCCTGATAGCACTGTTAAACCGAAGCCACATGTCCCAAATGGCGGGTCTTGACCTCTGCTGGGTTCTGCAACGATTCAACGAGGTCCCAGGGTGTTTGGACACAGGTACAGCAGTAGCTGCAGCGCGTGTGTGGTGTTACTGGCCCTATGTGGCATGTCACTGACATCTTGTTATTTTACAGTGCAACAGTTTGATACGATACTGTAAAAGAGATTTTTGAGGAGTCTTGGGCTTCTTTTTGACCTGGGTTATTTGTCAGTTTTGGAAGCAGTAAGCAGTAAGCGGAGGGGAAAGGATCAGTAGCTGAAACTGTATGTGTTTGTGAGGAGGGAGAAGGGAAAAAGCACATACTACTTCAGCCAGCTTTGTGCCACTGAATCATGTGGCTGATCTTCCACGATCTGCAGTAGTTTATTTCTTTCAGGGTAAAAGGCGTGAGAACAGGCTTTAATTACCGACTGCAAATGTTTAAACTGGCCTGAGAATTGCTAAGTGCGTGGATGGTAGGAGCTCAGCACCTATGGGGTTGGGAGAGGGTCAACTTTTGTATTTGGTGCTTGCAGCTGGTTCTTCTTTCTTCCATCCCAGCCAGAGCCAGGCTGCTGCCCAGGTGGGTCGT
Organism: Larus michahellis; assembly: GCF_964199755.1. Taxonomy (NCBI): domain Eukaryota; kingdom Metazoa; phylum Chordata; class Aves; order Charadriiformes; family Laridae; genus Larus; species Larus michahellis. Next base: position 74,626,067 of record NC_133896.1, on the reverse strand, counting down.
GTGAAGGCTGCTGAGCCCGAGGTGGATTGCCATGTCTAAAAGACTGAAATGATGGTCAACGCTACTTGTTCATTTGGCATCGCAGGCAAGAACAGACTCTCGGTTTTTTTTGGAAACAGACCTGTTGAGAAACAGATAGTGTATGGAAAGATCATCTAGCTAGATAAAGTGGGAAATTATAAAGCATATCAAGTAGTGTAAGAAGATAAGAATGCTTCCCAGAACACTTTTGTGTTTGAGTGAAAGGAAATCACAGAATGATTACAACTGTCTCGAAAGAAAAGGGAGATATTTCTAAGAACTTAGTGATCTAATGCACTAATTACATCTGTAAAGTAGCATAGGAATGCTGTGTCTTAAGGTCTTTAAAATATTATGTAATTCAGAGATATTTATAAGGGTTTTACTGATAAACTAGTTTAACTACTGACCCATTAGATTTTCTAATAAATACTCATTAATATTTCTATAAATCAGTTAATCAGTGGTTAAGACTAAGTAAGACACTAGAAAGTATATGTTATTTCTAAATGTAATATAGGTCGAAAGGAAAAAGGATCCTACTCCCGTCTGCAATTACTTTACATTGGAGTTACTCCTCCTCATTACAAATAAAATTACTCTTGACATGTTAATGTGAAGGGAGTCAGGCTGTAGATTTATGCCTGTAGTATCTCTGTGGCTAAGATATTTATAGTAAAGAGTGCAGAATGGCAAATGCTGCTTTGTAATGGAGTGCATGAAGGTGCAGCCCATAACTAACTCTTCACTAAACTGAGAGGGAGAGATATTTAAGCAATAAGTGATGCTTTCTCTCTATGATGACATTCTTTTCTGGCACACTTGTAATGTATTTTGAAACCTACAGGATAGCAAAGTGAGACTTGTCTGTGATCAAATGGTAAATACCATGCAGCTGCTGAGGCCTGCATTGAAAACCTCCTTCCACTTGCGCATTTTAATTCACCTCTGTGAGAGTCTCCCAAAATAGGCCTGAGTAAAAGGAGCAATGGGAGAAGGTGAATCCAAACAAGAATATGCTCGCACTGTTTGCGGGTGTGATAACTTCTGCAGTTTAAAGCAGCACTGAATGGGCTCTTCGTGACAAGGATTTTTCAGATCAGTTTCCAGCCCACCCTAGAAATGCTGTCGGTTGGGGATTGCCCCTAGAGTCCTTACTCACCTTCTTGCTGCATGCTCCCAACTGTTGCACTAAACTAGCATATCTGCGGGTTTAGCGCTGATGAAAGGTGGTCTGCTGACAGCTCTGAAGACATGTGTTAAATCTACAACCCAGCATGAGTACTAAAGGCCTCCTCTCTGCTCCGGCTCAGTGCTGACCTGCAGGGTGGCCTCCCATGGGACCAGACTGCTGCTGATTCTTGTTTGATCCTTGGCCTTGCTGGGGCCGCTAGCAACACCACTAATGGGTACCACTTGTAAAGGCTTATTCTGATATGTATCAACAATTCTGGCTACCGTCTCCTCCGCAGCAGCTCCAGTGCAGCAGCTGCTGGCGGTAAGGACTTGCTGTTGCTACTAGAGTTGAGCTGGGTTTGTGTCTGTGGTTCAGTGTGGAAGCTGGCAGTGCAAATTCCCGGAGCATCCAGGCCCCCCGAGGGACAGTTGGGCCACAGTCACAGAACCAAATAACTAATACAGAAAGGCAAGAAAACACTGAATTCTCTGCAGTTCCCTAAAGAGACTTGCCCAGAGAAGAAGAGAAGCTCTGCTACTACCTGTCTTCTGCTGAGATGACTTTGAGGCAGCCTTCAGGCCATCTCTCTCAGGTCTCAAAAGAAAGATGCTCTGCACGGAGGACAGTAGCACCAGAAAAGGGTTTGTGGGAGGGATATATACGAAGTGTCGCAGCTAGGTGTCTGAAGTAAGGAAAGCATTTGAAGTAGAAGAGGGGTAAGGGTAGGAGAGTAAGAAACTGTGAAACAAATTGAGATTAAAGAAATCCACCCTTAAAATTGTGTTTTAAACAGCCTTGTGTCTCCTTCTTTGATTCAAGGATCATGAAGTAACCATGAGTCCAGCCGCAATTATCTTCTGGGATTTTCCCCAATTTCCCAGGTGGATTTATTTTTTTTTTTTTTTTTTCTATCCTAGCAGTGTCACTGGCAACAAGAAATAATGCACAGGGCTGTTTCCAAAGGTGACGCAGCTCCTGAAGCCCATAGATTTCTGTATCCTGTGCTAGTAGCAATAAGCGCACCAGACTGGTCTTATATATAAAAATGTGGGGATTTGTTTTGTGTTTGTTTGGGGTGGGGTCTTTTTGCACAGGATGTAGTTGCTGTTTTAAAACCTCCACTGTGCTTTGGTATTATGGAGGCAAAATTAGGTTTTCTGCAGTCTGAAGGGGAAAGTACCTGTGTGTCAGATACCCATGGGAGACACAGGGGACGGATAGAAATTTCAAGAAAAATACCCAATTGGGGCTTTGAATGGAGTAAACTTAGAGGGTACAGGGGGAAGAAAATTAAACTTGCATTTGACTTATACTTCCATAATATTATTTTCTGGAGGACTTAAGAGCAAATGAAAAGGCCTTAACACGCAAGCAGTTCTCTTTTCTGTAGTCAATTTGCTCCATTCAACAATATTATTTTTTTGCATCCACCTCCCTTTACAGAGGTCAAGTAAAGAAAGAAGCCCAGAAATAACTGAAAAGCACTCCACTGAGGAATAACAAGTAATTATTTTTTTTTTTTGCCTTATAGTCAAGACAGAGCTAAGTAATTATTTGTTAGAGCTAGGAATCAACATCTAAGCATTAAGGAAAGAAATCACATGTTTTCTTTGAGTCGCCCAACTGCTATGCTTCTACTATCTCTAGGCAATAGCAAAGAGAAGAAAAAGTAGCAAAGTCATATTCTTGTGCTCCACCATCCAAGCACACGGCTGAAGGCTGGATTTTGGCAGCAGCCGACAGCCTTTCTCCTTTGCTTCTACTTTGTACCCGCTAGTCACAAAATGTAAAAATGAAGCTGTTGCTTGTCTTTATTACCCGCTGATTACTATTAGTTCGCCTCTGTTGTAATCGTGATGAGGTACCCACCACCATTTGTTCAGGGGTGACTGAGGTAAGATGAGCTGCAATTTTTTGCTTTCTCTTCCAGAGCAAGTCAGCACACGTTCAGCAGGTTGTCTTGTTGGAAAATACTTGTTTGCTGAAATAACAAATTCTTTGTGTTTAATGGTGTTTTTGTAAGACTTTCTGATCATGGAGAGATGGAGAGAGAGAGTGCGTGGACTATAAATTTCTCTAGAGATGCTAGAGAAATGCTTAATGATTCAGATGAAATTAAATGTCAGAACTCTCTCCTGGTGTTGCCAAGCAGCAGATGCTCAGCAAAGGCTAAAGCAAGAGGGCATGCCAGCCTTTCCCTTGAATACCTTCCTTCTTTCAGGCAAGCTGTTGCTTTTGGCCTTCCTGAGGCAGAAGTTGTTTCTGGGTCATTGTGTTCAAAAACCACTGATGGACTGATTCTTTCTCAACTCGTCCAAATTTTCTTTAAGATCAGCTACAGGAAATATTTTGTATATCTTTTCTGTTTATGAAGCTATAGAAATAGCAGTGCTGGTTTGGAGAGGTGTTGAAGCCCAATGTTATTTAGAGCTAGGGGATAATTTTGTTAAAGTCAGCTGGGATTATCTGCATGCTCAATATTTTGGAAGATAACTAAATAATTTGCTGAGTCAGAAGCACTGTTTTGTTTTTATCCACCCTACTTGAGACAAATGAAGGATATGTTTATAGGAACGCGTTACCCCCAAACACTACTAATAGGGATCTCTTTAAGAAAAGTCTTTAATGCTGTGCATTTGCACTTTTGTATTCCCAAATATAGCATAAGTGGTAGTCTAGGTAAGACTCAGATTACTTGTTCTAAATACTAACATCCAGCACCTGTATCAGTGATTCGTAGCTCTGCTATCCAGAAGACAATGTATTTCAATGCTTTTCTTTACAAGTATTATTCAGGGGAGATTACGGTCATCTTCTTCATCTTGTCCAATTATTCCTTCTGCGATGATACTGTATAAGGAAAAAAGTAATTTTTTCCTGCCTCTCTACTTATCAGCTATGTAGAGCTTTTGACTTCCTCTGGGAATCCGTTTTGCACTCCAATGGTTTTGTTGTTGCAAGTCAGTAATTTCCCTTTTTTTTTCCCTTGTTACCCTCGACTACAGCATCTCATTTTGATTCTGTGTTAGGCTTGCCCAAATGTCAAGCTAGAGGATTTACAATAGTGTTTCCTATACCTGTGTAAGCCAAGAGAGAAAGGAATTTGGCTCATGCTGTCTTAAGTGGGGGGACTTTTCTTGAGGAAATAAATACAACATTTCCATGACCAGCATGTTTCAGTTGTGATAGAGTTTTCTGTAATTGGCTGGAGCAATGGTCTGTGGGCCTTGGACCATTACCAACTGCTGTGGTAATGGCCATGTTAGTGGCCATTACCAACCGCTTCAGTCGGAAATGGCAGAGACACTATGGGTGGCACTGACTGAATAAACAGTCAAAAAGAAATGAGATTTCCATTCTCCTACCATGTCAATATCTTCCTTTGTGAAGTCAAAGGCTAAGATGCAATATCGGCATTACTTTCCAAGCATCTTGTGTATCCCTGCTGTAAAGATCTAGGTACTAAGCTCATCTCCGAGTATTTTAAGTACATTAATAGATGTAAATCCACTTGATGGTCACTGTCCAGACCACAATAAGCCATTAATTGAATTTTCTTTTTCTAAGTAGCATACATATGAGGCGATTTCCTAAAAATCGTGAGAGCTTGCATCATATCCTGTAGGTCATTAAACATTCTCAAACTTAAAATTAATACCTGGAGGGGCAAAAAAAGGAGTTTGCTCTGGAGCTCCTTCTTGGGAAGTGAACAAATCTGTGGCTTTTTTTTAATGCTTACTGGAGAGATCTATGTTCCTATTCCTACAGGAGAGAAGAAATTTCTTAGTTATCCCAAACATTAAAATCTTCGCAAGTTGAAAGTAGCCACCTCTGACTAGGCACCTTCAGTAGGTTTTTCAGAGCCTGGTCATATTGCTCTTCCTTCTCCTGCTCCTCTTTTATGTCATTCTCTCAACTTTTACTGCTTTTCAGTCTGAGCCAAATTCATCATCCTACTACAGTTTGAACCAATTTCCTGTAGGCAAAAGGTACACCAAGACAGTAACAGTAAAATACAGCCATCGCAAGGCATGTCTTTGGGTAGGTGAACTTTTCTCCAGGCTCTTCCCACTTTTTTGGTGGCCCCATGGGCCCTAAGCACATTGGCTCTGTATATATGTGGCATACTTGTATGTAGTTAATAAGTTATTGGGACCCACCTATGTCCAAGGAATATTCTCGTAACTTTAGATATTGTATGTAGGAGAAAAGGCCCTTGATACTGTTTTGATCTGCAAACAGTGACATAAATAAGAACACAGAGTGCCAGCTCTTCACACTGAAGAATTCTTGCCTTAGTTTTTTTTTTGAACTTTTTTTTTTTTAAAACTGCTCCTCTGTCTGTGCACGTGATAGTGTGTGCATAGTTTGTGGTGTGTGGTGGTATTTTTCTTGTTTGTTTCAATATTTATGGAACTTGTTTAAAATTCCTGGTCATAGTTTAAAAAAAAAAGGCAACAAACAAGTGAAAAAAACCAACCCCCCAACTAAACAAAAACCTCACCAAACTCTCCACCGTGCAGCCTCCAAATTTAAGTGTGCCTTGTCTCATGACCGGGAGGTTGTCTGCATTGCATAGTGCAGGACTAGGCAGTTGCGTTCAAGCTAGGGCTAAGTGACCCCACTTGGACACCAGAAGCAAGCAAGTTGTGTCACTGGATGCTCTGGCTGTGCTGATGAAGCACCTGTGCTGTGGTTCGCTCCCTGCTATAACCGCTTTCAGGATTCAAGTAAGATGTTCTGCCTGGTACCACTGTGGGCAGTCAGGTGAAACGGATCTTGTGGAGTGGCTCAGGGCCCTCTGCCTGCTGCTGCGTTATGCAGTGCACACGTGCCTGGAGGGAACCAATTTTCATGGGGAATATGTTTTCTTATCTTCTGTATGCTGGCAAAGGGTCAAAAATGCTGTGCAAGCAGAACTATACATGTATTTGTGGACCTCCTAGAACTGGGAAGAAAATAGAGGTGCTTGTATATGTATGAGAAATAGTTCTTTGTTGGTTTTTAAAAATAGGTATTTTATTTCTTTGATTAATTCTAAGGGAAGCTTGCTGTATTTCTGTCCCTGCTCACCCTGCCCTGAAATATACCCCATATGTAATAGTTTTGTTTAATACCCTTTCTTTAATGAGTGTTTCCCTACTAATCCTGGACCTAAGAAAACCCAAACGTAGAGCTTTATGTGAAACGGATCTAAAGTAAAGGATATAAAGTAACTGTTCAGCAAAAAGTACAGCAATTCAAATTCCTGTAGCGTAACTAACGCACTTAGTGTCAACATGACCGATGCAAATAACATACAGCAAGAAGACAGACACAGCGCTGAGAGATGCTGGTGGTTAAAAGCTGTGCTCCTGATGAGGAACACATGAGCGGCAAGCTGGTTAACTGCTGGTGCCTCTCTGAAGCCTTCCTCTGTTCCTGGCTCTTCCTTTAGAGCTTGTGAGTCACTTCCCCTCTTCCCTGAAGAGAAGCTCTTTAGAAAATGGCATCCCAGGGTGCCGTGTTTATTGACTTTCAGGGACCTTCAGAACAAAATCGTTCCACGTACCTGCAGAGATGTTTTTCCGTAACTGCTGACTCCATAGATTCTCCCTGGGCGTTGAAAGTCAAACTGTTTTTCTTCTGATTTAGGTCTTGTTGAGGTTTCAAACCCTCAGGCCAAACTTTACTGTTGGAGATGCCGTGAATGCCTTTAGAGAGTGGCTCCCCTCTCTGCTGCCGGTGCGCCTGGACTGCACAGCAGCAATATCTCCCCCCAGTGCAGTTGTTGACAGGAGCAAAGGGAGGGTTTGCAGCCACCTCTTGCAACAGGGTGGAGTTTGACTTGACTGCTGGGAGGAGGGGATCAGGCCTGACGATGGGCAAACAGATACGAAGGGTGGTGTCACTCCCTCCCTAGCTTTTCAGCTTGCTTTGCCCATGCCCTGTAAAACAGGGACTTACCCAGGAGGCAGTTTGTGGGGTTGAAAGGCTACACGCCAAGTATTCTCCCGTGACTGGATACTCCTGACGTCAGTTCAAGTCCTCTCACAATTGTGGTAAGTTATTCGTAGGGTTAGATGTGTTTTAGTATTCTTCCCATCCCCCCCCCCCCCCCAGCAGTGGAAAAAAGGGCCCCCAGGGGCATGCTCCCTTCAGTCCATAAACCCTTAGTAAGGATCTCTGTAAAGTGGTTGATGCTCACTGCATACCATCAGTTGTGAAGTTGTGTTGCTTCCATAGCAACCAGTGATGTTATCAACACAAGACTGACTTCACTTTAGGAACAAGCAAGTGTAGAAACTGCTGTGTGGTCTCTCTAACCCAAGACTGGGCCAATAGTTTTGCCATCCCTCACCTAGTTCCCATGCTATAACAGGACTGGATTGAACCTTAGCACTACGCTCTTGGCCAGCTTGTAGCTTATCTGCAGACCTTGCTGATATATAGACTAGCAGTCTGTTAGTTGTTTGTGTTTTATTTCCTTTATACTTGTTTCAAATACTGACAGCGCTCAGGAGGTTTTTGTGTAATAACCACCAAGAGAGTATCCGTCTGTGAGTGGGGAAAATAGAGAATTTGAGAGCATGTTTCCCTGGGAAAAGATAACTTGTGTGTGCTTTCCAGTACTCTCTGCAGTTAAATAGCTTCTCGGTCTGATTCACCAGTATATTAAAGCTGTTCTTTAGCACTCTGAAAGTACAAAATGGCTTTACAGTAGATCAAGTAATCACTGGAGAATATCTCCTGGTGTTTGAGGATCTTATGCCTGGTAAGGTTGCTATGGTAGCTCCCATGCCATTCACTTCTGTAGGCTGTCAGCATCAGGAATGCACCCAATGAAAGATCCAGCATCAGTTTACCACCTCCTTGGGATTTTCAGCACCTTCAGAGTTGTTCTGGACCTGTCAGTTGCTCTGACATTTAGTAGATATAGAACTCAGCTAGACTCTATAAGCTTAAAAGATACAGATCCAGAAGACGTGAATGATTTTTTTTTTTTTTTTTTTTATTGCTGAGTGTTCCTTGACTGAATTGGAGAATTAGGCTAACTTCTTCAAATTAAATCTATAGGTTTCCATTTTAAATTGCAGTAACTAATCATTAAAAGTGAACTATCACCTGAGGTTTGAAAGCAATTTAGTTGTATGTATATTTTCACTTCTCAAAGTGTGTGTGTATTTATATATAGAAGTATTAATCTTCATAATGACTGTACTAAGTCTGAATGCAATTCTGGTGAGGAGGATTAAATTTGATTTGCTGGATTGAGCTCAGTACTGTATGGAAACAGAACCCAGGTGTTCCTCTTCATTTTGCTCTGTTCTAACATCATTGCTGCTTTTAACTATAAATTATTAAACACACGGTATAGTTAATGTGAGTAACAGTCCTCATACACAATGAGCTTACATCATCCAAAGCAACTAAAGGTAACACGTAACAGGTTATGGCATGGCTGGGACCATTATAATATTGGAAGACTAAAGAGTCTTTATGTTAATGGCACTGTGCATTTTGCATACAGTAAAAGGTCCTCCTGCTGTGGGAGGAATCTTTTTTTCTTTTAAGCATCAGTATAAAACAATGCTATTCCTACAACTTAGCATTTTTCCCCCAGACTACAACACCCCCACACTCCACCTTCCACGATATATCCAGGAGACTATCACTTAGAGTGCTGTTTTATTAGTTTCTAGAATCAGTCAGTAACAGCATTCTTCTGCTCATAAAGATCAGTAAATGACTCCTTTTAGACAGGAAGGATCTTAAATTTTGACCAGGATGCATGACTGGAAGAGGCTTTAGTAAATTAAAATTTGTGAGTAGCAGCAATGTTTTATTTTTAACAGAGAGAAAATTGTTCTGTAGATGCTTTTCTTCATGCCTTTAATTTTGGGCTTTGCAATACTTTATTGGATGTGACATTGAAGAATAATCATACCTTTCACTTTCCCCATGTTTTTAAATCAAAGGATGAAGGTGGTGCATAAGCACCATAGGCATTATGGCCAGCTTCTCTGGGAGAGGTAGTGACGAATGGTCCCGTTGTTCAAATTGTTAATCCAAGGCACAGCCTGTTGCATGCTCTGCAGCGATGGCGTGGCACTTCTGGACATGCAGCCAGGAATGGTTTCAACTAGCAGGATTTATATACGCTTTGGGACAACAGGATCAGCAGTTTGAGAGGGCTTTGGGTAAGGATGTTCGTTTGCTGCTGGAACCCCCAGGTCACTTACCTTCCCTTAAACACCCACGGCATTCGATTTGGTGTTTTTCTTTTATGTCTGTTTATTTTTTCTTCTGTGCAAGACTGCAGACAAAAAAGTCTCAATATTTTTGTTCATTGTAATATTAATATGTATAGTTCTTATTTTATCTTAGGCTGGTGGTATTATAGTACCCAGACCAGTAAAATGTCCAGCGAAAATATTTCTAACCTTTAGAAAACAACATTCAAAGAACACACAAGCTTTTCTGTTTCCAGGAAGAAGCTGGCCTTCATGAAGAGTACTGATGTTATTTCTCCCCACACCCCTGCAAAGTAGGTCCTGAGCAAACGCTGTTCTGACTGGATGCTAAATTCCTTACTATATTTTAACTCTCTTAAACGTTCATTTATTGGTTTAATGCAAGTCTAGATCTTAACTCGGACCAACAGTTCCTTGGTATTTGGCAATTTTTAGTGTGCTTGCCACTCATAAAAGGACTGGCCTTTTCTTTCCTTTTGAAGGCCCCCATCTCGGCTGTTCCTCTCCCACACACAGAGCAGGAAGTGAGAGTTGACAGGACAAAAGATGGTCTTCTGGGGTCCCTGTATCTGGGGAAAGCCAGGAGCTTGCATGGCTCATAGTACATCAAAAAGCAATTTCAAAGCTGGTTGCTGTTCTGCTTTCTATGTGCCTGTGAGTGTTTGGAAGCACATAAATCATAGCATAATATATTCAGCCACAGTCCTCTGCTTGTCACCTTGGCGCCCCTTTTCAACATCTTATCTGTTTCCTGGTGGATAGAGAGGAGAAAAGCATTGTGGTGGGACTGTGGGAGAGTTGAGAATAGGGACCAGTGTTTACCTATGTCTCCAAAAGAGCAGCAGAGGGAAGATGGATATAATTTGATCCTGGATTTGTTTCTGGAGCTGCTGGACTGGTGTTCCTCAGACCTTTAATGGTACTCAGCAGCTCCAGCTATGGCTCTAGCTCTGTGATGGACACGTTTGTTGCTTTTCAGGCAGAGAGTTTTTTCCTCCTGGTTGGAGCAAACCCCAAGTTTTTAGAGTTCACAATGGCAGTGTTGGTTGTTTGAAACTTCAGATTTGAGCACTGTTAAATCTGAAGATTTCAACATCTGGGGATTACTGCCTCTTGGTTTTGTCAGCTCATGCTCTGATTTTTTTTTCAAGTGTTTTTGTATGTAGACAAAGCCAAGATTTGTAGTTTTACAGATTATGTTAAAACTTAGTCTACCATGTCTTGGGACAGTATCCAATTACAGTAAGTAGCACAGGGACAAAACTGGCTGATTCAACCAGGCAGATATGTTACCTTAAAATGGGCTAATGGGCTAGCGTTCACCTCATCTGCCTCTTGGTGGTGAAATTATTCCAAAAGTTAACCAAAGCGGGGAATCCTGTAAAATGAACTGAGGAAGGTTAGGGCAGCTAGTGGCTTATCAGAGCATCTCTGTCACAACAAAAAGCTTTTACCATGAAAAAGTTTTATTGCGGGGTAGCTGGAACTGTTCAAACACTCTTTGAACGTGTTCTGTGTTTTCATGTCTCCATTTTGAGTGCCTCTCTTTTTGGGTGCCAACAGGGTGATATCCTGCATATCACTGAGTGAGGAGTGGTTTGCAGGTCCTGCTTGCTTCCAGGTGGGGGTTCAAGACTTCCCATTGCATTGGGTCTGTGTCACCTCAGACTGGTGTCCTGGTTCCAGCAGGGATAGGGTTAATTTTCCACGGGCTCCGGCAGGGACACAGGTATTCCATCCCATGTGAGCCATGCCCACTCTAAACTGACAGGAGAGGGGGCAGGAAGTCAGCTTGGAGCAGGCTGGGGCGCCTGGGATCCATGAGCGGTGGTACCATAATCGCGTTTGTACATTCCTTTTTCCGTGTTATTGCTGTCGTTTTTCTTGTTCCCTTTGCTGTTCTGTTAAACTGCTTTTGTCTCAGCCCACAAGTTTTGCCTTTTTCTTCTGATTCTTTCCCGTATTGGGGAAGCCCGAGAGAGCGGCATGTGGTTCTTTATTGCCATCCGAGGCCAAACCGTGACAACTGGTTACCCAAGAAATGAGACGCTCAGTCTGATGCTTGGATATGCTGGCAGAAATACAAAGAAGGATTTGAAACTTGTGCCAGGACGGAGGCCCAGTGCGATATCTATGTGCTTCTCAGCTGTGTCTTAAACTCAGGTTTTCAAGGTTTGGGTGTTTTATAGGGCTGAAAGTAGCATAAGAACCTGCTCAGACCTAAAGATTTCTGAGGTGTAATCTCTAATCAGTTAGGAGGGATAGTTAAAGGCTGGCTTACTGAGTTCCCTTAATACACTGTTCTTAAGCCCTAAATTGACTTAATTCATCAGCATTGCACAGTTTGAATAATAAATTTCAATTTATTAACTAGCAGCATGTTAATAAGGAAATGATTTATTTGTTTATATAAGAAAGAAAAACTAGCAGTCCTGGGTGGTTTTTTTTGTTTGTTTGTTTTTTTTATTGAATGGCACATGGATGGGATATTATAGTTTTGGTTAGTCCTACTAAAAGTAATTTTCCAGTTATCTATGTATCCATACACATATAGTTGGGGAAAAAGGCCTTAAAACTAATAATTACCATCTCAAATATAGGTAGCAGGCAAACAACCTAGACTATTCCTCCAGCAGTGCTGCTGACTTGAATTGAAAAATGCATTCCTCTTATGTTCCCATTTACCTCCCAAGGATTTGCTTGGGACTGTTCCTCCTTCACTTGTGTTTCCAATCTACCTCCGTGTCCTTTCTTTGGGTGGCTTTTGTACCTATGTAACAAATCCCTTAGCTGATATGAAGCATATCTTGCTTACTTTATTCTTGCCTGCTATATTTGCCTTTATTTCCTTTGATGTTGTCTTTAACCTAGAATAAATCTTAGTTGCTCTTTGTATGCAGAGGAAAATGAAGAAGTTCATCATAATGAATACCCAGGGTGTTGCTTTACTAATAGTACAGCTCACTTAATCTGATCAAATTTTGTGTTGATGGGGAAACATTGGAAGAAAAAGAAATGAAAGTGAAATAAATGTTACATGTATAAAAGCTTCATGTATTTTAAGGGAAACATAGTAATAATATTGTTTAATTAGAAGCGGTATTAGGAGAATTAAATGGCTGAAAGAAAGCATTTCTGATAAAATGAACTGCAGTGCTAAGGGAAGTCCAAACAAACGTCTGCGCACGTGTTAGTCCCTAAATGGCTTATTTTTAACGAGACTTTTGTCTCCCACAGTCACTGCTAATACAGAGAAATTTGGAGCCACTTCTTCCCTCCCATCATGCTGTGTGTTTGAAATTTGCCAGCTGAGGTGTGGCTCATCGTATAGTCAATGTTGGCATTTGATTTCCACTCTGATAATTATACAACTTGCTTTGCTTGGCAAGTCCCTCATGTATGTATGTTTGTTTGTTTATTGCAGTTTCACAAGCTACAAATGAGATTACACGCTGACCAAGTCATGCTGGAACAAGTACAAGAGGAGAACCAGCGCTTGAATCAGCAAGTTGCTAGTCTGACAGCTGCGTTTATGGCACTGCAGAAAATGGTGAGATCAATGTAAGAATAATAGAGGCTGTTTGAATGTTTAAGCCTTGGAAGCAGGTTAAACCACTACTTGATTTTTGTACCATTGAGGTTTTGTATGGGCATGTTTTCTTCTGTGTGCTTGAGAACATAATTCATTGTGTGACTAACATCGTAATACTATTTACCTGAATATATAATGAAAAGATAACCTGGTGTTCTCAGTCATGCATATTTTTGGAAGGCTTCCAAATGCAACATTGCCGTAACTGTCTTGCATTACTGTACTTAGAATAATAGGGGGAGTTGGGCAACTGCTGTGGATCTGGTTTTGTTCTTTTAAAAGGAGTTGAAGTCTGATATACTTTGATTCTTTAAAGGGAGATTATTTAGCAGTTATTTAAAATGGGAGAGGCACTCTCAACTTTTCATGGCTGGAGGAGGGGAAAGGCTTTTGTTGTAGTCAATAAAATATCCTCTGCTCTTTATGAGTATTGCTTCAATAAATTGCATTCTGGTAGATTTCACACAGTAATAGTATAACACATTTGTTTGGTACAATATAAACCTATGCAAACAGTGTAGCTAAATTCTCAGTAATTGCTTACGGATGCTTATAGTTTTTATACCTTTTGACATAAATGTGAGCTACAAAATGCATGAAACCTGGTTGTGTTGCATTAAGTGGCAGTAGTTGTCCCCCATCCTCCAAAAAAAGACTCGTTTTGGTCAGATCAGTGCATGGGTAGGATGTGTTGTGTATGGATTCCTTTATTAATAGAATGGTCAGTAAGGATAAAGTACTGCCAAGTTTACATGTGCTTCAGTTTTCTTGTAGCCCTGTGCTTGAGGAATCATCATTAAGTGCAAGTGAATGATGGGCCTCAGCTCCAAGTGCTGGACCTGGGATCAGGGTGCATGGTGAGAGGCTATGGGCAAGCAGCAGCCCTCAAGCCTTCTGCTCTCTGTGGCTGGCTATTTTGCATGTGCCCACCCTTCGGTGTCCTCCTTGATGGCCTCCGTGCTTCTGGAGGGATTTGTCTGCCTTGGTATCTGATCAAAGCCACAGCACAGCTGTGTGGAGGACTGTAAGGTGGCAGAAGGATGCCTTTCAGTGTGACTCAAAACTAATGATGTCGTCTCCTGTGATCAGTAACACCATTTATCTCTATAGCGGGTTGACACTTAAAAATACCAGACCATAGGATAATTTGCCACAAACTGCAGTTTGGTTGTCCTCAAACTGTTTGTGACTTTGCTCAGTAGCGTCAGCCGGAAAAAGAAATGCAGCTTCAAGGCTATGTTCGTGAAATACTGAGAGGAGGAAAAGGAAGCAGTGCTGTTCCCTCTCTTACCCGTGAGCTCTGCAGTTGCAGCATTCATGTAGCAAGTGTGGATGAAATTCCGCTAATCTCAGTGAGGGGGATTTGAATTCTGCCTCCAAATCCTGAGAGAGTTTTCTAACTGGCAAGCTGCTATTAGGCATTTTGGGATGAGCTGTTCTATGCTTTTTGCTTAAAATGTAGGTGCCCTGATTCTGGATGAGGATATGTAGCGAGAGGTTATGGATTCTGTCTTGCTAAGTGTCTGGAGGCAGAGTACTCTATAGGCAGTTCATGTTAAGTGCTTTAATATTAAGTTTTCCGGGTACAGCAGAAGAGACGAAGGCTGTTCTTCATCTGTTCAGCAATCTAGCCTTTTGATACTCTGGCAGCTTGTTTGGCTTGTGTCAAATATCCATGTAGACTCCAAAACAAATGGCTGTATTTTCAAGATTTTTGGAAAAGCAACACTCGTGTGTTGCAACGGAAGATAGAGGTGCCAGTGGGAAATCTGATTGCATGTGATCAAGTGCAGCCCTTGGTTACTGTGTCTAGCTTACAAAGCTGAGCCCCGAAACTGGAGCGCTGGGTCCCATTCCTACTTCTCCCATCTCCACACTTATCTCTTATCCAAGGTATAGCTTAATGTGTGGAAAGTGCATAGACCAAGCATTGGCAGCAGGAGGGGAGTCAACTTTGGTCAAATAGGTAAGTGCCTGTATTAAAAGGACAGGGCTGGTGTAATCTTCCCTAAATTTACTTGCCCAAAAGTTAAAAATCAAGTGGTTCTTAGGTGGACATCTGTCCTCCCTCTGTAGTCAATGCAGTGGGCTTAATATCTCTTAATTTAAAATTCCTGGAGCTTTCTCTGTCCTATCACTAGTCATTGGAAGGGTAGATGTGGCAAGTCATTTCACAGATACCTGTTGTAATGTAAGAGGAATCATCCTCTGGAGGAGCTTCCCCTTTGACTGTAGAGGGTGCTTAAATGACCAGAGGGTTCAAGTTAAGCAAGGAGATGCTCATCCCCAGTCCAGTGAGGATAGCTTCTGGAGGAGGCAGCTAAGGATGTTGTCCTCTTAATTTATGCGTGTACCTTAAATGCTTAAAGCTAGACTGTGCAACAACTGCCTTTTGTTTAAAAGTGGGCTAAAATACTTTAATGAGTATAATTTAAAGGATACCTTTTATCTTGGTCTGGACAAGATCAAAGACATCCAGAAATTACATTAGTATCTGTGGAACAAATGAAGTGCTGTTTGTCTCTTTGGAAGCAATAATGCAACTGAAAACAGTTTTTGAGCCTACTGGACTAAAGTTTTCTCCCTTTGTTACCAGTAAAGTAATACTCAGGGAGTTGAATCCCACATGAATACTGCTGTGCTGTGTGTACTAGATTTTTGTAGGGCAAGGTAGAAACAAAGAGGCCGATCTTTAAACATCTTTATTTTAAACGAAGATATGTCTGGCAACCCAGAAAAAATGTAGCCATGTAAATGGAAAAAGAACTGTAACAATCTCAAATTTGGTACAAGCTTATTGCATCTGTGTTTGTTAAACAACAAAAAAATCCTCCCTCATTAAAAATGCCTTAAGCACTCCCAGCACCTAAAAATGTTTGTTTGTTGTTTTGTTTTTTTTTTAAAAGACGCTTTTCAGTATAAATACGTTTGCAAAATCAGAGGTTTTTGACTGGATCTGTTTACAAGCATAGTCCAATGGCAGTGTCAGCTGTTGTATCTCCAGGTTGCATTCACAGTTCATTAGAAGTTGAACCCTGGATGCCCATCAAGTCTGATGTAACTATGCTTGTTGCATGGCTAGGAAATGAGACATCTGATACTATGCTTGGCTCTTTACTGATAAAACACTTAAATGTTCCAACTAGAGTAGACCAGAGCGCAGAAGAACAAGCTGAGCTCCTTCCATCCTGTGGACGTGTCCCAGGCATGCATACCTACTTCCTGAGTTTCTACTAGCAATTGCAAGAAATAAAAGGCAAATATTGGGGTCTGGATGGTGTAGTAGCTTTTAAAAAGATTGATTTGTTTATCAAAGGCTGATGCAGAGGCCATTGGAAAAACATCAAGGCAAAATACTAATTTCCACTAGTTTTCTGTGTTGGGCCTTCAACTAAAGGAATGATTATTAAAGGAACTGTGACACCAGTAGCCTTTGCAAATGCGTGTGCATGGTGTCTTCAAAGATAGCTCTTCTCCTCCTTCACTAGAGAATATCTTATTTCCCTGCAGGCAGAGCAGTACTTTGTTTGACTCGGGAGCTGGCCAGTACTTGATGGAGAAGAGCAATCCTATGCTCACTGCATAGTGAAGCACTCCTCGCTTCTGCGAGGTATCGGTCACTAGTTGCTGTTGCAGAACCAGGACCTGCGCAGACAGCCTGAAGCAGGAAGGGAGGGCTGCTCCCAGCACTGAAGATCTCTCGATGCTGCTCATGCAGAAGCATGAGACTCTCCTTCCAGCTTTGGTTGGCTGAAATGCAGCAGGCTGGCTACAGAACCTTCTTCCCTTTCTTGCCAAAGCCCCTGAGAGTAGCACTGTGGTCTGTACACAGCTCTCCTCTGCGATGCTGCAAAGCGAGTCTTTTGTGAGTCTGCGTGGTTTGTACGAAGAATAGATGCAGAAGCAGTTTCATGTGGAAAGAGAGTAAAATATTCCTTTCAAAGATCTCAGATCCTTAAAAATACCTACCCAACAAACATTGCACCACTATTGGAAAAATCCCTCAGACTGAGGGCTTATAGTAAGAAAATGGCACCCCTATCATCATCTTATTTGGAGGAGAGATTACAGGGAGCCCTGTCCTTGCCATGAAAGTCTGCAAATCCCTGCTCCTGGGGGGATCAGCAGCAAGGCAGAGGGACAGGTACTGAGAAATCCATCTCAG
The DNA here is from genome assembly GCF_964199755.1 of Larus michahellis. Lineage (NCBI taxonomy): Eukaryota > Metazoa > Chordata > Aves > Charadriiformes > Laridae > Larus > Larus michahellis. The sequence continues at coordinate 74,608,878 of NC_133896.1, read as the reverse complement.
CCTTTATTTGGACCCTGTGATTCTGTGATGAGTTTTGGGTTAGGCTCGTGAGAAGCACTTCCTTGGTGTATGTTTGCTAACACTGCAAAACATGAGTGTTGACAAACAGCTGGAAAAAGGACTCATCGGTGCACATGGAGAAGGGCTTTAGGGGCACTGACTCAGGTAATGTCTGTCTAAGGCAAAATAAAGGAGCCTTGTAGGAAGCTTGATAAACTGCATTGACAAGTTTTCTGGTGATTTGAGGGGTTTTAACTAAATGGCATTGTGAAGAGTAAGCTCATAGAAAGATGAAGGCGAGATTTGTCCAGGTACTCTCAAAAGTTAACTTTAAGTCTTTTGGTTGCATCTTAAAATGTGATTCAGTGGATAGTCTAGCCTCGTGGTTCAGATTACCTTAAAATAACGTTTTCAACTCTGAAAAGTAATGGAGATGACTAAATTATTTTAATCTAAAATATATTTGAATTTGTTTTAATGAATATATAATTGAATCTAGGAGAATAGTTTTATGAAGCAGTGTTTAGAGCGGACTTGTCCAAACAGTCCAGTAATGACTTAAAAATCAAGGGGAAGTACATTTTAAGTCAACATATCAAAAGTTAGGTTATTTTTCAGATATAATAAAAACTAATCTCTTACAGGTAGAGGACTGTGCCAGGTTAGGACATTGTAGAGCACGTGGTAAAACAAGCTGTGTTGGCAAAGGTGTTACCATGCCCTGATGTCACAGTGAGTGTGACGTCATGGTATGTGAAATCACTTGGGTCGGTTCTCTGCTAAAAGCATGGTGTAGACATCACAGCAAGTCACTTACTGCATACACCTTGACATACGGCAAGAAAACACATCAGGTCTCCAGAATGGGTTTCTCCCATCCTCAAGGTGGAGTCTCTGGAGAAGTTGATACAGTAAGAGGCAAATCTTATACAATCCTGGCAAAAACACAAGGCTTTCTAAAGCAGTATACAGTTTGTATGGGTTAGTGTAGGTATTGAAATAATAATTTGTGTGTTTGTAGCTGGGAAAAGATTTTTTTTTTTTTTTTAACTGGAGTTTCATCTTTTCACTTGGGGAAGGAGCATGAAATATCAGTAAAACTGATAGGATTCTGATTTGCTGAAGTACATGTAAACAGTCTTTCTCAGGGGATGCTGTTACTCTAATCGGCCGGAAAAGGACTGGCTGTTTCATGAGTAAAAGTGGGTTTTGAGACTTAAAGCTCCAAAACCAGCCTGGGGTGTGTTTCTACTGTAGCTGAGCTAGTTTGCCTTTACTAAATGCTACCCTAATGTAGGTACTGCTAAAACTTCTCTGGATGTATTTGAGACATGTTAAGGTTTATTTGCATTTAAATTTGTATTTTGAAGTCAAACAGTCCTTACAACTGTCATAAACTTTCTTTTGGAATACGGATGCTTGGTAGGTTTTCACTGCACTTGTCTGGTGGGCTTGGTGTGTGCGTGTGTGAGATGCATGCTTCTCTGTATTTGCCAGCTAGGACCAAATCTGGGGTGTGGAAACAGTCACAAATGTGTAATGCACTAACAGTTTTATGTACGTAAGGAACTGATGTTTGATATGAACCTTCAGTAACCGTTCTGTAAATTACCTGTGTATGCTTTCCTTTTACTATTCTTTTGTGCTATGCGTTTGTGAGTGTCTGAGTCCTCTTGTACAGCTCTTGTACGCTCCGTGTGGCAGCAGAGTCACTCTAAAGAGAGCAAAGTTGCTGGCAGCCCCTGGGAGGCTCTGCCTGAGGGCATGTTCAGCCTCCAACTTTGCATTTCAGGTGAATAGACACCCACACCAGGAGAGGGGCTCAGGAGCAAGGCTTGGTCCTTGGCAATGCCGAGGGTCACAGCAGTAGATGGCAAAAGTGTTAGCACCCTTAAAGAAGCTGCTCTTCTAGAGTGCCCAAGACTTTCCCAAGGGGGAGACCTGAATGGCTGAACAAATCCTTTTCTGCTTTGAGGACAATCCTGGAGACATCAGTCGGACTAGCTGCTCCCAGCTGGTTAAGTCAACATGGGGTTGGTTTTTGAGCAGTGGGACTCTGTGAAATGCATAGATGAGCCAGCTGGCACGAATGGGACAGACCATAGTCATTGCTGATGTTTTTGTGATGATAGCCTGGATGGCGGTTAGGTTATTAAGAGGTGATTTGCAAATGTTTTGTTCCATTTAGCACACTGTAACTTAGCTGTCACCACTTTGCACTCCTTTGCTCGGTGCTTCTACCCCATCTTATCTGACTTTTTGTAAATGCTAAACTGTCTCCAAAAATCAACACTAGTATTCCATAAGTACATCTGCTTCTTAATTATTGTTATAAGCAAGATTTACCTGCCCTATCAAACACACTTGCGCGGATGCTATTGCTTTCTTCCTTCCCAAGGATGTGGTATTATATATTCATAATGACAAAGCAGAAGCAAGTCTCAGATGCAGACGCTCTCCTGTACCTTAACGGGACTGCATCCTGTTTCTGCCACACCAAATAGAGCATCATTTAAGACTAGCCTTTAAGAACTAGACATGCACAGCAGTAATGAAACCTGCAACATAAAACTAAGTAGCTGGCAGAGCGAGTGAAATGCAGCGCACACGTCCTATGTGTCATGACATGACAAATGCAGTCATCTTTAGGACTAAACGAGAGGAACCGTGTCATGGAGAAATGCAATGACTGCATTTTGTTGTGGATTTTTTTTTCGCAGCAGCAAAATCTACTAAAATATTCCAGGAATGTAGCGCCATTTCTAAATGAGATAAGGTACAAATATTGTAACAAATGCATACTGGTTACTAAAATTTTTATTTTGTTATTTTCTTCCAAATTGTGGTTAGAAATTGAATTCTTCGGCTGCAATTGCAGTGAGTAGTAGAAACGAGTAGTAGAAATGAGGCTGTGAAATACTACAATGTGCTGTATGATGCAGGATAGATCTCACGCTACCATTTGGGTTGCAGTGAAAGACAATACATCCATCTTATGATATATAAATCCTACTGGTGAGGAACTAAATATTCTAGGGGCCTAACTTTACCCTGTGAAAATTCAACAGCCCACCCTCTCTTCGTGGCTTGTATGCCCTACTGGCAGACTCAAACACTTGGATGCAAAATTGGAGCCTATCATTGGAGCCTGTCTGAACTAACAAAAACCCTTTCAGGGAGAAATTAGACTACAGTCTCAGGAATACTTTTTTTTTTTTTTTGTCCCTCCTCAACAGAGGCTGTAGGTATAGCCTTGACTTCCTTCATCTGCTACAGTACTGAGCTGAGCTAATTTTTTGGAGGTCAAGACCATTAAGTCTCTCTCTTTCTCTGCTCTTCTCTGTTGACAAGAGATGGGAGGACAGCTCAGGGGTAGCTTGGTTACACCCTGCTTCTTGCTCAGGGCATACGGTAAAATTCCCTCTAGCCCTTTAAGAAGGGAAGTAACACTATTTCTTTTGGAGGTGGACGGGGGGGAAAAAGAGGAACAGCAAATCACTTTGATAATGTGTAAGCCACAAGCAAGGCAATGGGGACAAGGTACGAGTTTTCATTTGTCTTTTTGAGCAATGCTACGAATAAACCAAGAAGCCAGTAACTTCCATGATGCTCTGCCCTCCCACCTCGCAATGTGATATCGCCTGTATTTCCCATACTTTTACTTTGAGTGATGTCTTGATGACCTCTTCAACGCTAGAGTGCTTAATTTTCAAATGAAGGACAGCTCCATGGGTGTTCCTCTTGTCTGGCTCTGTTGACAACCAGAATATGTGACAGCTATTGTTGCAGCTGTGGCGTGGGGGTTTTTTGGTGGATTTTTTTGGTTGGTGTTTTTTTTTTTTTGGTTTTTCTTTAGTGGACCAGTGTCATTGTATTCATACTTCTGCCTGACTAACGGTTTTGAATTTCAAAACAATCTCATCAGAGACATCTCAGTTAACCAAACACAGTCAATGAAATGTATTTGGCTATCTGAGACTAGATCTACGGTGACAAATTTGCCACAGAGGTTGCTCTTGGGTAACTGGAGACCATGAGAGAGTGCTGTATGCAGGCTCCCAGTACTTTCTGCTCATTTTGCATATTGGAAGGCTAATTTTAGGGAAGGTGAAAAGAGTGATGAGAGCTGCTAGGAATTTTTTAATAAAGTTTTTTGGCAAAATGCAGGGTTCTGTCAAGAAACATTTTTGTTCACAGCACGTTACTTTCATGTTGCTGACAGCATTTCCACTTCCAGAATTGGATTACTAAAGATGGAGAATGTTCAATTTACTGAAAAAAGCTTCTAACTTCCTCTTTAATTGGAGCGTGTGCATGCATGTACATGCACATACATGCATGTGTGCATGAAAGCTGCGGTTCCTAGCTAGCTGTAATGAATGCAGTGCTTGTCTGTTTTGATGTGTGTAATGCCTCTTAGTTGACTCTTCCTTTTCTATAAAGAAATCTGCAGCCCTGAGGAGGATGTATGAAGAAATACAGGGTTAAGCCTCTAGCATAGTGGTCAAAATGCTCCTTACCACATTTCTCACTTTAATGGCAAGCTGATTCTTGCAGTCTGACTTTTTGTCATCCAGTGGTACTGCTTATTGCTGAGAAAGAGGACTTAAAATAAGAGAGGGGAGATCAACATTAGTTGAAAACTAATATTTGAGATCCTGATGTTTTTTTTTTTCATACCATTTCTGAATGCAGTGGTTGTCAAATGTTTTAAAGTAGCTTTCACTCGTTCATAAAGAAGCACCTTACTCTCTAAAGCACTGACCAAGTAGGATCTAAGGAACTTCAAATCAGAGACATCTGTGTGTAAGGAAAATATTTACCTAGAGTTGGAATGAGGGCGACCGCTACAGTCCTTTCCCTGGGGCTTGGTTTTGTTAACTACACAGTGCTCTAGCCCTTCTGGAACATGCTGTTCTCACCTTTACTCATGCTGAGTAAGGGGAAGGTGTCTCAATCTGAACTAGGTTTGCTACTGCAAGTCTTACATGGTAATTACAGAATGAAACTCTCTCTAGCATGCATATTCTGTTTTGGGGGTGAATAATTGCTCCCTTTAAATGGTATATATGCATTTGTGCATGTGTGTATACATATGCGTGAGGAAGAATAGGGAGGCAAAATATGTAATTATCCAACAGAAGCCTTAGTCTTTCATTATAAATATGGATCTTGACTTAGGAAGCCTGAGGACATAAGATATTCATCTTCTGCTTGAATATCTAGTTTTAATCATAGACTTGCCTGAAAGTCCTTACGATAGATGAGCACTGACATTTAAAGTACTTCTGACGTATACATTGTCTATGTACAGATACAGTGGGCTCTTGCAGCAAAGGGGCTGAGGACAAGAGGATGCTGAATTGAAACAAAGCCAGCCAGTCTTTTCCAAATAGGAAAACTTATCTTCATGCATTAGCAAATGCCTATAGGTAAGGCAAGGATATGTTTTGCATAAATGTCAAATCATTCAATCGAAAGGATAATATTTCTTGAAGCATCAGTGTGGGCACTGGGGAGTAGGCTGGCAGCAAACATGGATTGCGTTTGCAGCACTGGTGCCGGCTTTGGGTGAACTGCTTCATCTCTTCCTGCCCAGCTCCTCTTCTGCTTGTATCTGTTCAGCCTGGTGAGCTTTCCCAAAGAGCGAGCACGCAGTTGTGTAACTGCAAAAGGGAGTCACGAGGCAGTTCTGCCCAGCCTGCTGCCTTCATCTTGGTAGAGAAATGTATGAAGTTTAGCAGCCATGCGCGTTATCCTAAACACAGTCATTGTAATCTTAGCTCTGTTAGCTATGGCAGTGAAATCTGCACGTGAAGTACGTGTAAAGAAAAGATGTTCAAAATGGCATCCCGTCCCCATTGCTGGAGAGGCAGAACCAACACAACACAATATATAATTATCCAGGGCCTACCACACTGAGGACTTGATTATGTTATTAGCCTTTAGGCTGTCCTATAATTAAAGATGAATGCTGGGTAAAATTAATCAACTATTTTGCAGGTTATGCACCTTTCTTTCCATTGACTCCTTTGTGACAGATAGCTACAGGAGTCCTACTGTAGTAAAATACCTCATTTTTTTCCCTTGCAGTTTTTAATTTAACGATCGGTCTAATTTTTTTTTGTAAACAAATCCATTCAGAGAGGGTTCTGTAATATAGTGTCTGTGAAATGACAGATGTAACTTGCTGTGATGTCTTATAGACATCAGGCTACATCTTGTAGGTGATCGAGCAATGTTTTATAGACACTTATTCACATCACTCACCTGAACGTGTGAGTCCTTTTACTATTTAACCCATGGTGTTGCATTGAAGCACAGTACCTGAGTGAGTGGCTATTTGTGGAGTCAGGTGAGTGCTTGTGTCTTCATTGTAAGTACTGAGCCATTGACTGAGAGAAGGCTTTGGCATTCCACTGGCAGAGATATGCAATAACTCCAAATTCTCCCTCTTGAGAGAGAAAGAGGAGATTGTGTGGGGTGTACTGGGTTAAACATCTTTTCTCTTTTGCCTTTGGCTGCAGAAAGCCCTGCAAGAGGCTTGACTCTGTAGAGCAGATGAATGCAGATGCTGATGTGTAAGGGAGAAGATGAACTTATAGGGCAAGAGGCCCAATAAATGACATTGACAATTTTATATCCAGAGTCTTTTCTCTGGAAATTATGGATTTTGTTAGCTAATATATCACCTGTACCTTTCCCTGTACTGTGAGAGTTACATCACGTGCTATAGTAGCATGTCATTGTACATGTGTTGTCTTCACAGTCTGCATCTTATGTGTTCAATAGTAAATGATGCATGTGAAGAGTCTCCTCTTATTTGGGTTAATCTTTGAATTTGTTCAGAGCAAACTAGGGACTCTTTCGTGAAGAAGCTCATAAAAGCTATAGCATAACTGCTCAGTAATGTTACTGAAGGAAAAAGCTGAAATTATTGAGGAACAATTAGAAATTTCCTTGAGGGAACAGGCATATTATTAAGGGACGAAATTTGATGAGACAAATGACCTTTACTTGTTCCCAATAAAAGTCTAAGCTTTTTATTTTTTCCCCTATCACTTATGGCGTCAGGAAATGCAAGTATAAATCTGTGTGTGACATATTTAGTAAATGATTGCTTCAGCACTTCAGCGCTCGAAGAAGCAATAACGTAAGGCTGTGTTTGGATAGACAGACCTACACAACTAGACTCCCAAAGGAACTGTCCTTCTGAGGTGCGCTGTGCCGGGATATCCTGTTGCTGACAAACTGCTCACAAGCCTGGAGTGGCGCAATGAGCGCGTTACCCATATTCAGCATCCTGACAAGCTGCGGGGCAGTATGGAAGTGCAATGCCAGGCCAAGCCCACTGCCTTCTAGCAGTGCCTGTAAGTTGTTCTGTCTGCCAACAGAAACTGGGGTACCAACACACCAGGGCATTTTTGGCTTTATTTCAGTGCTCCCTTTTACATGCTGTGCTGAGTCCTGTGAGCTAAGAGAACTGGCATAGCTGCTGTGGAAACACATGCACACAGTTTTCCTCTCCTATAAAAAGAAATTGCGGTTCCAGCAGGAGGGATTTCATAGGTTACTGTGTGCTTTGTGTGTTTGATTTTATTTAAAAGCTCATCCTTTCTATCTTTTTTTTCTAGTTTAGTATATTTACATAAGGAGTGTTAAGACAGTTGAGCTAAAAGGGAAACGAAAGGCCAATGTTGCAGAAACCAGTGGTACAGATTTTTGTCTCCTTGAGTGTTTTAGCACTACACAAATTTCTCTTCCTGCCCTGTAAGGCAGATGTTGAAGCTGTAACTAAAATTCAGACAACTTTCCTCCCACTGTGGACAGAGCCCTGCTTTCCTAGCACACAGTTTCTTCTACAGCTTACAAGTCTTTCCATGTTGTGTATCTTAATAGTTAAAGACTAGTTTGGAGGCAGTTCCTCTATTAGCTTGCTTTTACTGAGCATCTGCAGATCAGAGGTAAGAAAGTGCCATATATAGGCAAAATACAGAGTCAACAAGAAAGTGCCACTTTTTTTTCTTTTTTTTTTTTTCTTTGGCAGAGCCTCTGTACATACTAATAAATATGTTTCTGAGCCTACTTTCATTAAATTAGAGGTGAAGAGGATGATGATGCCTAGTTGTTGGAGGAGTGGTGGGATATCTGAGGTATAATCTCAGTTCTTCCCCTGGCCCATGCCTCAGTAACCATATCTGGGATAGTTTATGAAATGGGAAGAAAGGGTCTCCCTTTGGTGCACTTTGGGATCTACAGATAAGGAGTGCTTCATAACAGGAAAATGGTATTGTTAAATGTTGCTTGAAGTTTGGGCAGATGCCAGCTGAACGACTAATACAATGACTTCTTTCTCCAGACACATTGACAGCTGGGTGCACGTTTGGTATTACAGGTATGCCTTTAATTAAGGGATAGGAAGCTCCTAGACGGAGTTGGTATTAACTATCGATGTGGTGGTTTCGCACCTTGGATCAAAGGAAGATGAAAGATAGCGCACTGCAGAGTGCAAAAAAGACGTAATGAGTGTTTTGGAGGGTTTCTCTTTCAGCCGATAGAGCTCATTAAGCTAGTCTGACTGGACAGTATGCACTAGGACAGGTCATAAAATGTGTTGTGTTTCCAAAGCTGATTACATGTCTGATCATGCCAGGATTTTCCTGTTGTGGCCAGATGCTAGTCTGTGAGGAAGTAAGTCAGCATTATGCTGAAAGCAGTCATCCGCTGTTGGCTTGTGAAATTAAGAGAGTTACTGTCAGAGATTTTATCCAAAATAGGATCAATAGTTTGATATGAAACTGAGCTTGCTTTTATGCTGTGCTATGTTGCGTTAATCCCAGTAATATTTTTTTTATGCTGCTGCTAGCAGTACTGCTTTCTGTTAGTAACTAGGCTACTTTCTGCACAGTTACGTGTTGTTTGTATAGCACCATGGGGATGTCTTTGATAAGGACTGAGCCCAAAGCAGTTCATGGGCTCTAATGTCATGGGGGATTTTCCATAGATGATTTTCGTGGAGATTGCTTTTAAGCTCTCGGTCACTGTTTCTATACCAGTGCTACAGATCTTGCCAGGAGACGATAAAAGAAAACTGCACTTAAGTGAAAAGAGTGGTTTCAGCTGAACTAGAATACTCATAGTCTCTCTCATCTTCCTGTGATGTGCTGTCGTTTGCAGCTCCTGGTCTTTTGTACCTGAGGTCTTCAGTTTTTTGTAAGTGTTTACCTAGCATTTTGTAGTCCAGTGAAGTACTGGGATGGATATTATATAGGCTTTCTGGACTTCTTAATTTCCATTGTGTTGACTAGAAGGCTAAATATATAAGGCGTAAGAAATTATGAGTGCTTTGATATAAATTGCCGAGTGATCTGCTGCCCTTTTTATCTGCCAGTTACGGATGAGATCCCACAAGCACATTCCAGGCTTCTACCCTAGTTCTCAGGAGGTTCTTGCTGATGGTTGCATCACAGTGTTGCTGTCTTCACCTCAGTCTTGTTGGGCCTCAGCATTTATAAAAGCACCCGAGTAAACCCTACTTTACATCAAAAGCTGTTGTGGGAAGGGATGCCCACAAGAGCATGTGATACACTATGATAATATGGCAATGGGCAAAGTTGTTTGCATACCTAGGGCAGATGATCAGATGTATGGAGCTTCATTCCTTTCTCTGTTAAGACTTGATCCACAGGTCTTTGAAATCCTTCTGGATTTACCTTAATGCAACTCCGTCATAGCATAGTGCTTGGGATGAGGGAAAAAAAACACCTTTGGGGATGGGCAGGAGAGGATGATGGTGAAATATCACCCTTCTAGTTTTCCTATAGCTCCTGTTACCACTTGTTCCACTGCAATGAACAACTGCAACTACTAGGTAGGTGACCCTGCTCCCAGCCAGACAATACTGCCAACACTAGTGGAGAAATGTCTCCGCTGTAATTCTTGCAACTTTTCTGAAGTTTTTTGTATGTTTTGTCATTTCTGGGTATTTTATGTATCATTCTTTGGCTCTGAGAGGAACTAAAAATTAAGTGATGCTATTCCTTTTGTGCGCGCGCATGTATTACATGTATGTGTGTTATAATAGCGTGGCTTCCTTGAGAATATATGGCTTGTAAAACTGCCTGCATATCTGCTCACCTCCCTGGCATGTTAATCAATTTCGGTAAAATACAAGACAGCTAGACATTTCAAAGATAGTTGTGTTGCTTTTCCCTTCCACCTATATTGCAGCCTGCTCATTCCCCTCCTTTATTTTCATTGCTTCTATACTTAGCTTACAGATCTATCCCGGGTCATGCTGATTAAACTGATGTAGGAATTGGGACACTTAGGTGACAGTTATACCTATATTTAGAAAATTCTTCTAATAACTTCGATGCCCTATTGAATACCACTTTCCTTACAGTGATGCTTATTTAAAGAGTAGACTATTAATGAGCACCAAGAATTGACGTCCATACTGCAATTAAAACAATTGATTAATTAAGGGTATAATTTAATGCTTACTAACAACATTTGTAACCATGCAATGCAAAATAAGATTTGTTTGCATCTCATTGATATAGGCCTAGATCCAAGCTCTGGACCTGAATAATGTTAAGTATCAAAATAATTTTTTTTAATAAAAATTATAATCCAATAAAGTAAGGGTCACACAAAGTTTGTGAACCATATACCAACTTTCAAGAGTACTTGACTTGGCCATGGTAGTGTATAGCAACTAAGCAAAATCTTCCAGCCCCTGCTAACTTCATATTCTCATTTAAAATGAAAGGAAATGTAATGATGAATGAGCAGTCATCTTCACTAAGACTTTGGAACTGGATCTGTTGCATACTGCTCTCGAAGAATTTAGCAGTGATGCATTTTTTTCATAAATCAGAAAACTTTTGATGCTTTGGCCATTGTGCCATGGATTTTTTTCAACATATAGTATCTGAAATCTTCTTAGCTGCACATTCTCCTTGATATAAATAAACAGAACAGATTGGAATAGGTGCATAGTATCAAAGCAGCACATTGCTCTTCTAAACAAATCTGGATTTAAAATTTTTTTTTTTTGGCTTCTCTGCAGCAGGCTCTTTTCTCTGTGTCATGATATTTTGTGCTGGTAAGTCATATGCTGTCATTTACTTACTGCCATGTATGTGTAAACTATTGTGAGTGGTTGCATTGTGAAAACTGTGATTTGCTTCCTTGCCTGAAACATAAGAATTGACATACATGAGGTCTTTAGCTTGCCAGTACTGAAGAGTGAACATCCTTTCTCTTTCGCTGAGGAAATGTGAAATTCTCTTTCGCATCACAATGTCATTGTCAGTTCCAGTCATTACCTTGGAGGTGACCCTTCCTTTGGTGTCTGCCACTCCTTTCTTGTTAAGCTACTTTCAGCTAGATATCTTTGAGGAACTGTGTAAACATATTAGGGCTTCCCTTTTTATGTAAAGGGTGCTCATGAGGAGGGGCTGCTATAATTTTTTTGCAAGGTTGTATAATTCTATCCTAAAATCACAAGTCCATCACAGATGAAAGATTTTACTGTTGATTTTTGATAACATACTGATTCAAAAAGAGCCCAGAAAAATGAAGCTATCCTCTATTAAAAATAAGTATGCAAGTGACTGTACGTATGTTGGATATATGGTAATCTTTGGGATTGTTTTCAGTTCTCTTCTGTTCTGAGCATTCCCGTGAAGACTGAACGGGAGAGTGATTAAGGAGACATGGTGAAAATACTGAATTGTTTTTCATCATTCAGTAGGTGGCAGCTTTGCCTGAAGCTGGCACTGAACCAAGACCACAGCATGATAGCATATTTTGGCCAAGTTCTGGCTTTTTGAAATTACTTCTGATTGCTTGGATTGACTTTATAGGGATTCAGATGGGTACAGTATTCTTTTACATGGGCCATTTTTAGCTGACCTTCAAGGAACCCCTTCATCAAGTCAGGCCTTATCACACACTTGATTAGCTACACTTAACTGTGAAACTATACAAGTGAACAATCCCATTTTTAAAAGAGAGGAGGGAGGAAATAAAGGGCAAGGAGGAGAAAGGCAGAACCACAGAACTCCCCAAATCTAGCGTTTTCCCCACAGTGCATTTTGGTCCCTGGAGGAAAAACAAGGATTCAGACCCAGTCTGAGGGACTTAACTTTGCAGTGCCTGAAGCAGAGTAGGAGTTGGTGTGAGAATCCTTCTCAGCTAGGCGCTGCGACTCAAGCAGCAGCTGGAAAGGAGCAGTCTAGTCTAGTGCCTGGAGAGTCCATTGAGAGGAGTAATAAGGATGGATATCTGAGGAAAGCTTCCTGGTTTCAGCTTGCCTGAGGAAGTTATCAAAATACTGGCTTATCCCTTTGCCTTTACCTCGTTCCCACCGTGGCTCCCATGTGTCTATGCCTGTCCTTCTTATTGCCTTCTCGGTGATCCCTTAGCTTTCTTTGTAATTTGAATGTCAGGCCTCGGCAACTTTTTCTCCAGCATTCTAAAAATGCTGAGCCAACATGGGCTGTTTTGATATGATATCCCTGTTCCGTTTCGTAACTCTGTGATTTCCAGCTTCAAAAATAGTTTTCCCTCACTGACTTGAGCTAGTAAAATAAATGCAAGCCATTGAGTCATGCTGAAAGGGTATTGTTGGGGGTTTTGTTGGATGAATAATTTTAATTGGTTTCTTTGAAAATTGCAATTTTTGAGCATTAAAAATTAATTAAGGGGGGGGAACACCCTTATGCGCAGTGTGCCTTTATGAGATTATCTGATATTTGAGAAGTAGAATTAAAAATCACGTGGAGCCATGCAAAATGATGTTTTCTTCATAAAAATGTTCTCAAGTGGAGAGTATAAAGAAAACACAGCTGAAACTTCCATAAATTAAAGAATTTATAACATGACACAAAGCCTCTCTAAGTGTATGACTGTCTTCTGGGGTAGAGAAATATGAAAAGTCTGAATCCTGACAGGTATAAACCATCCCATATCTACCGAAGGTAAGAAGCTGTTTTCCATGCTGGAGGGAAGGATCTGTAACACATAGTCTATATCCCTATTTAGTGTTTCTGAGTTTTTCCAAATATGTCACTGTGAACCACATGTAGACCAACTAATTCTAAAAGCTGAACAGAGTGGATGACCTTGGTCTTCAAATTTCCTCAGTGGCCAGAAGCTCCTTCAGTCAAAGGCATGCTTTAAATTTCATACTTGGAGTTTACAATGTTTTCATTGCCTGCATATTTAGAAGAAGTGGATTAAACTAAAACCCTTCCCAAGCATTTGTTGTTATTTGACAGTCTGCTGAGTATTGCTCTTTGCATGTGTTTTTAGTTTGCGGGGCAGCTTTCCCCCACAGCTTTATACACTTACTTTTTTGGACAGAGATTTAATTGTGAGACAGCTGGTCCGATTATAGATCAATTCTTTTAGTTAGTCTGGAAGAGAAGTAAGTTGCACTTTCAGTTATAGAATTACATATGGTTTAGTTCAGTGGGGGGGGAAAATGTGAAGTTTTATGTAACCCTGGCTGGCTAATATTTAACAACGCTGATTATTGAGTGCCTGGAGGCATAGCTGTTTCTGCATTATGTGCCTTGGAGTTGTTGTTCCCTTTGGTGGGAACTATGAAGTTATGTTCTCTAGCAGGTTACCTCTAAAAGATGAACTATGGTTCAAGCTTGCAAGTGGTGAGATTATGACACTGATATTTGTCTAATTTAGTCCAGATAAGTGAGACAGCTTTCGTTTTCTAGGGTTAAATGGTGTGTGTGTGCTGTTATCCCCCCCAAGAAAAATATTTATGGGGGTTTTTAAATACTTTTTTCATTAGAAGCCAGATGGACCATTCAAAAATCAAGTTTCTTCTTCCCTCCACACCTCTAAGTTGGGTATTTTAATCATTTTTCTCTTCCTTTTTCTGCCACTTCATTTTTTTTGGAAATGGAGGAAAAGAGACAGCCTGTACGTAGAGGTAAAAGAACAAACCCAGGATTTATTTCCTCTTTTAAGATGGTAGTTTTTCAAAACGTTATATGAAATTTTATCAAAGAAAGTCTTCACACAGCACTTTGCTTTGGATTGGTTTTAAATATTATCTATGAATACAAATTGTTCTTTGAAAGGTTGTAACAGAAATCTTGTGGTGGCTCTTGTGAAGCAAGTCTGACATTTCCTTGCCTCTGGGAAACAGATACCAAGCGGTGAACGTTTTTTGCCTAGTTTTTTGAGCTCCACATCTTTCTCTTGTCCACCACCTGTTTATCTTTCTGTCCTGTGACCAAAAATGAAGGACTAATTTCAATATAGGTTAAAAGATCACATTTGTCACTGTCAGATGAACTTGGTATAAAAAATGAGAGGAAGGGAAATAGGATGCAGTTTTTAACGCATCCTTTTATTTTCCTGTTTTTTTTCTGGTTACCCAGGGATGATTTGCTCTTTGTTGGAAACTGGAGCAATTCCCCTTAGAAGTCTCTTGATACACGATGCACTGGTGCACAGGCATCGATGCAGTTCTCTGCTTGGGGCATCTCACCTGCCCTGCAGGTGGAAGATGGGCAACTGTCCTAAATGTAAAAAACTTACGCTACCACAGCTAAGGTGGGAAAGGCTCTTGTGGGAGATGCTTGTCCTTGGAAAGTATCCATTCTCACTTGCAGCCACAAAATGCAGCGTGGTTTTGGGTGCAGAGTGTCTGACCGCTCATCAAACAGCTGCTGCTGTGAAACGCTGAAAGCATTGGCTTGTTTTCACGTTCCTCATAGACAGGGCTTGCTTCTTGCCTGTCCCAGTGGCAGAGCCACTGCTGCTGATTGCAGGGGCAGGAGCTTGTTACCCAGTGATGGTGTACAGCTCAGTTCTGGGGGGCAGGAGGGGAGGTCACAGAGCCCAGCTGTGACTTCCTTTTAGAGTTGAAAAAGTTCTGACTCTTTAAGATGCAACTCGAGAAAGGAGCTTTTCAGGTTGAAGATACAGTATTACAATTGCCTGATTGGAGGGGAAAATTTCTAATTCCTAATCCTTGGGTTTTTTTATTGGCATAGCAGAGTAGAATCTGATTTTTTTTTTTTTTTTAAGCAGTCACTTAGGTATAAATTATGCATTGTTATTAAACAGTAATCAAATGATTCGAATGCAATTTAATTTTTAAATTAAATCATTTAAAAGCACGCTTTTTTTAAGTGCACTGCGTTAATAAAATGCTACTTTCTGCTGCTCTTTTATCAAGAACTTTATTCACAATGTTGAATGTTTTATGGTGCCAGGGGCATCATATTATCTCTTCTGATATTGCCAACCTGATAAAATGAAAAAAAAAAAAATCTCTACTGTAATTTCTTCACACAGTAGGATGGGAAACTATCTGGCAATTTGTTAAATAAGAACATATTGCTTTGAAAATGCAAATGAATAAAATAACATCATTAGAAAATACAGTAACATTGTATCAAATAACAGCCAGGGATTTATCTGATGTATTACATAGATTATTTGCATTTAATTCAATTACTTACGAATCTTCTTTCCTTACTGCTGGATTCTGATACTGATCTGTGCTCTGGTGTCTGGATGAGGGCTGTGCTGCTGGAGTCCAGTGCGGCTGATAGCCCTCTAATTTGCCCTGTAATAGCACTGGGTCTTCACTGAGCGGCTGAACCAGTTGAGTTGTTTCTGCTGATGAATGTTGCCCTCGGTTAACTCCTGTATTGTTCTTCATACGCTGTTCAAATATACGATCAATCTCTGTGCGTGTGTAAATATGGATAGTGGAGGTCTATGTAAGGCTTGCCCATATGGACTATACCAGTAGCAGCCAGCTCGTTAAACCAGCCAGAGGTGTCATTGGTGTTGCTTGAGTGGCACTGCCTGCTGACCGAAGGTACATAATTCTTCCGAATTCAAGAAAATACCAGGGGTGGGTTTTCCTCTGCCTTCTGGGGCACTCCTGGGTGAGGTGGCCGCAAAGGATGGGGGCCGTGGCAGAGTGACAGATTCCCACAGAACACGAGTCATTCTGGTTCAGGTAGCGCCCTGCAGGCTGTGGCATGTGGTGGCCAGGATCGTGACAAGTGCCCAAGCAAGGGTGCTGTGTGCCGCTCAGCCATTCTCATGGCTCCTCTTGGTCTCTTTTAGTCCACTACAGCCGTAAGGTAATAAACCAGCACTTCGCTCCTGGGTGAACAGCTTGAATATAAAGGCGTGAATGAGGTTTAAATAGGCAGAAAATTCTGCTTAGGTTGCAGCAGAAGCTTCATTGCTGCAGTACTTCTGAGGTAGCCTTGGGGAAGGTGGGAAGATGTTTGCTTTCTGTCTTTGTTATCCCCAGTGCTTTTCTTTCAGGGGAAGTGTCTTTTGAAAAATGCAAACAGATGGCACGGTCTGTGATCATCTAGTCCTTTTAAAAATCAAGTCCATGGTTGACATCTTTTACGTGGAGATTGTTGTGAAAGGGTTAAACGTTTGCAATGAGCTGCTGCATTGTAACTCCATAAATACTGCCATTGCAGCCTATTTTAAGTGTTAGGAAATAAGGCTGCTATCTCAGATGCTGTGGCTGCCAATTTCCTGATGCTTGCCGTTTCCAGCCCCTCATGTCTTCATCTTGTCATCTGCTTCTGGTTACTTGGATCTTCTTCTTGTAAAATATTACAAAATAAATAGCTATTGTTGCTGCCAGTAGTGCTGGGAGATTTTTGTATAGGTCTTGCTTTAAAAATTTAAGAAAACATGAAAATTTCCCTTACTGTACTATGATGATAGGTCCTGAATTATACTGGGCATAAGGAAAGGCTGTTAACAGTTGGTCTAATGAAAATTTTTGAGTAATTTTCACTTGGTAGTTTATCTCATCCCTACCAGCTCAGTAGTTAACTATGGCAATGATATTTTTTGTATTTCAGACTTATCCCAGGATACTTCTCTTCTAATGACTTTCTTCCTCGTTGAACAAGTTATACTTTCTAGTGAATTCAAGCTATGCATTTCGAAGCTGTTAAAAATATTTATTCATATGGTTCTACCTGGACAATGAAGTTTTTTATTGTGGGATGGAAGAATTGTTTAAAAAGCAAAAATGTTTCACTTAGAAGGATTTTTTTAAAATGCAACACTTTTGTGTGAAAAGAACATTTTTTTTTTTTAATTGAAATTGTGCAAAAAGTTTTGAAGAACACGAAAATTAAGTGCAACTTTTGGTTTCAGACTGAACAAACTATTTCAGTCAACAATGAAGACTTCCCTCCTGCCTTTGATTCTACTAATGAGCCACTTTCTTTCCCGTCCCATGTTTCCCCCCATAGTCTCTTCTTTCAGTCTTATTGAGGACTTTCCATTGCTCTTTTCACATTCCTCAACATATATGTCAGAAACCTAGGGCACTTGGGTTGATCATATTTGTGATATGATCAAATACTTTAATCTTTTTCGTGTCAGTTCTCTTTGGAAGCTACCAGTTCATCTGATTTACAAGGAAGGGAATGCCCATGAAATTTACACTGTAAGTAGTAGCAGCTCTGACTTTAATTCATCTCCTGGCAGTTCAACTTTAGCCTGTGTTTCAATTGTACTACTTTCATGTAGAATAACTTGTCTCTCTTGTGATTCCTGAGCTGACTGATATGTTGAGGATGATAGTAAAATTATGTTTTAAAGAAAGGGATGGGAAAATACGGCTGCGGATCCCAGAGACTATTTAAAGAAATGAGAGCATCATTCCACTGTTAGAAGTGAAAGAACTTAAAGCTGATAAGTGTAATAATAATTAACACGACCTTCATTAAACAAGTTATTGTGAAGGCAACTGGACTTACTTGATATTAAGCGTAATTTGCTTTAAAGAAGTAGCATTAAGCACTATTTTTGCTGCTTATTAGCAGAAGGGAAACCAACAGTTTCAAGTAGTTAATTTTGGGTAACGATCCAATAGACGTGAAACCATTCCAAATGCCTCTTTGGTCTAGAAATGAGGCTGGATCAGATGTTCATAGCCAGGAATGCAGTCCTCTTCCCCTGGAGGAGAGGACACAAGAATAGAAGCCAAGTGGTTCTGAGCACTGATCTGAGCCCTGGCATGGACTTAATTGAGCTTCTGAATAGATTTCAGTTGAGCGGCTCATTCTGGATGTCGTCTCCAAACACATAGAGGAACAGGAAGTTATTGGAAGTGGTCAGCATGGATTTACCAAGGGCAAATCATGCCTGACCAATCTGATAGCTTTCTATGGTGTTATAACGGATTGGCTGGATGAGGGGAGAGCCGTAGATGTCATCTACCTTGACCTTAGCAAGGCTTTTGACGCTGTCTCCCATAACATCCTCATTAGGAAGCTGAGGAAGTATGGGCTAGACGAGGTGACAGTGAGGTGGATCGAGAGCTGGCTGAGTGACAGAACTCAGAGGGTTGTGATCAGCGGCACAGAGTCCAGTTGGAGGCCTGTAACGAGTGGTGTCCCTCAGGGGTCAATACTTGGACCAATTTTGTTCAATATATTCATTAATGACCTAGATGAGGGGACAGAGTGTATCCTCAGCAAGTTTGCTGATGATACCAAGCTGGGAGGGGTGGCCGACACTCCAGAGGGCCGTGCTGCAGGCTGGAGAGCTGGGCAGAGAAGAACCTAATGAGGTTCAACAAAAGCAAGTGTAAGGTCCTGCACCTGGGAAGGAAGAATGCTAAGCACCAGTATATGTTAGGGGCGGACATACTGGGAAGCAGCTCTGAGGAGAAGGACCTGGGGGTCCTGGTAGACAGCAAATTATCCATGAGCCAGCAGTGTGCCCTTGTCGCCAAGAAGGCCAATGGCATCCTGGGCTGCACAGGGAAGACTGTGGCCGGTAGGTCGAGGGAGGTCATTCTTCCCCTCTACTCTACACTGGTGAGGCCACAACTGGAGTATTGTTTTGGGCTCCCCAGTTCAAGAGGGACAGGGAACTACTGGAGCGAGTCCAGCGAAGGGCAGCCAAGATGATTATGGGACTGGAGCACCTCCCTTATGAGGAAAGGCTGAAAGAGCTGGGACTCTTTAGCCTGGAGAAGAGAAGGTTGAGGGGGGACCTGATTAATGTTTACAAGTATCTAAAGGGTGGGTTTAAGGAGGACGGAGCCAGGCTCTTTTCAATGGTTCCCAGTGACAGGACAAGGGGCGATGGGCACAAGCTAGAACACAGGAAGTTCCGTTCAAATACATGGAAAAACTTCTTTACGGTGAGGGTGACAGAGCACTGGAACAGGCTGCCCAGGGAGGCTGTGGAGTCCCCTTCTCTGGAGATTTTCAAGACCCGCCTGGATGCAGCCCTGAGGGATGTGCTTTAGGCAATCCTGCTCTAGCAGGGGAGTTGGACTAGATGATCTCTAGAGGTCCCTTCCAACTCTGAAGATTCTGTGATTCCGTGATTTCACAACAGGTACAGAGCCATTTGTTTTAAAGATGATATCCTTTTGGACTAATACGTGTGTCTCCATTTCCCCTTCCTCCTTGGGGTGGTTGTGGTTTGTTCTTTTTTTTGCTTTTTGTTTCTCTGTTTTTGTTTGTTTCTTTCTCTTTTTGTTTGTTTGTTTGTTTGTTTGTTTCTCTGGTTTTGTTTGGAAATTCAGAGATAAATTTACAGTGATAAACACTCTTGTGCTCTGGATAGTAATGTAATGTGTATTTTGTTGCTAGTAAAGCCAGAGCAGTAACAACCATGGCAAAATTCAGTATTATGTCTCAGTAAGCTGATGCGTAATAAAAGTTTGCCGGAGTTTGAGAAGTTGGTTGTCCCTTTGCCTACCTTGGAGCTTTGCTACCTGAAGGTATCTCTGCAGAGGACCCCTGGCTAACAAGAAGACCTGATCTTGAATTCAGTGTTGCTCAGCACAGGCCTGGCCTTATGTTTCCCATAACGCTGCTGTTGCTTTTGTGACTAACTTCTGAAAACTGTTCATATATATAATGTTGTCTCCAGAGAAACCTTAATTTTTCCTGGGATGATGCACTCACAAGGAAAAGTTAGTCAGTCTTCAGCTCCTTGCTTCCAAGTTTTAATTAGAAGTGCCCAAAGGAGATGGGGGGAAATCACAGCTGTTGTCACATCTGTGTATTGAAAACTCCTCTTCCCCACAGTGAGTTCTCCTTTGGAGGCCTGTTTAAAGCACTTGTAGCCAAGACAATCCATTCCTTGAGTTGTAAAAATTGTGACACTGTAAGAGATAGAAAGGCTGACAGACTGGTAAAAGATGTATGTTTGGCACAGTCTCATGGATTCCAATGAAGACTATTTCCTTAAATAACACCTAGTTTAAATAGCAGCAACACTGCCATCACCATTGCCAGGCTGTTTTAAATCTGCTCTTTATACAGTGGGTCTCTCCATCTATGAAGTTGATTGTTCCCATGACCGCAGTTACCATATTATCTGAGCCCTGCATTGCCCTGAACAAATATAACCCCATCGTGTCCCTCTTGGGTAGGAAGTACAGTTACTGCTATTTTATAGATGAGGCTGAGACCTGGCTATGCTGCAGAATAAAGACGTGATGTGCTACGGTGTTAATTGTACCATGTTCGTAAGGGTAAGAATAGCTCGTGCTGGCAAGCAACATGCAGACCCTCTGTGGGCCCTGGGTAGATGGTGTATATTAAAGGCCGTGCCAGCTGTTTGTGACAGTCTGTGCCAGCTGCCGTCACTACTACATTTACGCAGGGGAGTGTGAGTAAGCAGGCACTGACCTATGCTGTCATTCTCCTGTTCGGGTATAGCCAAAGTGATGTGCCCAAGGTCACAAAAAGAGCCAGCGCCGGGAAGTGTATTGGGCTGGGGAATTGGGAATAATGCATCTGAACCACTCTCAGAAAAACACATTTTTCTCTCTGGGAGAATTATTAAATGTTGTGTTGGCATCAGAAGCTGAATCTGTAGGAAGCCCTCATAGCCAGGAGTAAGTTGCTGAAGCTTGGTGCCACAGAGTTGTTGTGGTGTGTTTGAGTATGAATTTGTATTGATGGTTGGATTTTTGTTCTTGCTAATGCTGTGTCAAAATGGTGTTGCTTCAATAAAACCACAGTGATTAAACTAAGCAGAGTTTAATCCCAGGTACAGTTCATGTGCAGCCAAACAGTCAGGGGTTGTGCTGCTCAGGTGCACCGTTACTGCCTGGGAGGAGCACTTGCTTGTCTGGATGTGGTGAGGATGGGGTCCTCACGTATTCTGAGGGAAGTGATGGCTGCGGAAACCGATGTGCAATAATTCCAGAATGGTGGTTAGGTAATTTGGAGTGAATGAGCCCTTTAAAATTAAGCACAGACAGCGTAAAAGGTGCTTTACAAAATGCTGCTCTGTTTCCGTCTAAGTGCATGGGCATTAGATCTCCCAGAAATACAGCTGAATTTAGCCATTGGGCTAATTTCCAAGGCTTTCGCTGTGATAGTTGGAGTAAGTGATTATCCCGTCTCCTTTACTGTAGAGCATTTTTATCTAGAGTGCGGGACATGTGATTTTCCTGTTCACAGAGCACAAAGCAGACACCTCGCTTGGAGAAGTGTTTAGTCTGGGTGAGAACTACCCTTTGTGTGCACGCACGTGATTTATTTATAATAGATAATTCCTGCTCTCCAGATGATTTCTCCCAGCTTCCTTTCAGCCAGAGCCAGGGCAGTCTCTGTCAGTTATGTAAGGTCTAGTAAGTGTGGCGCATAAGCAGCAGCCTTTAATTTTCATCCCTGTTGGAAAATGAGATGAGCGATTCCACTTACCCCCATGAAATAATAGGGTTGTGTTTGGAAAGGCTGCTGCCCAGCTGGGAGGACAAAGCACTGCACAACCTGCGAAGGTGGCAGCTTGATGGAAATCACGGTGCTTGAGCAGAGCCATTTACCAAAGGCACATGGCTGGGCAGGTCCCAGAAAAAAGGGAGCTGCACTTTCAAATTAACGTTCCTCCCTTTTGCGTTATTCCGCCTTTGTCCTCATCTTCAAAGGGGAAATGGGCAGGCATTTCAGGAGGTCCCTCGGAAAAGGGGCAGTTCCCAGGCTACGGGAGGTAGTTGTGCAGGGGCATAGTCCCGCATGGGTGTTTGCTGGGTGGGTTTAATTTACAGCTTATTATCTATTATATTTCAAGCAGATGTTTATTAAAATTGTGGATTTCTAAGAACCGAGTAGAACTATAAACCTGACTTTAAAGGCCCTCTGATAATTAAGACTGAAAATGAGATTCTAAATTGAGATTATGAAACCATTTCTGCATTCCCTCAGGGATAATATAACTGCATAATATTGTGGCTTTTTTTTTTTTAAAAAGGGGATGTTAAATTTATCTTTAAATTTTAGCTGAGGACTTTTAGCACCCTAGAGTTTATATAGACGTTTGTACTTCCCTCAAAGCAAATCGAAAAGGTAGCATTTTACTCCCTAGTTTTGTTCATCCTGTCCATAGCAATGTAAGTGATAGACTAAACCTGAGAAACAGTTTGGAGTGGGTCAAATTGGAGGGGAGGGGGTGGGGGTGGAGAACTTGCCTAGTATATTCTTTGTCATGGTGGCCCCAAAGTGCTCCATCAATTGTCCAATTGTCCTTCCCCTCAAGCAGGTAATTTGAGCTGAGAGTAAAGGTCTATGTAGCCCTAAACCTGCTTTGCCTTTGCACAGGCATTATGATTTACGTCTACATGGTTGTATCTCATTTCTCAAGTAACTATAGGACTTGTACATTGTACAGTGTATTCTGGACAATAATAAGGAAGCAAAATAGTAATAATGATTCTTATTTTTCATAGCACTTACCATATGTGGTTTGCAAGGGGCTGTAAAAGAAGGGCCTGCATCCCTTTACTAAGGGAAGGTCAGAGATGAGAAGAAGTTAAAGTGATTTGGACTAAGGCTGTTAGTAGGGCCTTCAACTGGCAACCATGGTTACCCTGTTTTTAAACAGTTTATCATCCTTGCCCAGAAAATGCATACAGAAACAGCCTTGTACTGTAACAAATAATGACATTACATTCCCCTCAAATTTCAATAGGCTATTTGTATATGGGCACAATCTGAAAGAAGGCAGATTTTAGGAGACTGTAAAAAAATCTAGTGTGCGGAGCACATCGTATATCCCTGTACTGTTATGACAAAGCAAAGCAAATGTTCACCAAATGGCTCTGAGGCAAGGCCCTTTCTCTGCTCTCCTGAGCTGCATCAAGCTGTTGTTTAGACTTTACCAGAGAGGAGAATGAGTATGGATGGTACAGCTACACTTTTTAATAAGCCTATTCCATGTAAAATCTTGAACTCCACAGTGTGGTTGCTCAGGTTGAGAAGTCTGTCTCTTCTCTCCACCTCCCCGCCCCCCAAGTCAAGGGGAAAGGTTTTATGCAAGAAGAGAGGAGGAAGAAAAGAAGAATATTTAACTATAGTCTGCCTCTGGCAAGCCATGTTCTATCTAAACCTTCGGAGCACCCAAACAGCCAAGCCTGGCAGGCCGTACAGTCTGACAGCAGAACTGGTTCAGCACGTGCATCCCAGGCTGCTCTCTGCAGCTCCATCAGACCCCAGAACCCGCTGCATCTCTCTCCACCTTCCTCTCTCCCACATCAGATTCTCTAGTCTCCATTGCCTCTCCAGAGGCATATTCCCTGATATACACACGAAGCATGTATGTTTTAATACAGTATGCTGATGCCAGACTCTATGTTGCTGCAGTTTAAACATGGATTTGCTGTTAACACTCTCTCGCTGTTATGTTGTTTGCTGCTATCTTGACTCCTTTCCCCTTCCATTCTTTTCCACTTGTTTCAAGCCAAAGGTGATTGCAAAGGTGTTTGTCCTCTGTCTCCTATAACACCTTCTTAATGCTTTATCTCCCAAAGAAGTCATGAGAAAAAGACCCTGACTGATAAGTATGTGGGTTTTGCACTTGATTTTGCCCTGCCGTTGAAGGAGGAATTAGGCAAGGGATAACTCCTCTGTTCCATGAAAGCTGGTATTGAGACATCCTGTCCTTTTTTCCTTTCTTGAGGAGAAGGTGGGGATAGTGAGGAGCAGGATACTCTTTTCTGTTGCATGCCGTTGCAGTAAATCTTAATGAAGACTGGGAAATTGATCTGACTTCAGTCTTCCAGCCCTGCCCCAGAGTCTTCCCCTGCATTGCCAGCCTGGAGCATCCCTGCTTGGCACGTTGGTGGGAGGCAGCAGCTTCCTGTGGAGTCCTGTCCTGTTCAGCCCAAGGAGAGAAAGCAGTATTCCCCCTTCCCTCAGTCCCAAAATTGATCTTTTTTTTGTGCAGATGGAAAACCAATGACAGTAATGGACTTTCCCAGGGATGTTTGTTTTATTTGCAATTATAATTAGAAGCACTAATATGTCTATTCTGTCTGATAATATATGGAAAGACCTCTTTGATTTTGTTTTTTCCTTTGTAAGTCTCTACACTATTTTTCCTTTGTAAGTCTCTACGCTATCAGAACTGTAAAACTCGCACTCTGTGCTGCCTCTTGTTACACTGTAAAATGCGGGTACCCTTTAAAATGCAACTTAATCTATTTCCATTGTCAATAAATACCATTTATCCCTTTTTTTTTTTTGTCCAAAGCTTGTTGTTCTGTTAGTCTAAGTTGTGTTTTTTTTTTTTTTTTTTCAATTATGAAGGGAAGCCGATGGTCAGGATCTCCTTTGTAGATAAATGGAGGTGGATAAAAAAAAAAACATAAGCTGTCTTTTGCTGAAGCAAACAAGAGCCCGTTTCTGCAAAGACAAACCTGGATTTCCAAAGAAAGTACTGGATAATGTCAGAACTGCTGAGAAGCAATACATCTCAGTTTGTAATCCGTGCCAGACCCCTACTGCCCAGCTGAGCCTCTGTGCTGTCGGGCACCCTGTCTCCAGCAGCCCCGCATTGGCCCTGCAGACCTGTGAGTGAAGGAACGAGCTTCCACTGAGCCCATCCCTCGTTGCAGCCACCACCAGCTGCTTAGTTTTAAGGGCACGCTCGGGTAGCTTTCCACCAGTCCATGCCCATATTCTCAGCTACCCGATGTCTGCTTGAGGCTTGGCTGGGCTGGTCTCAGGGTAGCCCTCGAGGAAGCGTAGCTGGCTGCCTGACTCCCCACCAGCAGCCTGGCAGGAGTGGGTGCTCACCCAACTCAAACGCATTTGAGTTTGTGCTGCAGGGAGAGTAAAGGTGCAGTCTTTGTGCTTTAGGAGAAAGCTTACTGGTGGCTGCTGTACACGGGTTGTGTTCTTCTCCTGCTGTCTTTGTACGTCTGCACTTTCCTGGCCCTGTGCATCACACAGCTTGTGCAGTTTTGCACCTCGGGCTTCTTCTAGGTAAGAACTGACCATAATGTGCATAAGGCATTAGGCTAACAGTAGCCTGTTTTGGCATTGAATTCTTCCTCTGAGTCCCACCTCAGACCTTGAGCCTGCCCGAGCGTGCAGCTGCCTCTCACCTGGGCCAGCACACCCCAGAGCTGTGTGTTTGGCAATAACAGGTCCCTTGTTACTGCCTGTCTCACAGCGATAGGAACTCCCCTCCCTTGTGGATATCTGCTAGATGTCCTGCAGCTCAGAGGCTGTTTTGTTTGTTTGTTGGTTTGTTTTGTTTTTTTAAAAACAATTATAAATCTTTGTTCCACTAATAAGTGCATTTGCTTGGAATATGAAGTCTCTCATGGTCTAATTTTCTTTCATTCTGTATCTCAGGAAAAATAAAGCTTGGTGAAGTAAGTATTATGGCCTGACTTAGAATTCAACGTTTTTCTGCAACTGAGGTTTCCACTATAAATAAGTCCATCAGAATACCCCAATTACCTATTGATATGTATCATCGGGGTTTCACCATTTCTCCTTTGAGAATTTTGATTTGGCAAGAACAAGAAATACCATGTGCCAGAAGTATCTGCAACAGTTACTTTTAACAACCTCCCTCAGCTTTTGGCACCCCAGCCACATCCTGTTTGTGTCTTTAATATGCGTAGATATATGCTCAAGTACCAGAGGTATGACTAGGCATGCAAAGCATCCATTATAAGTAGCTTCTGATTTTCTCTGTTCGTGCTAGTCCCTCAGAGTATGCTGTGCGCTACTTAAGCCATCATAGTTCCTACTGCCAGGAAATTTTTCCTTTTATGCTCTTTACATAAATATAGCAATTGCCCACATCTCTTTTGTCTATGCCTACGTTAAAATAAGCTGTTTCTTTTTTTTTTTTCTCCCCCGCAATATCAGTTCTACTGGGCCTGATCCTGGGATATGTCAGAGAGTCTCTAATCTTACATGTGTCTTACTGCAAATTTAGAGTAATTAACCTCTTGAAAAAGCTATTTAGAATATCGGGAGCAATTGAGCTATTAAAATAGGACTATGGATAGGCCTTTTAGATCCTGGACTGGATCCCTAGCTGAGCCTTGCACTAAATGTCATGCTAAATGAATTCAGTATTGCTTCTTGACTTGGTTTTTCTAAAGAGAGGTTTGCAGTCGGGTGGCACTGTTATTTCTTTCCCAAAATACATGCTCAAACTACACCTTCCATTTGTTTGAAAGGTTGGTCTTCTGAATTGTGTGTAGCCTCACCTCTATTATTTAGGAACCGAAATGCTGTATGCTACATCTAGGCTCTGCTAAAAGAACATCCAAATTATGCATTAAAAATGTAGGAAATGGCAGATTTATGGTTAATTCAGCTGCTTTTATACTTAGGTTGAGATGACCTCTCTAATTACTGGATTGCACAATGATTCTTTAAAGCCTTTTCACTACATATAATTATTTTATGATTTGTCTCCTTTTCTCATACAAGACTGTGCATTTACTTGCTGTGAAGTGATGCAGTAGGCAGGTGAAGTTGTGGGAAAAGATCTCTATTAAGCATGATGGTTGGCTGTGTGCTGAGGCACGCGCTCATGCCCAGCCATTGCAGGGTGAGCATTCCCTACCAAAATACACCCTATCCTCAACGAATGTTTCTTTGGTCATCACAGTTATCTGGTGCACACTAGATCAGTAGTCAGTAAGTGTTAACGCTATTGTTGTACTGTTGTAGGCTTTGAAAGGATTTCAAGCAAGATGGCCTCACTTAGTTCTTCATTTTTCATTTCTATTGGCAATTTTAAGAAATACTTACTATATCTCAAGGAACTATGCTAACTGAATGTTAAAGATTCCCACATCAAGCACTCCAAATGTAGGAAATGGCAGAATGATGCCTGTTCATCCTGGCCTTTCCAGGCTGCATATCTCTTTCCAAAGAGCGAGTCAAACCAGAGGTCTGCTCGTAGCCAGTAATCTGTAACCTGAGTACAGTTTAATAACTCCTTTTCCTCCTCTTTGCCACTCGCTCATCCCCTTTCCCTTCCTGTAGGAAGTGGAAAAAAAGTATTTCTCAGGCCTCAGAGCAATGAACAAAGTTAATCCAATAATTGTGCTAATTTATGAGTTGCTGATTGATAGCAGAAGAGGTAGTTATTCTTTTTCAACCTTGGTTAGCTCACTGATCAAACATGATTATGTGTTAAGTTGGGTTATTGTTAAATGAATCGTATGCTGAGAACAATGCACCAATCTGATGGCACGATGGTCCTCGGTGGCA
This sequence comes from Larus michahellis, assembly GCF_964199755.1. NCBI lineage: Eukaryota > Metazoa > Chordata > Aves > Charadriiformes > Laridae > Larus > Larus michahellis. The sequence goes on along the minus strand of NC_133896.1, from coordinate 74,581,336 downwards.
TTGCATTAGGAATTAGATCAGCTCATTATCTTGTTTATAAAAGGCCCTAATCCTACAAACACTTGTGAATGTTTTAAAATTTACTGGCAGGATAAATCCCTGTCTGAGTATTGCAGCAACCTGAGATGAGAGGATTTCGGTAGTCTTCAGTCCCCAGAGATATCTGTCTTTGCTGGTTTCATCCTGGGTTTTGTTTATATTTGTCATCTTTGTACTTCTCTTTGGTTTCAGCCCAACCTTTTTTCAACCTAAGCTGCCTTCAGACAAATGATATAACCTTTGCTTGCCAACACAGTAGAGGTTATAAATTAATTCGTAGGCATATTTTTTACATTAGGCTCTGGTCTTGGTACTTTCATAGGGCGTCCTTAACATCAATAGATAATGGAGTTCAGGTTGTAGGAATCCTGTGTGTTCTTGCACAACGCCCACGTATGATCCAGCCTACACACCACTACTGCTTACCCTCAATCACCTTCTTGATGTCAGACCTACTTACTGATTTATATACAGTGTGTATTGGTATATGTGTGCATATTTACATACCTACATGTTTTAATTTCAGATGGCTTCCCCCATTAATCAATATTTGATTCACACTATCAAAGTGAGCCTAGAAAATGTGGTGCCACAGGGAAATAGTTAGGCAGGGAATTTCACTGGGGGTCTAGTTATCTTTTGATGTAAATACAATAAAAACCACAATAGTAGAAGCAGCTCTAATTTGCCTTCATAAAATCTGTCTGAAGAAAGCTGGTGGGAGGAAACCAAACTAAAAGCTGTCTGGGGCATAGGGCTTAAAAAACCTGAAGAGCATCACTCAGCCCCATAAAAAATGGCAAATGCACAAATCCGCCTGAATCCTCCCCACTGCCCTGAGAACAGAAACCACAGTCCTGTAAGGCAGACTGCCAAGCAGAGATGGTCTAGTTTTTTAGACGGAGGTAGAAGAGCAAGAAGAGTGCTGTGGGGAACTCCAGCCATGGGAGTCACCCCTAGAAAGGGGATGTGGGAGGGGATATGGCCTTGGGTGGGAAGAGAGCTGTGTGAAATGCCTACCGATGGCCTGCACAGGTGAGACCCCTAGGAGGAAGGAAAGGAAGAGAGCAACCTGGGAAGCAGGGAAAAGGTGGGGGGTGGTACCTCAAGGACAACCTGAGGGCCTGGGAGACCGGGATTGAGGCAAGAAGGTAACCCACTTCTCCTGTGATCAGCCAGGCTACAGTTTCTGCTCTCAACCTCAAAGCTAATGGCAGCACCCACAGACTCTTCTCTGAAATACCTGGTAGCAGTGGTGTGTCCTGCACAGCTCAGGCACCTCTGATTCAGTGGGTGGCTGGACTGCAAAACATCTCCTGGAGTGGAATAAATAAATTCATGCTGCCTGCACTCAACTATACGTGTTTCCTTGTAGAAAAATAAGTAGGTGCGTTTTGTCAACCAACTCTGTGTTTGGCCTGATTGGCCTGCTTTCCCTTTACCCCATGGAGAGGTTTTGTGTGCATTTGTGTTTAAAAAAGTCCACACTGTAGGTTTACTGTCGACTGGAGTCCCTACTGTGCTTCTAAAGTGCTATTCTAGATGCTATTTTATTTGCTAATGAATTGCTTTGGTTGTGATACATGTTAGTGTGCAAGTCACTCAGAAAGAAGGAAGGGTCAAGCTGTTGTGTTCAAAGGCATTAATGTAATGTCACATTTTCTCATAATCCCATTAAAAACTAATTGCCCAAAGATTTGTATGTAGATTGCTGCAGTATGGAATTCCCCAGAGCAGCCCAGCAATGATGGAAGCATGAGTCCTCTTTTCAGTCTCAGGCTTGTCTGCTCCCAGCCATGTTGTGGTGCATGTGCTTACAGGTGCTGCTAAACCAGCAGTGTCTCAACCCTGCTCCTGATTCAAAAAGAAGCAGTAAATCCTCACACTTTTCCTTCCAGATACCATGCAAAACAAACCCCAGCATGATAACATTGATGTTGTTGCCACAGTGGCGCACAAACACATTGTATGATGTGCCATCTGGTCTCCAGCCTTCCTGCTGCAGGTTGAGGTGCGAGTAATCTCCTTTCACCACGTGGCAGTTTTGGGAAGAGATCAATGAGAAGCAAGAGCTGGAACAATATCCTCAGAATGAGTCTAGATACAATGGCAGGTGAGTTAACTGGTGTCTGAAGAACGAGTTTGTGAAGGCTGCGTGTGACTCAGGCCACCAGCTTTTCCTCCTAAATAACAGTCTGAACTAGGGTGCTCCAGAAAATATGTCATTCCAGCTCGAATTTTTTAAAGACCTGTTCATGAGTGCATAGTGAGCATCAGGAGATGGTAAGCTCTATAGAGGTGGTAGAGGGTAAGCTCTGTTCCCCAGGATGACACTGGGCATCAACATCTTTCGGTAACTTAGTGCCTTAAGAAGGAAGTAAAAGTCCGTTCTTGTCCAGGCATGACTGTATTGTGTCTGAGTAGTGTGAATGCGTGAAAGATAAGCTTGCGCTTGCCCTTAGCAACCTTCTTCAAAGAGTATAAATGTCTGCAGAGCCAGGCCAAAGTTTTGAATGTGTAAATAGTTTTAGTAACACAGCCAGGGTGTTTCCCAACATCTCAGACCCTTATATAGACAGCTCTCTGTATTTGGGCTTCCTGAAAGCTTCTTAAACGCTGTTACAGCAGAAAAGGGTAAGAGCTTGGAATCAGTAGTTTTATTTTGCTTTATGTACACGCGAGTTGCAGCTATAGCATGCGTGCTTGTGCATTAGGACTAAAATACTGCATTTGTCAGTGTGCTTCTCTAAATCCTCTGGTTCCCTTTGTCTCACACCCTGGGAACAGAAGGTGAGCTTGCAGCTTCAGGGCTGATTTTTACATACTCTGTAGAGCAGCTGTAGAGCTGGTGCTGTGAAGCAAACTTACTCTACTCTGTGATGCAAATGGATCTCATTTTTTGTTTGGAAAGAATACTCCCAAGAGTTTCTCAGTTTATGTAAATATTTTACCCTCTGTGCTGGCAGGGGGACACAGTTTGTGGAGCTGAAGAAGCTTTTGATGTTGGCATCCGTACTATAAAAATGGGTGACCAAACTACCTTCTGCTGTGGCTTTTGAGCTGACTCGATCACTGTAACTAATGATGTCTAAATAAAGAACTTGATTTCCTCTAACAACATGCTTCCATTAAGATAGCAGTTTTTCTCTTCCTATTCTTAGCACTTGATCTGTGATAAAAATTTAGGGATCCCATCTACTATATTCTATATGAGGTAATACAAGAAATAACACTCTCTTAAAATGGAAAAGTAAAAAGATATTTTCATCTGAGAATTCTGCTCTACTGCCTTTTCTTTGAGGCAGCAGGGTATGCTACTGTTGCATATGAACTATCTAAAGAAGAAGAACCATGCTGATTATATTGTCATCTATTAACACAACAGACACTTACAAATAAATCTCCTTCCAATGCAAATTGCAGCATTAGGACCTCAGCCAGGAGTCTGTGGGATGAGCTGCAGCTGAATTTCTGTAGGAACCTGTTGTGAGTGTTTTGTTTTCGTTTTTTATTTTATTTTCACAGGTAGTTAAAAGCTGGAAAACGTCCTTTCCATTTATCATTGTTGTTTTTATTACATTATTGAAATAAAATTAACTGTAGTAAGCGTAATAACTTGTACTGTGCTGGCACCTTGGCTAGGCCAGTTACGGACCAATGTGCTTTCATATCAGAGACTGTACAAGAAGCACACAGGAGGAAGTCTGCAAATCTTTGCTTTTTCAAAAGCCTTAGGTCCATATGTCCTGCGCTTCCATTAAAACTGTTGCATCGGAGACCAAAGTTGGCACAACATTTATTTAACTTAATGTATATATAATACAGGTATTTTTTTAAAACACTACTTTCTTTAATTTGTGAGCCCCATGTTGCAGTTTTAATGCATAATCATCAGAAAGTCAAACGACATCATAACTTTTGAGTCTGCAAATGCCGATGCATGTGTCCAGTTGGGTTTTACCAGATTTGTCATGAGTATGGAATACCTTCCCAATGATTTCTTGATTTTGGGGAGTGTTTCTTCAGCTTCTACTGTCCCTGTTCCAGTTTTCATCTTGAACACATAATTGGGTTTAACTGGCTTTTATTCACCACAGACTTGTGTCAGCCAGCCCTTCCATAAGGAGAAAGGGACAATCTGCTGATACAGATAAGCAAAACTAGCTCAGTCTTTACCACATTATGTAAATAGCAGGTTTGTGGAGTTGCCTGAAGGAAGGTTATTTGTATTTAATTTGCTGATCTCTAATGTCTGTATTCCAGAAAGATCTGATCTCAAACATACTAAAGTCGATGGAGGGACTTCGGGGCATTTTTTAAAGTCTGATCCAGTCTCCAGCGATGCTGAACTCAGATTCCCAGCAGCAAACACTGACAGTTTTATGCTTTCATCCTCCCCTGACCCTTTAATGTTTGGTTCACCAACAAATTTAGCCAGTGTAGGGGATCACAAAAAGCAAATATAAAAGCAGGATTTGTGCAGTTTCCACATGTGCTGGCAAAAATGAATTCTAGGTTTGCTTACACGTTTCTGACCACCACCTTTCCCACTTTCCAAACGTTTTGATGTTCTCCAGTCAAGGAACAAAACTCACCCAGTGACAGCTTAAGCAATCGCAATACAAATAAAACCATCCTAGTTCTGCAAAACAAATTCTCATAGCATACAGTTCACAAATATCCATACTCCTGAGTTGAGAACAATTTGATAAATTAATTCAAACAAATACATTAAAACTTCTGGTTTATGTGATTAAAAAGGAAAAAATGCATTTATTGATAAATTTATTTGTTCTTATTGTTCTGGCAACGTTTACAGTCTGTGTGATAATTTGCTGTTTGTTCTATTTATCCTACTGTGCATAAAAGACAACAGCAGTTTGCATTTGTTTACTGTCCTTTGAAGTGAGATACAATGATTAGAAATGTTGTGTGTGTGTATATGAGTGGCTTTTATATACACGTACATACATACACACATAAAATATTTTGTTTTCCTATAAGCTTTGAGAGGAGATACTGCTGCTGTTTTCTTTTTACCCCAAGGGCAGTAGCACTGATATTTTCCCATACTGCTCTACATTGTAGGAAAAAAATAATGATAAAGGGTAAGAGACTATTTAAAAAAAAAAAATTACTCAGGTGAAAACAATAGAGGCTAACAACTTAATATGCACTGCTTGTTGCACATACCACTTTATCAAAGCTATCAATCAGGCCAGCTCAGTCAAGCTTCTGGAAAAAAATCCCTAATTTTTTGTTGTTTCAACTGGATTGACATTTTCAGTTACCAGGAAAAAGATACTTCTTTAGACTGAGGATGAAAAAAAGTGCATAATTAACAAAAAGAGCTGAATATAAGTGGACTAGCATAGGTTGATGGATGCCCTAGATTAGTGGACTTAATTTATTTTATTTTGTTAGACTTTTTCTGTGGTGTATGCTTGGTTATTAGTAGTTAATGGCATACATAGGCTTAAGACAAATAGGTTTGTATGGACCAGTTGGTCTGATTTTGAAATGTGGGCTTTCTCATGCAATATTCATGTTCAACTTACAGATACTTGCATCAACAAATGCGTAAGTAAAAGGGATGTGTAGGAATATGCAGTGGTTACTGTTTTTGCTGATGGTTGTCAAGACATCCTTTCCCAGTTTGTCACCTGTTTGTTCCTGTTGTGAGTGGTAGAAAAGTAGCTGAGGTATCCACGATAGCAGGAGGAAGAGGAAAGCTATCTTTTGAAATAGTAAGCACTGCTAAGTGGCAATTTCAGCAACAAAATATGGGTTTGTCAGGCTCCTGGGGTATTCCTACTTGGTTATTAGGTTGTGTATTGGTACTGATGTTTTTTTAAAACATTCGTCACAGGCTGAAGGATAACACGGGCACACTCATAAACATGCATCCAGATAGTATCATTGTATGCGACTGTTATTTAACGTATCATAGAATCATAGAATGGTTTGGGTTGGAAGGAACCTTAAAGATCATCTAGTGCCAACTTCCTTGCCTTGCTCTAGGACACCTTCCCACTACACCAGGTTACTGTTACTCAAATATGCATCGTGGCAGTTAATACGGGTTGATCGAGAGGTGCTAACACAGGTAGACCAAAGCTGACAGTCCCAGTACTACAGATTGTTTCTTGTAAAGTAGTCTGATCAGAGATACAAAGCCTGGGTAGTGTGTGGTATCAGGTTTAGTGTAGCGTACATCAGTGCCCCTCACATACCCCTCTAACCCTTCTTTGGTTACACAAGAAAACCCAAACCATTGAACTACCCCCTATTTTTAGTCTGATACAATCACTTGGATAACAAGTGTGAATGGCTGTTTGTTAATAATTGTTTTCTGGAAAGGCTTCTTGCCAAGGTAATGCCGTTTCATTGATGTGTTATGAGTTGTTAGTCAGTGGTGACTCACAGTTTTCTAAGCCTGCTCATGCTGATGTACTGTGAAGCACTTCTGGAAATAAAAGTGACTCATACTCAGTTGAGTAGGTCCCAGTGAGGTTATGAAAGGAGGACGAATTTATCTTTTTTTATTTTTTTTTTTTTTAAGTGCTGTGAGTTTCTGAGGAAAAGACCTGTACCCTGTAACACATCCCACGTTCTTCCTAGAAAAGCTTCTTCAGCTTTTATGCAGTTACTTCTAGGGAGGTAGGAATGTCACATCCCAACCTCTCTGCCACTAGACCATCTCTTCTGCATCATGTCAGTATATCGTAGGAGGGATTTATGAAGAAATCCTGTGTTTTGAAACATGTACTTGAGCTGGGCATATAAACTGCTGGAACAGATTTCACTGAATTAGTAATTTTAAGTATTGAAGGAACTGTTGTAGAAAAGAATTCAGCATGAGCAGTGATAAACACCGCAATACTTGTAGCCTTTCATCCAAGGTCCACAGAGTTCAATGGAGGTTGCATTGGTCGCAGTGTATTTTGGCTCGGACCCAGTGTTCATACTTGGGTTAGAGGTTTGCTTCATAGTCCCGTTGGTGGGAAGGATAGCCGTGTCACTGACTGCGCAGAGCATTAGCTCTGTCCCTGCCGGAGCACCCTGGGCATTCAGAGGAGAAGCAAAAGGTTTGTGGCATTTGTCAACTGCTGCGTTACACCCAACAGGTGTCGGCCTTTCATGTGTAAGGTTTCTTTTTGTACAGATATGTGAATCTACAAATATACAATGTGTGTAAAATGCCTGCATATCCCTAAGGGAAAGTATGCTTGCATTCACATCATAAGTGAGAACTGGCTGAGCACTGAGTCCACCATAACGAAATTGCTCATTTTTTGGGCCACCAGTTGTCCTTCCTTCTGTATTTTTATGTACTCAGTTTAGTGGAAGAATGATTTTGGCTGATTGAAAAAAGGAAGAAAAAGGAGAAAATACTCTGATTCATGTGCTTGTATTGTGAGAGTATCTTGGAGCTTGGCTCATTAGCCAAGATCTCAAGCTGGACAATGCCAAAATAAAGTCTAGTCTGTGCCTCAAGGATCTCCTCACTTTAGCAGTACAAATAATAGTATGGATTGAAAAATTCAAATGCAGTGGGAAATAACTCAGTTTGGTGATATGAAAGGAGAGTGACAGTGTAAAAAAACCCTTCAGTTCCCTATACTCAACCTGAATAAATCCCACAGCTCTTAGAACCACTGATGCTAACTCTGAATTTAGTCCAGCTGCAGCCAGCAAATAATAAAATGTGTGCCCTCAGCAGAGCCATTTCAGATAAATCTTGTGGAAGAAAAAAAAAATATAATCTGGGCCCCCGTTTGCTCTGCTCTCAGGTCAGCCTCCATCAGAGATGTCGCACACAAAACCATTCCCCCACAGCCTGCGTTCAGAAAGCAGCAGTCCCACAGCTTTCCAGGGAGTACAGGATAAACGGGGGATAATCGCTGAAGTGCTAACACTGATAACAGCAGGTATAGCTGATTAAACAGAACTCTATGGCATTTACTGTTAGCAGCTGAAAAGTAGCAAAGTCAAGTGTGCATTGAGCAAGGTGTGAAATCCCCTTTATGTCAGACTTCTGAACATGTGAACCATGTCTTGGTAATGTTAGGGACACACCATTCTTTGTCTCAGATTCGTGTCTTGTTTATGAGATGAAGGTGCTGGGAGGTGGAATAATAGATGCTGATCTCTTTGGTTGGCATAATAAAAGCAATATATTTGCTAAAAGCCTAGATTAGTTTTATTAGTGTATTTAGTAAAGTAAGAAAAGAATATGGGCGGGAGGGAAGGAAGAAGTTAAAGTCGGTCAATATTTAAAACAGAGAGTTGCTATACTGCGCTCCCGAAGAGAATGACTTCTGTTATTTCTGGATATCTTACTGATTTGCTGTCAGTCAGGAAGGGTTGTACATAAGCAATAGAGTAATGTAACAGGTTTATTCATAAAGGTGAAGACATAAAGATGACAATGTGTACATCCAGTACAAATGTGGCTGCACAGGAAATCTGGCAGCACTGGAACACGATGTGATCCTCCAGCATCTCTTTCCAAAACCTAATTCGACCGCCTCTGCCTCGCAGACCTTGTAGATGCATAGAGGAAAAACCTCAAGTCCGTTCCTGCCATTCTACCAAGCACAACGGATTCATGTGTTTTGGTTCACAGAAAGTAATCTGAAAGAGTACCAACAACAGAAAATGCTGTTAGTGGAGGGTATTTTGTAAAAGATACTTAAATCCTCTTTTGTCTTTAGGGTCCACAAGTACATACCATGGGAATAGCGTGTTATGCTTGGGCAAAAAGGAGTTTATTTTCCAAGAAACCCCCTCCCCAAATACTTCTTACAACTTTCTAATATTGTTATTAGCTTTTAAGGAAACACAAAGCTCCCAGTCAAGCATTCCTTGCATAGATGATTCAGGTCCCCAGAGATGAGTGGGCTTCACTTTTGTTCTTTCTGTGTGTTTAGTGCTCATAAAACAGAGAATTTCATGTGACATCCTAGTCCAGGCACCTCTGTGGAGATCTGCCAGTCCTTATTTCATTCCTGACAAGGTCAGTGGTTATTTCAGTGTTGGACTCCCCCCGCATATGGAATCAATAGAATTGTCTAGGTTGGAAGGGACCTTTCAGATCACTGACTCCAACCACCAACCTAACACTGACAAAACCATCACTAAACATGTTGCTACACACCACGTCTACCCATCTTTTAAATACCTCCAGGTACGATGATTCCACCACTTCCCTGGGCACGCTGTTCCAATGTTTGATAACCTTTTTGGTGACGAGATTTTTCCTAATATCCAATCTAAACCTCCCCTGGCGCAACCTGGGGCCATTTCCTCTTGTCTTATCACTTGTTACCTGGGAGAAGAGACAGACCGCCACCACGCCACCTCTTTTCACGTAGTTGTAGAGAGTGATACATTCTCCCCTCAGCCTCCTTTTCTCCAGGCTAAACAATCCCAGTTCCCTCAGCCCTTCCTCATAAGACTTGTTCTCTAGACCAACTATATATAGAACCAGTGTTACCTAGGCGGGTGCTACAGGTCCTGTGCTAGAAGAGAAGGCCAGGTGACCAGAATGGACTTTGGGAATTTTATGAAAACATAAACTAGAATGACCTCAGCCCATTCTGCTGCCTCCCTGATTTAAGAATTGGACACCTGCATTTCAAAGAATAGCACACAATTTATGTTCGTGAAGGCCAGGGCTGTAAGAAATGAAACTTTCATGTTATGTATCCAAGACCAGAGGTTAAATATCTTATTTGTAAAATACTCAAAATGTTGAGCGCTGAGCAGTGCCTATGTCCAAATCAGATTACAATGTTATCCCGTAACAAGCATTGAAGAGAGGGGAAGGCACAGTTAAAGTATGAGCGCAGCCTTAACTTTAGCACTTTCTGATATTGCTGTGCTTAGTCACGCAATCTAATGTTCTGAGCCAGCCTTTGCTGTTTTATTATTATTTTATAAACTCACTGTATATACAAAGATATTATGCATATTAATCTTGTATTTAAAAAAAATAAAGGAAACCAGAAGCTGAAGGTAGTTATCAAACAATGAATATAGAGGAGTATTTTGATTTCAGCAACCTGTGGATTAGACAATTTGAAAACAAAGCCTTGGGTTTGGATTAAATTTTTTTCTTTGAAGGCTAAATTGATTTCTGTTTACATATAATGTTTTTTATAATGAAAAGCTAGTATCGAAGGGAGAAGCCAATAATTTCTTCTTTTCTTTGGCTGCACCTGGAAAATGCTGCAGATGAATATATTTGCAGCTATGAATTTCACAGATAAAGCTGTTTAAGATATAATCAGCTTAAGGGGAACTATTTTCTGAAGTGCAAGGTACGTAATTGATGCAGTTTTATCCAGATAAAAGTGTAATCAAAAAGCTATTTGTTTATCATTTCAAACTTTCCTTAAAAAGTAATTAATCTATGTAATTTAGGATTCAGTTAAGCTCATCAGTGTTTGGTTTTTTTAAGGAAAAACAACAAACAAACCCCACCAACAAAAGCAGAGCCCCCAAGCCTGAGCTGTTATAGTGCCTCTCATACTTGGAAACTGTGGGTCAGGGTAGCTTTAAATGCCACCCCTTTGCCTTCCTCTTTCTCTTACATTTTGATTATTCTCAAAAGATGAATAGCTACAAGATTGTTTTTGCTTTGATATGAGGCATACAATATCCTCCTTGCGTCCTGGAGGTTAGCTTTGAGGCAGAACATAAAGCTGAGGATTTCCTTTTGTGATGGTGGGAATGATCTTTATTTCAGTTAGTTATGCTTACCATAATCTTTAAAGACTTGTAGTTGCACTTAGCCAAGACAACATTCCCTGACGCTGTGCTTTAGTTTAATACCTACCTCTCTACTTCCTCTGCTAAAAGGAGATTTTTCTTCGGGACGTAGCCACAGGAGGTCTTACCATCTACACGCATGGTGGAGATCCTTGCAGCTAGTTCCTCTTTTTCCTGTGTCATCTGGTTTAAGCACGTCAGGTTGGTGGGTGTTACAACAGCATTCATGCTGGCATGCACACCCCGAAAGTTTGCTGGATTTGCAGCAAACTGGATTTGTGAAGGCTGCTACAAAACATCAGCAAGAGCGAAACTGGGGCAGGCAGAGCAAAGATTTTTTTTTTCTCTCCCCCCTGCCTCCAAACTACCAGGATTTTGAGGGATTTTTAAGTATTACAAACATTTCCAGCTGTCTTCAGATCCTCCTAGCTGAGCACAAAGCAGCACAGCTAAAGTCCAAGGTGTGCTGCCCCATTCGGTACTTTTCTTCTTTGTGGGAGCCATGTGAAGTCACAGGAGGCAGTACAAAGCTCATCAGTTGCATAGGCAGGTAGGGCTGTGGGAAACACTTTTGGTTGGAAGCGGGAGTATAGCTGAAGTTGAAATGTTTTGTGAAATTATGTCAGTGATGCAGAAATTCAGTTATAGAGGAAAAATCCTTTATTCATCCTGTGTTGATGTATTCTGCTCACACATTTTGAGGATGAAGTATTCCGCTTTTGAGAAAAAGACTTTGAAAGGACTTCTTTCTATAATCTGCAAGCTTTGGTCCACAAAGTCAAGAAAAGTCACACAGAGAATAACACGTTTTCCCCTTGTCTTTTAATTTGAAACAAATTCTGTTCTTTAATACCTCAAAAACTTTTCCTGTGTGGAATTCCCAGCCCTTTTCATACATCAAATCTCACGCCCAAGATGAGGGCCTTGGGGTTTGAGCTCCAGGTACTACAACCCAAATATAGACAACAATGGTGGAGTATCGTCAGCAAGAACATTGAGAAATTACACAAGCCCCAGCACTAGCAAAACATTTGAGCTTTTACATCTTGGTGCAAAAGAGCGTGAGAAGGTAAAAGCTCTGTGAAAGTTTCTTCTGGGTTGGCAGGGACTGACCAGCCTGTCTTCCATGTACTTCCAAATAGTCTCCAGTATTTACTAAGGAACAGGCTAGTGCAGCTGCTTTTTTTTTCATGGGTGAGAATATTAAGATCTCCGTCCTTTGCCCGGCCACTTATTTTTCGGAAAATTGTGGGAATCTAGTTCACTTTGAGACTCATACTATTCTGTGAGATTTCACTGATTCTGAAGTTACTGGGCAAGGGATACAAGCAAAAATGCATGCAGGCAGAGGGAGTAACTGTACAAATCTTGTTTCTGTGGGTCTTCAGGCTGACAGGAAAACCACAACAAACAAAACACAGTCATGATCTACCTGTGGCCAGGGAGTTATGGTCCTTTTGTGTCACTGGAACTGTGACTAACCCACAGCCTGGACACACGGCAGCAGACAAGGGAGAGGCATTTTGCAGTTTGAGGGCAGCCACCTGGATTTCTGAAGCCTCCGAGAACTACATTCACTTCAGGCTGACACTCTGGCAGTACTGGACTATTCCCAGTTTAAAAGGAAGCAACTTTGGAGCCAGTCCAGGTTTAGACTGTTGTCCTAAGCCAGCTAAATCACATCGGTGGGACTTAAACCAGGAATAGTTTTGGTCCTACTGTAGGTAAAAGCCACAGCATTATTTTTTTTTTGCCATCCATTATTTAGATTAGGTTTTTGCATAAATGAATGCCATGCTGAACAGCTTTTATAGCTGTTTTGTATCAAGGCTGAAGGGGTAAAATATATCTATTAAAAAATAAAAGGAAATAAAAAAGAAAAAGAAAAAATATCTTGAGTGCTTTTGTTATTAGCCGGTCTCCGGGCAACTCCTGGCTGAGGGCAAAGCTAAATTAAATTTTGTAGTAGTAGACTGATATATATATATATATATATACACACACACACACACCCCCCTTAGGAGCTATTTTTAACACGTGTACATCTAGCATACCTCACATCTGACAGCTTTATTTGAATCCAGGCTATTCATTGGGAATAAGCAGCTAATTAATTTATCTCATGAATATCAAATATGCAATTAGTCACAGAGCACTCAGTATTCCAGCCATTACCCACGGATGTAGTCTCCGTACTGCCAACAATGACTCTAGGAAATGAGTCCCATTCAGTACCTGACCTGCCGTAGAAAGAAAGACATAAATGGGTTTACCATATGCTGCTTTATATTGTACTTATAATTCTTTCTTTTTTCTTGTGTGCATGTGTGCATGCGTCTGTGCAGTCGGCTAATGGGTTCTCTTCAATCATAACGATGTGAAGGGAGTAGAGGAGTGTTTAGAAGATTAAATAATATTGTAGTCTCAAAGTCCTGAGATTAATATTTCTGCCCAAAGACAATTCTAAAGAAAACACACACGCATGTACTTCTCTGTGTACACTGTGGGTAAGATAAGAGGTAATAGACTAAAATTGCGGACAGGAAGATGAAAGTTAGATGTTGGATGAAAAGCCTTGAAACAGTAATGACAGTTATGCATTGTTAAACAGATGCGCAAGGGGAGATTGCATAGTCTCCGTCGATGGCGCTTGCTAAGGAGCAACGTGACAGGCACCTGGTGCTGATCGGAGAGGAATGGTGGAGGTTGTAAACTCTCAGGCTCCTGTCTACCATTATGGCTGCATGTCTGTTGTATTACCTTTCTTAATAGCAAGCTCAAGGATCAAACAAGCTTGTAAACTGAACTACTAGACGAAGTTGAGCACATTTATTTACTGTAAAGCAAATGTCATTACCGTTGCCTTGAGATATTTTGTGATTAAATACAGTTTCCCATGCTGGGAAATCTAGTGCCATTTATAGAAATGCTGACTTCCATTATTCCATGGCTAGCTTCTAAGGTTTAACCTTGGAGAAGATTCTGGGTGTTGAGCAATTTTAAAAATCAGTAAATGTTATCGTAAGTGTAGGAAAGCCTTGCAAGGTGGGGTCCAGCTAAATTCATTGTAGCGCTTTGGTAGTACATACAGCGTAGCAATCAGAGATGGTTTCTGCGAGAGTGGAGCATTAGAAGACATCATACTGTTATACAACACCGGTCATAAATCTTGCAATTTGTGGTAGAATCTAAACTAATAAAGCATTAAAAAGAGGGCAAAGAAATTGCAGTACTTTTTCAAACTCTTCATCTTTGTCCGAGGACATGGTTTTACTGGCGTGATGTGAGGTTTAATGATGAGCGGGAAGCTGTCACTGCCTTTGTTTTCATTAAGTTGTACTTCATCTCTTAATGTTGTTTAACCTCTGTGGCTTTTGATGGTTATTTTTATAAGTTGCTAAACGAATAGTTCATAAATAAAGCACAGCAACCATTCTTTGAGTTGCAAAACATAGGCCATTGTGTTCTTGGCATCGAGCTGCTGGTTTAAATGTTAGTGTGGAAATCAGTTCTTCAGATTAATCACCAAATAAAGCAGAGGATGAAGTACTGGGTTTAGGTGGCCTAATCAAAGTCTTTGATGAGGGAAAGAGTTCATTAATAGTCAACATGAAATTCCTGAGCAGTGCAGTTTTTTAAAAATAAATGCCACTCTGCATACGTGGACTACGATTGTAGTGTTCTGAAACTCGAACGAGATTTAACATATTTCAGATTGTTAGTTGTACTGTTTATATTAGCCTTTTTCTTTCTGTGATTTGGGGTAACTTGGAGAGATGTGTTGTAATATCCCTGCAGATACTGGAAGTATCCCCAGAACCTCCCACCAGTTCTGGAGGGCAAGTATGGGAAATGCTTCCTCTGTGCCAGCCTCTGGTATGGATACCATGGAATGAGGGTTATAAAGGGGAGCTCTTGCTTATGTGGAGGGTCACCATCCATTCCACAAGTACATTCCTCTGGGTATCCCTTATCTCCTCCAAGCCCTGTGTTTTGTAGGGAAGGCTTTGCTTGTACTGGTTTTCCACCCATCAATAACTACCAGAATAGGCACTGTGGTTCCCACTTGCTAGTCTGGACAGGCGGGCTGTAACCCACACTTGCACGACTGTGCCATCTCCCACATTTGGGCAGCGCTGGGCTGCCAAGATGAGGGTTATGTGTTGTGTTCTCTCTGCGTGAGTGCAGAAGTGGGAGTCTCCAGTGTGAGCCCCGGCCTCTGTTCTGAAACTGCTCTGGGACCAGCAGATTACAACGTGTTTTGCATTCACACATTGTGGGCCTATCAGTCAGTCTCAACGGTATCATACAGGGAGTTTAACAGCAACTTTTTTGTAGCTGTAATAACTGCTATGAAAGTCAACTTTAATCTCTTAAGGTGTTAAATGTAAACAAATAACATTCTGCATAAAAATGCTTTTCCTGTATTTTTTTTTTTTGGCTAAATATAAAGATTGAAGGAAATGCTTTATAAAAACAATTCTCCTTAAACCCTTAAGGGACGCTAATTACTTTTAATTTCAGTGTGTGATGGTCCTTATCCAGGGGAAGTATGCTGCATGGGCTATAAACCATTTTAATATCATATAGCGTTTAACAGAGCATGCCTGGAGTTAGTTGAGCAGTCTCCCTGGTTCTCTGATCTCTATTATCCTTCACCATGATTAAACATGCAGTGTTTCACTGCCTAATCGTGAAGGGCGTTCAGGAAAGTTAAATGAGCTCTTCTCTCCTACCTGCCTGAGCGCTTGTGTTTCTCTCCCTATTCGCTGTACCACTTTTGTAGCAGAGCACCGTTCTGGCTGGGGGCACTCCGAGGGTAGTCGTGGCTGTGCAGGCACAGTTCATGTCTTGTCGGTGTTCCCACAGCAGAAGGGTCAGCTCCAGTGACAGCATTGTCCTCAGCAGCCAGGAACTGGGGCTCTGGAGCTCGCTTGCAAAGTCACTTATAAAGCTGATGTAAATCATTCTCCCCTCCTCAGAAGCAGCAGAGACTAATATCCTCTCTGTAAAGAGGTGGCAATGATGGTTTTCCTGCTTTCTCTTCTCTCTACTTGTGTGAAGCGCTGGACTGACAGTGCTGCACGCTGACACCCACCCTCCACAGAGCAGCAACCGTAGAACAAAGCTTGGGAATATGCTGGCTCTGCTCAGATTTGGATCTCATTTAATTCAAGGTCAACCAAATCATCTCATCTCTTTCTAGGAGGCCAGCCTGTTTTCTGTGTTTTCATGTGTTTGCGTCCCTGCTCCCTTTGTGCCTGATCCTGCCACTGCCTCATTGAAATCCTGACGATGCATCTCTGCAGGGTCATCTATGTTGGAAATAAGCAGATAAATGTACGCAGTTGTGTGAATATCTGGGAACAGGTTTATTCAAGCTTAAAATAAAATCAACGCTGTAACCATTTTCTGTGTTGACATTAGAGTAGCCACTTGCTATGTCTGCATTACTGGAAAGCTGCTACTGGCAGCTCTTGAACGCTCAAGCATCACATCCTTTAAATCTTCAATCTTTCTGTTGTTTAGGCCACAGGTTCATTCCTCCTTTTCTGTTTGGAAATCTCTGAAGTTATTGTAGATATTATGAGAAATAACCAACCGCATTCTTAAGCTGTTCACTGCACATGTTAGTGAGCGTTGAAGGGCATGCTCCTGTAGATGCTTTCACTCTACTTACAGGAAGCTTTGGAAATCAGCACAGGGTTTAGATGTGAAACACAGGCATAGCATGTGGAAAACCATAGATGATGGCCTGTCATTCCTATCCATGAAAGTGGCCTAGGCATCCTCCCATTCTCAGGCATTCCCTCTTTTGGTGAAGCACCTCTCTGAGGCGTCTCATTCTCTCTGTGGGAAAGATGGGCCTGATGCCTGATCCAGATCGATCATTCATAAAACCATGCGGATAATTTTAAAGCTTCTAATGCAGATAGAAATATGTATCCAAATATTGCAATTGTACGTAGGAAGAGGGTGTTTGTTGATGTCTTTTTACAAATAGATGAAGACTGTAAAGTGATTGTGCATTTATTTTAAACTGCCTGAGGTTCTTAATACCATTGAACCACAACTCCATCCTGAAAACATAACTTCTTTTTTCTTCCAGTCTGATTTTAGTGGCTTAAGTGTCTTTTACTTTCTCCTGTTACAGAACCAACTTGAAACATGTGATTACTTTCATGAAAATACATCAGCAGCACTGATAACACCATCAAAAAATGTATATAGGTCTGAGAAAGAGTAACCAGTTATAGTTATGGTTAAGGATATGAATGCTGTTTTGCTTAATAATGTCTGTGATTAAATGACTGCTATTTAAAAACAAAGATAGATTTATATTTCATCAGTAAAATTACTAAAAAAACCCCACTTCTCCAAAACATGTAGTAAAATTGAGTCTTCGCTATTCTTCTCAGTGAACTCCAACTTTGATCATAACCTCAGCACAGATTATTATGTTAAAATTTGCAGAGACTCAAAAATATCTTTCTCACAGGAATAGCTTCCAGTTGCTCTTCAGCCTAAGTAGGATCTGAAGCAGTGACCGGGAGATGAAAGTCTCTCTATGCCATTTTTAATCCCCTGAGCCATCTAGCCACTTTCTGCATTTATTTTTCAGAAATTAATTTTTAAAAAAAGCAATTGTTTTTGCAAACAGCCCTTTGAATTACATCCCGGTGGCATTTTAGAGCATTATTGCAAATTATTCAATTTATATGCATAGTCAAGCCTACATCATTATTCCAATATTCTACTAAGGCAGGAAGAGAAAAAAAAAAAACCACTCAGAAAAGACAGACAAGAAAAACAAAGGCAAAAACCAGACCACTGTTCTAGAAAAATATTTTTCACCAGGCTGAAAACAAACCTAAACCCTCTACATCAAGGTGATCTCTTTTAGAAAGTCATTGTAAGGAACAATTCAAATGACTTCAGTAAAACTCAAAAGATATACTGTATTGCGAGCACTAATTATTGCAACTATTAATGGTTTTGGCTTCAGATGAGATGATCCAGCATTCTTAAAAATTAATAAAAATGATTACAGAGACTTACACACGTACCTGAACATGTTCCAACTTAGCAGCTCATCATTATTCACAGAATAATTGGCTGTTCATTTACATCCTGTGAATTTCAAGGCCTTTTTAAACTACATACATATTACTTTCTCAGATACATTGCTTTGCAGTCCATGCTTCTGATGGGAAAGATGAGGCATGGTTAGCCCCAGAAAAAAGGTAAGGCAAGGCACTATTCCTCCAGCATATACCAGTTGTTTGATGGGTTCAGTGTTCTTCCCAAATTCTACACCTGATCTTCTGGAGATGTCCAGATGTGAAATTGTGATTCCTTATCCCCTTCGTTTTGATTTGAATGTACAATGGACCCGAGCCCAGCCAATGGACTGCCCCATTGCTGCTGGAAATGTTGGGGTAATTCAGATTCAGAAACATACCGCTGAAAAAAGAAGCGAGAAAGTATGCAGCAGTGGAGCTGAGAATTCCCAACCTGTAAGATGTTATGATACACGCACAAAACCTAGGGCAGATTTATAAGTGTCAACAAACGTGCAACTATTAATGGCATTTTTTTCAAACGCGCTCAGAGAAATTAATGCGTTTTCTCTAGTGCTGTGCCAAACTAATTGTATGGACAACCCCCCTTCATTTCAGCTAAGAAGAAAGGAGAGTTTGATGCTTTTGGCTTGAAGTATTTGAGCTTGCTGAGACCTGTGAAAAGACATAGAATAAAACCACAACAGGAGGGGTTTGAAGGGGAGTAGGATCTTCAGCCATGTCCACAGAGGAGCCGTTTCAGCAAGGTGCTCTGCATCAGCATTCCTGTTTGTTGTGTGTTGAGAAACATGGGTTTCTCAGCAGGAATGGAAACGGAGGAATGGTTCTGTTCCTCTCAGCTGTAAAGGAAAGGCAGAGACCATGGTTTCTGAGGTATCTGCGTTTCTGCTTGTGCCATCTCCACTTGTAGCTAGTGGATAAGGAAGGCCACGCAATATGGACTTCTGGAGATGGAATTGCTGCTAACCATTTGCATCTCCTCAGAGAGGCTCGAGCCATTTCTGTTTGCTCCTGCAGGTTTTGTGACTGCCCTGTGGTCTGTAAAAGCCTAGCAGAAGGAGCATCGCTAGCTGCCTGATGCTTACCCAGAGTCAAAGGGAGTCAGCTATAAAGTGCTTTCTCTACACCATGCCCTGGCTTATAGCTTATGAAGGCTCTTTGCTGGGAGGCAGTTTTGAATTACTTTTTGCTGGCTTTCTGATTTAGTTTACTTAGAGAAGCTATTAATTACAAGTTGATAAGGTCTCAAATGAGGTCTAGACCAGCTGCTCCACAGACACAGATAAGCTTCTGGGTGATAATGGCTCTTGGCTGCTCCTGACCTGGGCTGAATTTGGGCAGTTGCTTTGTTCTGTAATGAGCAATCCCACAAGCCACACAGTCTCCAAAAACAGGCTTTTTAAAAATTAAAGTGCACTTCTAAGACTTAGCTCACACTGTTTATGGAGTTGATTGCCCTCGAGTTCACCTTGGGCCTAATTGGCTTACTGGCTTAATTAGCAAAGTGCTTATTAATGTCTAGTGGCAATTAATTTTCAAGGGATTATTTTCTATTAAGATCAGGAGTACAGCATTAACGTTGTGCAACTGTGATTCTGGAGAACAAACCAGTACAGGGTGTGGGGTGTTTTCTTTTATGTATCCAGCAGAATTTATTCCTTTGGTCATGTTGTGTTTATTTGCCCTGCAGTTCTAATAATTAGCATCTGTATAAACCCAAGAACTGCATACTGAGATTAGGGCCATTTTGGAAACAATGGCATGATAGCTTTTACTGGGCTTGCATAAATCATGATGGGCTGATGAGCAAATAAATTACTTCTGTCAGATAACTCAGTATCATACTAACAAAAGGTACGTTTCTGACTGGTGATAAGCCTACATTTTACAAATTCAAGTGCATTATTTTGGTATTTTAATATTTATATGTGCGTGAAAGTTGGAGTATGGACAATAGAGTCAGACCTAGATACAATCCACAAGATCATTTCATAATGCCACAGCTTTGTGATATTTCATTTATGTGTGTTTTAATGGGACAGACTTTCTCCCAGGTAAATCTGGGTGTGCTGGGAAAGGCCTGGCGCCCTCCAGCCCAGCATCAGTAGTAGCTGCATAGAGAAGCAATGTAAACCCAGAGTATATAAACATACCTTCATGGACACAAATTCCTTGCTTTCACTATCTATGGCTTTTGGGACTTTCTGAAGAAATGGAGACTTTGATAACCAGTAGTCATTGACAGGCTTTTCTTTTGTGAGTTTTTCTTTTTTGAACATGTTTATGCCTTCTATATCTACACATCCTGTGGCAGTGAGCTCCCCAATGTGTGCATGGCTTCAAAAAAATACTGTTTCCTTGCTTCTAAAACATGTGTTATTTCCTTTTAATGTTCCCTCCTTCTTGCATTCTAAGAAAGAGTTACTAATCATCCCTTGTTCACCACCATCCTGCCTATAGACATCTCTGCCAGCAACCCACAGGCCAATTTTTTTTTCTTACTTGAAGAATCCCAGTTACTGAATCCTCACACTTTTCATACTTTTTTTCATCCTTGGTGCTTTCAGTTTGAGAAAAAGCTGACTAGGATATATGAAAAAGGTGTATAAAACAGGGGAGATGCAGATGCGAGCTTTGTTTCAGAAAATCTCTAACCATCAGATTGCCAGAAGGTGGGGAAAAAATGTACTGGTCCTTCTTTTAACCTGCTTTTCATGTTACCAGAAGGTGATCACTGCCAGAGACAGGACCCTCCATTGCATGGACCTTGGCTTCTAGTGTACCAGCTTCATGTTTTTCTCTATTTCTTGACCTTGTACTGGTTCTGTAGATTGCATCTCGCATTCCTTGTTCTTGCTATGTTTGGAAATGTTTATATTCAATTTTTATGCCTTTATTAAGTTGTTCTTTAAGACTCTCTTTTTTTTTCCCCCAACCTTATTATCATTGTATATCCCTTTCTTCAGTTTTCCAATTTGTGCAAGACTTAATGTGTTTTCAAGTATAATATTTTACTTCTGATACTTTCTTCATTCTGCAGTTTACTGTGGCAGCTTTTCTCTGGAGGAGGTTGGAGGGTGTTGCTTTAATGTTGTTTTTTTTTTTTTTTTTTTCCTGTGAGTGATGTATATTTTGGGATGCGTTAGTATGTGGCTTGCCAAAAGGCTTTGAAAGATCTATTTGACCCTCAGCAAAGAACAGGTTCTTCACCCCTGTTTTGCAAGAGTGAAAAAACCCAAATTTTTGTTTTCTCATTCACTGTTTGTGTGGCATTTTGGCAGCTGAGTCAGCTGTGTCTGGAATTGTATCTCAAAGCTTGCAAAATTTGGGAATAGAAATAAGAAGGTGTGAATTCGCCCCTCCTGAGCACCACCACCACAGCTAAGTTGTGTAAGATGCACTCACGTTCTCCTGTAAAGCTGGTGAGAGGTTGACATGCTGCTCGGGCTCTGGGTTGGTCTTCTGCCAACAGAACGGTCTCACCTGTGGTATCTCCTTTAACAAATTCTATGGGCAAATCACAGGGGATACTCGTGGCTGGCTGCCTCACCATAGCATTTGTACCTCCAGCAAAACGAAACTAAGGAACCATATTTCTATGTTTTGGTACTAAAACATATTCCAGAATAACAACAATAATATCATCAGTAGTTACATGTCAGTGATTAAAAAGTGCCACCTGTGAGTTAACATGAAGTATGTTAATCACCTTTCTACAGCAGGCATTCACATTTAATTTCATTTTACAGTTTTGTAATAAAAGCTGTATTTTACTTCTTCCCCCCATACAAAGCATGTGCTATAAAATAACCAAAAGCAATCATCCAAGTGTGAATGCAATAGAAAGCTCCATGCAGATTTATTATGCAAACATGAAAGGGAAATTTTAATGCACAGTATATTGCAAAATAAGGCAAATATATTCAGCTAGCATGTAATTGTTTTTAAATTTTATAACTTGACTGGTACTGCGAGGTACATCCTCACCATGAGTCACTGAATTTTACATATCGTCCTGTTGTTATTAATAACCTCTATTTCTATAATGTCTTGTATGCCAATTGGTCTCAGGCATCCAACCAAATGTTGTATATATGGGGAACGGTTCATCTCTGTAAGGGCACGATGCAGCAGTTGTTTCTCATTGCACAGTAGCTCTTCAGGACAGGCAGCAGAGTATTGCTTTCGTGCCGTACATGAGGCAATACGTTATCATTTGGCCCAGTATCTTGGCAAAATGCTGCTTCAAACAATGTCCTTAGTAATTTTCAAGCAGTATTTGCATGTAACACAGGTGGAAGTTGTTGCAATAATACATCGGCAGCAGCGGATTTGTTGTAGCGGGTACCCAAGGGGATGAAGCTCTATGATACATGTTGCCTTCGGAAAAGGCTGCCTCATCCCTATCGCCTGGCTTGGGAATGGCACAGGTCTGTTCGTCTGAGCTGTGCGCGCGGGCAGCTGATGCCATCGTAGCTAACCATTGGCTTTCCCTCTCCCTGCCGCAACTGGGTCTAGCTGGACAGGACCAGCCCTGATGGCCTAGAGGTGAGCCTTGTCCTTTGGCTCTGGTCTCAGCCTCGCTTCTCCCATGTGGTTCCTGCTCGTCATTAAATGAAGTCAGGCTCAGGGATCTAGTCAGAGTTTAGAGAGGGAGCATGGGTTTGTCAGTCCCCTCATGTGGGTTATGATCCGAAGCATGGCATGTTAATTTTTTTGCTAATTTGCCCTCGCTGCCTTTGCACATAGTTGAAAACCATAGCTCCCATGAGTGTCTGTGAGAAATACAGACATGCATATGGACAGAATAGAAACCTAATGTTCCAGCAGTCCTGCGGGAAAAATGTCTTGCTGCTAGGTAAATCCTTTTAAGTTTTTTTCCTGAGCGGTATAGACACAAAAATGGACAGTCTGTTCCTGTAACGTGCTTTCATTTCAAAGCTGCATAAGCAACACTCGCTGCTTAGTTCCTTGGAAATGAAACACATGAGGTATAATATACAGTACTTTAGCTTCCTTTTATTCAAGTGCCTGCATCCAGAAATGATGGAAGAGGGCAAGGACAAAATGCCATCTTTATCGCTGAATTAAGCTCTCCAGGACACAGACTGTCCCTTATTTCTACCGTGGCAGGACTCAGCACGAAGAAACACTGGCTTCTGTTTCAACAGAAATAAATCAGGCTAACCATATGCTGAGTGCCAGCAGTACTTCAACAAGCATTTTGTATCTGTACATTTGATAAGTGCTAAGGCTGGTTTTCCCTTGGCCTGCGAATGGAGCAGCACATGCGTGCAAGACCCCAAAAGGCACTAGGAGATACCTGCAGTTGTTGGCTGGGACTGTGTAACGTGCTACAGCTAAAAAGGCTTTTGTCTGCCTGTCGTGCACCCACAAGAAGGTTTGGCAGCATGCTGAAGATTGCATAGGAAGAAGCTAATTGCTCCATTTCATCCTCTCTTGTTGGGCGTTTTCCCCTCCCTGTCACGGAGTTGTCTTTTTCCTTGCTCAGCTCCTCTCGACTGAGGCCCGTGACCCCGTGTGCTTTGCAAGGCGTCAGTCAGAGCTGGCATGCCACGGCCTCGCCAGCCAGGCGAGAGGTTAGTCACCCCCGTGTAGGTGCTCTCCCCAGCCTCTGCACAGGCAGCTCCCGGACACAGACAGACACTTCCAATGATTTTTTTTTTTTCTCCTAAGGATGTGAAATAAATAATTTAAAAATATTCAGTTGCTGTAAGTGTAAAGGCAGTCATGTGGACCAGTCACCAGTGTTGAAGGGCTTTGTGAAATCCTCTGAATGTCCCTATTGTTTGAGCGATGTACATTAGGGGCAAGTCAGGCATAGGGATGCAGCACTCCCAGCTGATTCCGTTGTTGTCTGCTATGAAATGCAGGCATCTCCGTCGTTGGAGACCGTGAGGTAATCTTGGTTGTTCCCTGATGGGGTTGTTCTGAAACACTATAACCAAACTCTGCTTTTGTGTATCGTTGCCACAGTAGTCGGTACAGAAAAAGCCTTAACTTGTCTATCCTTGCATACACTGCAATAACTGAGTCGAAATCTGGGGCAAGAAGTCAGGCAGTCCTAGACAGTTCTCCAGTGTGACCAGAAGCTGCAGAAGGTTTTGTTGGGTAAATAGCTGTGTCCTTTGGACCTGATCCCAGCTACTAGAGAAACCAGGGGTACTTTGCAGAAGAGACACAACTGTGCTCTATCCGTGCCTGCAACTCATGCTATAGCCCTTGGCCTAAAAAGCAAGTGGTACATGAAGCAGTACTTTTCAGAAGCAAAGCCATAAAACATTTAGTTTTCCTTTACGTGGCAAAACGAAGTTCTGCTGAGTCAATGCTAGGGAGAACCCTGGTTTCCTGGGTATGGTTGGTTTTTCAGCATGGAAAAGGAGGTCCTTAGTGCTAGACACAAGGCGGGGGCAGGAGGAGGGAATTATAAACTCAAAGTCTGTGTTTGGTATGCCAGGTTCTGTGGACTTCATGGGATTTATATTCTGTAGCTAAAACAATCTGTGGATTCAGTTCCAGTTCCCCTGAGCTGGTAAATGTGATTATAAGAACTTGGATGGCCTTCTTGATGAAAACTGCTTTGAAAGTTGTCTTGGTATGGAGAATACATGAAAATGGGCTGTTTTGTGGTTCAGCTGCCACTCCCTTTGTATTGTCCAGTCAGTAACACTAGAAGCATAGCTGTTTTGCCTAGTATTTCTGTAAATCTACTAGCTGTCACCAGGGAATGCGGGGAAATATGGGAATGCAGGGAAATACTACAGTGTGAAGAGGGGTTTTTCTTTGGTTTTGCCTTTTTTTTTTCTTCTACAAAGACAGTTTTGATCTTTGTGACAAAGTTATATTTGTTTTCCAATTTGAAATAAGTCCCTAGTTTGGTTTTTCATTTTTACTTTATGTGATTACTTTCACTTATCCCAGAGAAATTTAACCACCCTGGCAGTGAGAGCCAACTATTTTGACTGACAGAACAACATGGTACCCAAAGCAGCACTTCTTCCTGCATGAGGACCACAAAGTACTTGACAAACGTTAAAACACTACACTTCACAGTATCCAGGAGAGAAAGCAACTGTTCTCCATCTTTTACAGAGAGCAGGAGCTGAAACTAATGGTAATATGTATATGTCTCCTTAAGACTAATGTATATTTATCTGAGCATCACTGATTTTCAGCAAGTAGCTGCGGTGTGAGGGTCTTTAGACTTTACTTTTAGGTTTTAGTCTTCACTGGAGCTGAGCACATTTGTAAGTATAATAGAGCTTGATCTTGTAGGTATGTGTTCTTCTGGCTTTACTTGCATGGAGCATTACAAATAAGTATCTGAAGACGTGTAGCTGGTGAGCAGAAGATCTCGATATGAAACCCAGTTCTTTTGTCTGAACCTTCATTTGTACACCATTCATTTTATCCTTGCTATGAGCTTATGAGAGTACTGATTTAGACAGGGCTTGCGCCCCCTAATTATTGCACTGATCTGTCAGGTCAGACTAGAAAAGAGGTGGTTTTTACAAGGCTGATGGATCTCTTTACTCTGTTATCACTGTCTTGTTTGTTTGAATGGGGTGTACCCCTCAAAATAATGTCCCTCCCTTCCCAAATGTTAAGGGCTGAGAAATATGTGTGAGAAAATGTGGATATGCTCTAAAATATTCTCTTTTCTTCACCACCACGCCCTACCACATCCCATTTCCTTCTTCTGGGCAAATCTACCTGGCAGGTTTTCAGCTGTCACTGCCAGCTTTGTTAAAGATGCCGCAAGGTGCCAAGAATATCATTCTTAAAAACATCTTTGTTGGCCAGGTCTGGCACTGCTGCCAATGCTGGGGTTCCTATCTCCTTCTGATAAAAGCTACTGGCTTATGAAGTGTTGACTTAGGACATGTCACAATATTGGCGGTTTGGGCATAGTGGGATGGGCTGGCTGTGGCCAACAGGATAGGAGAGGATGGATCAGATAGTGGCTTGTACTGCATATGAAGTAAGCCCTAAGCGGTGGGTAGCAATAGATCAAAAAGGAGAAGCACAAGGGTGAAGAGAGGTAGCGGTGAAATACCCCGCAGCACCCTGGATCATTTTGCATGTCTCCAGAGGATCATATATTCTAAACCAAATGAAACTGGACGTGGTGTCAAATTGAGCTGCCTACATTTCCAGCATCTTAGGAAAAGTACTTCCTCAGTGCGCACTAAGGGCTGTGCTCAGACTTGCAGCATTCTGTGCTCAGCCTCCAAATGTTGAATATTTTATTTGAGATTTGATTTACTTTTTGAGGAAGTAGACTAGAAAAGCTCCCGGTGTGTTGCCTCTAGTTACTAATTTAAATTGAGATTAGAGCAGGAGAGTATCCAACACCATTACTTTGCCTTAAAATTTTCTGCATCTGGCAGTGTCTCCTGGCTGGTGCTAGCACTCTCTTTAAATTGTGAAGAAAGCCTGAGAGACTTTCTACATCTGGCACAGGAGCAAGCTGGCAGTCGGGTGTTCCTGCGTGAACACTGAAATTACGATAGGGGTAACATCTCTAAGGTTATGGGAAGGTATTTGCCTTCCTCTTTTTGTTACAACACATTTTCTTGAAGTCCTTCCTCTCCATAGCCGTTATATATCCTTGTGTACAGAAGAAGCTCCGAAGGACTCCAGGAAGCTGTATCTGTGACTGGGAGATACAGCCTGGACACATTTCTGTCGCTCGCCTCCTTGGAGCATTGCGGGCTCCCATTTAAATCAAGGGCACCTTGGAAGAAGTCGGAAAGGAAGGCAAACAACCTTGAGAGCGGTGGTAGGTTGCTCATGCTGCCATGATGGTCTACCCAGCATTTAGGACTCCCAAGACTTGTCCTGTGGAAAAGGCCACCAAGAGCACAGTACAGGCTGGACTGTCCTTTTAGGCCCAAGGCTCAGAGTCTGAAAGACAATCTGCAGTATAATATCACTTGTCCTAATTGCACAATGGGATACATTATTAAAAAATGTTGCATTTTTATTAGAGGAAAACCACTGAGCAGAGCAAGGCCATGAGGTAGTGAGGCAAAATAGAGCTAAAAAAATACTTCTATTGTGAGAAAGAATTAGAAATCAGACAAAGTTGATTCTTGGAAATTTCAAATTGTCACTGTGCAAAAGACCAAAAGCTTTTAAAAGTTCAGAGAAAGAGCAAGAATACCTGGCTTGAAAGTACAGGCATCTGGCACATGAGTCAAAGAAAGCCATCACGGCTTAGGAATCTGAGCCAAGCTGTTCTGATTCTATCTAGAGGAATGTGCTGGTTCATTAACTCACAAGCCAGCCCATTAAAGTATATTTCATAGTTTTATAGTGTTTATCAGTTAAATAAACCCTGTGGGTGAGCTTGTCAATAGATGAGGGTTTTTAACTATTTCTGCTTTGCTCCTTGGATGACCTTGAGTTTGTCTTCTGTTAAGGTTCCCTGGTCCTGCATTTGTGGCTTTCCACTGCAGATATGAACATCAGCTCAGGCTCACTGACAATTTCTTCATTGATAGGATCAACATAATTTCCTTTCCAAGAACAAATGTTTCTGACACTGGATACATATCCTACATGACAAAACCCCCGTTTGGTAGCTGATTTTTCACTCCCGTTATTAGAATTGCAAGAGTCTAAAAGTTGCTCTCCTCTGGACACCTGACTATTTGCAGTTGGACTAGATGATCGTTGTAGGTCCCTTCCAACTGAAATATTCTCTTCCATTCCATTCCATTCCATTCCATTCTATTCTATTCTATTCTATTCTATTCTATTCTATTCTATTCTATTCTATTCTATTCTATTCTATTCTATTCTATTCTATTCTATCTTGCTTTTTTGTCTTCCTTTGTTGAGAGGTCAGGGTTATATCCAAGAACTTGCAAAGGAGTTAAAAGATTCTGGTAAAGGCCTCCAATTCTTTTTCTACTTACTGCATTTACTTCATAGAGTGTTCTATGTCTTTTCTTTCATAGTACATGTCACTGGATTTTACTTTCCCAATAGCATCTTAATTTCCACGGTCTCTCTCTACCATACAAATACCATGTAATTTGATGAAAGGACAATATAACACATTTTCTTTAACTTTTAAGTAGCTGAATTTTTCTTTGAACATTTTGATGTTAGTTCATGAACTGCTTTTTCCTGTTGGTTCTGGTTTTCAACTTAATTTTTGTTTTCCCCAATATGTCCAAGATTAAATGAATCTTTTCTGCCTGCATTTTACCTTACAAGTAGCCACTTACTGCAGAGCATAAGGTGAATGTGGACTTCTAAAGAAATTCTGCAATCATTTTAAAATACGTAAATATATTTTCAAGCTTCATGTTGTGACCTTGATGGGAAATCAAATAGTAAAACAAAGGAACTGAAATTATATAGTGATTCCAGAGTGGTTAATGGTAAAATTTTTCTCACCTAACCAAGACTTCTTTTCCTTTACAATCTTCTTTTCATCTTCGTTTCCTTTACAATCAATGGGACAATTTAGTGATTGATTTAATCTGAACTTTTAACATTTTAATTTTTTTTCCTAATTTTTCATAAAAAGAAGAATTAGGATTAGGAGCAGGCAAAATTTTTCT
The DNA here is from genome assembly GCF_964199755.1 of Larus michahellis. Lineage (NCBI taxonomy): Eukaryota > Metazoa > Chordata > Aves > Charadriiformes > Laridae > Larus > Larus michahellis. Next base: position 74,552,841 of record NC_133896.1, on the reverse strand, counting down.
CCACTGCCCATGAAGGGAATCTGAACAGCTTCTTTTAGGATAGTTGGCCAAAGTTAGGTGGGATGAATGCTATGTGCTTGGACTCTAACATAGTTACATACATCATTTTTCTTCTAGATATATGAGGTTTACTGGCTGGAGTTGGATGGTTCTGCTGGAATTCTCATAGGGGGAAACAGATGTGTCTTGGATTTGCCTAGAGCACTCAGTGTTTCTCTTCATGCATGCTTACTCCTTTCTCAATAACAAAAAAAGGTGATGCAGCTTTCCCTAAATTTATTCAACACCCTTTTTGCATCAAAATAGGGATCCCACTATGCACTCTTCAACTTTTCACCTATTTTTTTTTCTAGGTTCTTAAAAGCATTAGCAGGTGAAAAAATCTGTGTGTGTTATTGTGCTACCTTCCTTATCAGCAGGGCTGAATCTTCAGATCCACACTACAGACTGGTGCCTGAGCGAGTAAGGAACAGCAGTAGCAGACTGTGGTCTAATATGTGAGCAGGTGCTGGAGAAGGCAGAGGATGGCAATGAGTTTCACAGAGAAGTGTCAATAGCTCATATATTGGGCAGATCTGGGTCCTGGTTTCTATTCCAGAGGAAATAGCCTTTAGGAGAGGCTGTCTCCTCAAACTCAGCTGTATCTGCTTGTACCAGTGCAGTTCTTTGTCCCAGTTCCAATTTTGACCCATCTGAATCTTCACATCCTTGACCACTTGTTCTCAGCCTCTCCTAGGACCTTGCTAGCTCTGGCCTTTGGTGAGTAGGAATATGTGCAGCAGATGCACCTTTTCAAACAACCATGGGGAAGGGGGCAAGGCCATAAGAGCCAGTCCTGTGTTCCCATCTTGATTCCTACCCTTTTACTACACATCAGCCACTGTTTGTATTGTTTGCTCTTCTCTTCTACTGTTTGATCCCGTTTCCAGCCTCCATGCCCAAAGATCTCTTATCCCCATCTGAAGAAGTCATAGCTTTCCTCAGCTCTGTCCTTCCTTTCTCTACTGACACTCCTTCCATCCCAGATTTTGTCTCTTGTCCATCCTGGGGAGCCCAGTTCTTCCAGCCTCCATGCCACACAAGTGGCGTATGGTAGGAGAGGGATGTTCTGGCAGCCAGTGGTTCCAGTGCCCCAGGAGGTCAGCAGCCACGGGAGGGCGAGCCCCACTCGGCCACTGCGCCTGCAAGCTGGGGGGATGCTCAGTGCACAGGGAGCCCAGGGAAGACCTAGCTGCTGGCCTGGAAGTGTCAAACCTTTGTTGAGTGAGGCTTGAATTCAGTAAGAACTGGGTAATGTTTTTTACAGGGGTAGCAGAGGATGTGTCCTGCACCCTTGAACCCAGCCTCTTAAATTTCATCTTCTTACTGCAGAGCATAAAGGCACTCAAATTTTGTGAAGAATGGTTACAAGAGCTCTCTTAAAACAGAAAAACAGCATATGTCTTCATAAACCTGTGCCTAAAGAACTTGTTACTGCTCAAATTTTCAAAAATAGTGTCCTGAAGCACTCTGGTGCTTCAGCACTTTTGGGTGACTGGCAAGGGCACTGAAACAAGGCACTGGAAACACACACCCTTACTGCAGGCACTTTTTGCCAGCTCAGTCAACTTCGGGCTTCTGTTTTTCCGAAATCCTGTGCTTCTGGCTGGGCATGTTCAGCTTTCGTGGCCTCCTGCATTGTGTAATGCCCTGCTGAGGGCACTGATGAAAACAGCAGCCTCTTGGAGCCAGGCAGCTGGAGGTGACCTTTGGAAAGCTGTGAGCATTTGGCCCAGAGTCCTCTCGGGGAATCGGGGGCCTTCAGGCTGCAGGACTTGATCGCAACTTTTATAGCTTCAGAGGTTTTTACTTAACGTTTGCAGAAGAAAAGCTATTGACTGAAACAAAAGATGTTGATAACCTGGCGGAAATTCAGTGGGTTGGGATCTGGAGCCACCTGCCTGTGGCTGATGCCCCCTAGCCCCTCGCCCCTGGTGCACCACCTTGGGGCAGGGGGCGGCCATTAGCCATGGGCGGGCTGGTCATGTACCCGCTTCTGCTTTAAATGGGGCCCGGGCAGCCGGGTGGCTGCTTCCTCCGCCAGGTGTGTGTGTTTTGCGTGTGTTAGGTGTTAATGTGTTAAAACGGCCCGATCTGCAGAGGGTGCGTGTTAAAATACAGGTTAGATCATGGCAACACCGCTGTTGTGCCATCGTTCTAGAGAGGATCCCTGAAGAATCTGCCTGTCCCCATAGTGTTTGTGCAACGCTGTCCTCTGAGGAGAGGCTGAGGGAGCTGGGGGCCTCAGCCTGGTGAGGAAATGGCCTCGTGGGGGGGGGTGGGTCCTGGCGACAGCCTGCCCGGCCCTATGGGGAGATTATGGAGATGGTGGGGACACATGTTTTATGGAAGTGTGTAGCAGGATGACAGGACACAGTGGTCACAAATTGAAGCAGAGAAGGTTCTGACTTGAGATAAGGAGGAAAAAAGTCACTGAAGACAAGAACAGGTTTTCCAGAGAGGCTGTGGATCTCCGTCGTTGGAGATGTACCAGACTTGACTGGAAGACTTGGTCTTAATTTGCTGTTGACCCTTGGGAAGGAGCCTGGTCTCCTGAGATGCCTTCCAGTCTCTTTGATTCTGTGTTTCTGTGAAAATGTAAAAATACCTGGAATTATAAGCCAGCAAAGCTGGAGATGGGTGTTCCACTCCAAGCGCACAAAAAAAATATCTGCTGACAAACCAGGTTTAGATTTTACCCCCAATTTTTACAGAAAGCATCTGAATCTTTCTAATTCTCCTCGTTTTTCAGTCACAAGTAAGACTGAGTTTTGGGTTGGTCATATCCAAAAGAGTTCAGTTGATTACTAAGGGCTGGGCTGGTGGAATGCTGACGATGTTACCAGGTATGTGCGTGCTCTAGTAGAGGATGCTATGTTTTGGTATAATATTAAGAGATTCTCATAACAAGAATGAACGGGTTAAATCTGCACTTTCAATAACAGCTTTCCAGACTTCTCACTTTTCCATTTTTCCTCCTAAAAATTTGAGAAGCCCAAATCAACAGCTGATTTCTTAGATGCTGTCCTTACTACAGTGACGTAAGGTTGCACTTGAATTATACCTTAAAAATAAAAAATGACAGCCTTCTCAGCTTGTTTGATGTGGCATTCAAACTGAAGATACAGCTTCCATTTCAAATGTTGATAGCAAACTGTCGGAGGAGGAGAAATTTCTGCGCTAATAGGAGAAACTCATGTCAGTCATGCCAGAGCGTTAGGAAACATTACGAGATCTGGATGAAATCTGCCAAAAACCGTACACCATCATTTTCTAAATAATCAGCTAGTCTTTAGTGGTGCGGTCTGGAGATTTTTAAATGCTGACTTCATTAGAAAATAAAAACATATAAATAGATGGTTTCAGTGTGGTCACATTTTTAGCAGAAAGGGTTTTTTTAGCAGAAAGTTGTTTTAGCAGGAAAGGTTATTTTCGTTGTCATGAAACATTAATTCCCCTTTTGTGAGTTTTTATATTAAAACACTAATGAATTTGTATTCTAAAACAGGCCCTTCTTAATTATGCACGATAGATATTCATTAGGCCCCAGAGGGAAGGGGGAAGGTCATGTGACCTGCATGTGTCTCATTACCATGCGTGAAATGATAATAAAATTAGCAATGGCTGGACAACAAATTGGAAGCAAGTTTATTGTAACTCGAGGGAGAGAGTTGCTGGAATTTTTTGGTGCCTAATGTTTTTTTGCTGAACTTCACAGCAGAATGACTGCAGTGAGTGCGACAGCCTACACGCCACCCCCAAAGAGGGATGCTATAATAGGAAAGTATCACATCTGTGTGTGTACTGCTCCACAGCTGAGCAGGTGGATTGTTTTAATTATGCAGTGGCTGGGAACAACCCATGGGGGGCTGTGGGAGCTGCTTTTAGTCAATGGGGACTGCCCTCGTACAAATCCCGGAACATTCGGATCATTTCGAAAACATCCAAAAGTGCTAGAGTGCTGCAAGAACCAGAAGCTATAGGATGCTTCTGAAATCAATTGAGGCATTTTTGCAAATGTGTTATTGTTGGTGCTTATTTAATACTTCAGCTGGAGATGCACTGAAATGTTTAGACAGAATATATGGCACAAGACTCTGTGGCTGGAGCTAAATTAGGTTTTAGATTATCTTGTGTGTTGATCAAGTTATTATTTGATGGTAATGCGGCCACGCTTTTATTACATTCTCGTTGCACTAATGTCTTCATCCCAAAACATGGCAGCAAATCTTGACTTGCAAGCATGCATTGGGACCAGTAAGCATAAACGCTGAATGAGACTGGGAGGCTTTCTCCTTTGTTCTTGGAAAAAAAAAGCACACCAAAACCAAGCAAACCCCTAAAAAATACAGATTGAGATACTTCATATGTTAGTCTTGTTGGTACTGCGCAAAAGCAGAAGAAGCATTTGTGTTGGTCAGATGAGATTTAGACTGTCTTTAAGGGGAATACCTTACATTATGGGCTCTTGTACATCCAAAGCAGTGAAGGCAGTTACTCAGTTTTGCAGTACTGAAATTAAGAGTTGCTGCTTTCCTGTCCATCATCTTAGCAGCTGTCAATCTAGGGTGCAGTGAAAGCTTGTTGGGAATTTGCAACTGGGAGAGTCACTTGAGATCATAACAAAGGTCTTGCAGCTGTCAGTCTCCTTTGCAACAAAACACCGTCTGCGAGTGCCGTCTTGCTTTTCTTGCAGGGTTTGGAGTTCAGGGGAATATGGGCAGAACATAATATGTTCTGGGGCGGTTACGTGTGCTGTGAGAGCAACGTGTTTGGCTTCCCTGCCCGGGGTTGGCTAACCTCGCTTAACAAAACTGCCTTCTGGAGGAGCATGGTTCAAATTATGATTATGAACAAGCTTTCTTAATGCACAAAAGGCAAATTGTGTATGTTTTTATTACGGTTAATTTTTCAGTTATGATTAAAGGAGTATTAATCACAGTTATAAAGGGAATATCGTATCACATCTGTGTAATCCTCCCTTTATAATAGCAAATATCTCTCATGAAAATACAGTTAAAATTTTCCCAGTATTTAAAATATTTGATATATTCATGATATTGCAAGTGTTCTTCTCTGACTGTAAAATTATATAGAAACATATTAATCTAACTGGGTTCTTCTCCCCAAGTATTCCATTGTCCTGCATATCTTGGACTCTTTTCTGAAGGGGAGTGATTTTTCCCATCACTTGTGAAGCTAGGAAATATAATAAAGAAATGGTTTTCAACCTTTTTCCTTTACCTAGTGTTATCGGGGGGGGGGGGGGGGGGCAGGGCGGGTGGTGATGTATTTCATATTATTGCTTTTTTTGTTCTGTTTGGTTCTGTATGCATACACATTTTTTTGAATACTTATTGTTCTTTCTGATATAATTTCTTTTCCTACTTCTCCCTGATGAGATGTAGCTATTTCAGCCATGCTGAAAACTACTGGCTAATGGCTGAAGAGCTCTGGTCGTGAACAAGATTCTTTGATTTTTCTTCTAAGCAGGCGTAAGGCAAGGGCTCTTTCGGAAAGCAAGACGTGACTCCGCAGTCATATAAAGGGGTTATGATAAGCTGGATGGTATCGATGGAGTAATATCAACAGTAATGTCATTAGGAGAGAGGGATGTTTATCTTTTAATGAAACCAATTATCTAGTCATCATGTTTTTATGCATTTATTATCCATTCTTTAGGTTTTCTATCTATTTCATGTTAGGATTTCTTTCATTTTCCTTTGAACCTTCTAAATGTATATCCTTGACTTGCTGCGTTCCATGTGTGATCAGGACTTGCATTTGGGAGCTGGGTGTGTGGAGAGCCAGAAAGATTGCTGGGAACACTAATAATACCAGCATTGTGGCCTAGGAAGATTGCTTTTTCTGAGAGCCTGAACTGTCTTAAAATTGTAACTTGGTACAGTTTGCTTTGCATTGAAATATAAGTGTTAGGATACAATGATTTTTAAAGACTGGCATTTTTTTTTTTTTTTTCAAATGTGCTCCAGACATAACAGATCAGTCTGTAATGGTACAAGGTTTCACTGGCTGTTCTAGCACAGTTCAGTGAGACCAAGATGTTCAGGTGCTTTAGAGATCTTGAGAGCATTTGTCATGCTCAATACCTGCCTCTATATAGACATGATTTATTACTGTGCAACATACAATAAGCTAGTGCTTTCTGGAAACTCCCTGTAAACCAGAAGTTTTTACTTTTGATAACCCTCCAGGCTAGTTCTTTTCCTCGGGTCAAACTATCTTTCAGCTGATACCCATCCAAGGTAACTGCCTTTCCCAGGACAAGTGTCTCACTGCTCCATTAAGCTTACAGACATGCCTTTTTCCACATGTGGGAGTTTTTGTGATATGTTGATCTTGCAGCCCTTGTGAAAAACTGTGCTGCACTGAACTGTGTTTATAGTCTTCTCTCCATTTAGATGAATGGTTTTGGAGAACAACGTGGAGCTGGTTTTTGGGGTGGGTGTGCATGAATCTGTCCATGATGTTTTTTCTCAAGGTTTTGTAGCAAAATGCCATAGACATGCCACAAAATGCCATAGACATGCCATAGACATTTTAGGTCCTATTACTTGGGATGTTATCCCATTATTTTCACAGAATCATAGAATGGTTTGGGTTGGAAGGGACCTTAAAGATCATCTAGTTCCAACCCTCCTGCCCTGGGCAGGGACATCTCCCACTAGCCCAGGCAGCTCAAAGCCCCATCCAGCCTGGCCTTGAACACTTCCAGGCATGGGGCATCCACAACCCTCCTGGGCAACCTGTTCCAGTGTCTCACCACCCTCACAGTAAAGAATTTCTCCTAATGTCCAATCTAAATCCACGCTCTTTCAGTTTAAAACCATTACCCCTTGTTCTATCATTACACTCCCTGATAAAGAGTCCCTCCCCATCTTTTCTGTAGGCCCCCTTTAGGTACTGGAAGGCTGCTATAAGGTCTCCCCGGAGCCTTCTCTTCTCCAGGCTGAACAACCCCAACTCTCTCAGCCTGTCTTCATAGGAGAGGTGCTCCAGCCCTCTGATCATCTTTGTGGCCCTCTGCTGGACCTGTTCCAACAGGTCCATGTCCTTCTTGTGCTGCGGACTCCAGAGCTGGATGCAGTACTCCAGGTGGGATCTCACCAGAGTGGAGTAGAGGGGCAGAATCACCTCCCTGGACTTGCTGACCTTCTTTTGATGCAGCCCAGGATGCGGTTGGCTTTCTGAGCTGCAGGTGCGCATTGCCGGCTCATGTTGAGCTTCTTGTCCACCAACACCCCCAAGTCCTTCTCCTCAGGGCTGCTCTCAATCCATTCTCTGCCCACCCTGTATTTGTGCCTGGGATTGCCATGACCCAGGTGCAGGACCTTGCACTTGGCCTGGTTGAACTTCATGAGGTTCACGAGGGCAAAATTTTGATTGTGTTTGCTGCAAAATTCAGCGTAATCCTCCTGCAGCCAGTGAGGGCTCTTTTCTCAGATATAGACTTTATTATCTAAGAAGCTTTAAATTCACTTTAGAGGAGCAGAAATCCCTTCCTGGCCTCTGCAGGTTAGTATCAAGTACTAGGAAATTGGAGCTAATGAAGCCTTTGTCAATATTTTAATTTATTATGGGTAATTTACTAGAGACCAGGCCTGTCTGTCAGTTGGTAAGTCTCTAAAGATGGATCTAACAGGTCCACGTAAACTGTAGATCATGTTGAAACTTGAGATCCAGTAGAGTCATACAGAAATGCATCGTCATGTTCCTGATTTGGGTTCTCCGTTTACAGGAAACGCCATTAGATAGTTCCGCGTTAATCATGTGGGTTCTTTCTACAGACTGGATAGCTAAAGAAAGGCTAAACTAGTGATCAAATTGTAGACATGTAAATTGAAAGTACTGGGGAGAAAATTCACTGCATGCTGAAGTGAAAGCCCTGACACTGTGAAGCAGATTTTCATGGTGAGGCCTGCTATTGGGATTGTGTTTGGATATTATAGAATTAAACCCTACTCCTTCATACGGAGTTCTGGATATACTTCCAACAGCGCTTCTGAGCCATCAGTTTAAAATGTGCTCTCTCATCTAAATTCAGCTATGTTTCTTTTCCGGCAAGTCTTTTCTATGTTTCCAAGGATGATAGCAGAAATTTTTGTCAGTTCTGTCTGCTTTGTCTCATTCCCCCACCACTCAGACAGCACTTCACAGTTCTTTTGCCTTTTAGATAGTGGTAAATTCTGGAAGAAAAAGAAACAGCAACCAAAAGACAAACAAGCAAAGGAGGACAAAAACCCCAACAAAACTAAGTTTCAAACTCAGGTAAAAATATGCTGTCCTGATCTACTACTTTCTTTTGCTGTTATTGTACCTGCAACATCTCCATCTTTTCGGTGGTGTTCAGCATGGCCTTCATCAGCCCTGCCTGCAGTGCTCTTCCTGCCCTTTTTATGGCAGCATTTATGGAGACAGGACACAACCTTCCCAGCACTGGAAATCACCCTCTCCTGGCTCTGCCTCCGGGCAGGCTGGAGACTAGTTTCTTGTGCTCATGATTCCCATATTGCCTGCTCAAATTTTACTCCTATCAATAATCCATTTGACTACCTTAAACAGATCAGCTTAAAACAGGCAGGTGGTCCTATACTAAAAAGTATAAACACTCAGCTTCTTGACGATTCTTTGTCTGGCTTGTCAAATCCTCATTTTGCCAGACAACCTGTAAAGCTGCAGGTGAAAAATTTTTGCAGCTGTTATAAACAAACACCAGGGTTATGTTTTGCCAGCTATCTTCTTGTCTGTTTTTGAGACATCTCCATGGGCAAGTATTTCGTCACACTGAGCTCAAATTTGGTGAAAAATTCAAGAGTACAGCTATAAGTCACAGCTTCTCTTCAGGACAGGGACTGCTGTCTTTGCACAAGCGTGCAGGTGTTTCAGCAAAGGACGTAATTTTACCCACAGTATTTGTGGAGCAGCTGCTGCCTCAGAGGAAAAGGCTGGGAATGAAGGTGCAATGCGAGACCAGGAGCTCCTGTGAACATCCTCATCCTTGGGGCAGCAAATTGCATTGCTTCCTATCATTCCATAAATCCTTGAGCCAGCTTTGCTCCCCCTGTCTGTCCTTAGATTATGAGGTGAAGAGTGGTGGCTCCCCTTTTGTAATCTTTTTCCTTTTCCTTTCTTGTAGGGAGCTCCTATGCAAAATTGCCGTATCAGCCCCACACACTGGTATAGGGCAGGTGCTGAATGGAGGTGGGAGAGGGGCACAGGGGCTGCTGTGGTGGGGAATGGTCTCTCTGCAGAGACGCAGATGGCAATCAGCTCCAGCAGAGGGAAAGGGACGTGGATTAAGAGGTCATTAAGCGAGAGAAGGAGAAACCAAAATGAAAAGCGTACACTTCTGGCATATTGTCACCCGCCTAGGGATTTCTGTAAGAGGGAGGCAATTGCAGTTACCACACGAGAGGGGGAAGACAGATAAAACATTCAGAAATAATCGCAGAGCGTTTCATTAGCTGTTATTTAAATTATGTTATCTTAGCCTTTGTGCACAATTATCTGATGGCTGCCAAACAATACCCAGAGAGCTAGGGGACAAATACAGGCCCAGCTATGGGGAGTAATTTAACGTCTTACATTTAATGGGAGCGCTTTGTGGGCTTGTCCCTGGGAGGATGGGAGGACTGCCCCTTCCCCAGCTATCAGCAGGACCTGCAGGTGACCTGCATCTGGGCCAGACCCATACAGCTTCCTGCATCGTTAGTGCTGTTGCACAGACATGCTTTGGGTGCGAGCCATGGGACTTCCCACTCAAGAGGTGCTTTGAGGTGCAGAATGGAAGGAGAAACAGTGGCAAGTCCTGATGCTCCCTCCTGACTGCAAGGCACGAGGAGATCTGCTGTGGTTGAAAGGCCACCTCTGGCCCCCTGTCTTCCCCAAGTAAGCTCCCAGAGCCTGGCAGCTCTGCATGGTGGCAAGTCTCAACTTGCTGTGGCTCTCCTGAAGGTACAGATCATGCCTATCTCCGCCTCTGGCACTGCAGTAGCTGATCTGGCTTTCAGACGGAGCAGGGGCTGGATGTCCTTTTTGGTCAGTGCTGCCAGGAGTTCCTACAAACAGAGTTACAGCACGCTGCAGTGTAGTCCTTACCAGAGCTCTGTCAGTGAGGATTTGTTTCCATGGCTGTAAGTCTTCCTGACTCTTCCTAGCAGTAGAACTTCTGTCAGTGAGTTTATCTCTCTCTTGCCATTAATATCATTGCTTTGAGAGTGGTGCTTTGTTATTTATTGACCTGGATTGAAGGTTAGCACCATGTCAATATGTAGGAAAAAAATCAAGACCTTAATTAAAAAAACTGTGGTGAAATCCTGACCCTGCTGTAAACAGGAGGTTGAACCCTTGACTTCAAAGCAGCTGGGGTTATACCAGTTGTCCAAAACAACATCAGTTCACCTCTGCTCTTTCTTTGTGCAGACGGCTTCAATCTAAATTCCCTCCTCAGCTGACTGCACTGACTGTACTAACTTAAACCTTGACCAAATGATTTTTCAGCATACAAACTGTGGGTAGTTTATGGCCAAACTGTGATTCAGCCCACATTTCTGTGCAAGCAAGCAAGGCTACAGAAGAACGTGCCTGATGTAGTAATTTGACTCTTGGTGCTCAGTCATGTGGAAATACAGGTATAACCTTGCCCTGCATCACAGGAGTCCCAGGAAAGCGGGGATGGGAGAAGCTTTCACTCCCCTGACCCAGCTGAGCAGCTTGCTCCTTGCAGCGTGGGCAGTGATTTCCCAGTGGCAAAAGCACAGACTGAAACAAATATTCTGCCCCCAGCCCTTTGCTCTAGAGAAAAGGTGGAGGCAAGGGAGGCATGGTGAGTCAGTTGCGGACTGAGTCACAGCGCTTCCCCGGCCTCCTGCTTCCTAAAGACTGTCCTCTGCTTAGTGTTGTGCCTTTGGGCACTTTCTAGCCTCGAGTACACACCTTGCGTTTTAATCAGTGATCTGCTTAGTTTCCCCCGTTTTTGGTGTTTTGGGTTTCTTCAATACATAAGATGAAAATAGTTTTGAAGATTGGAATAAATTCAAAGCACAGAACAAAGGGATGCAATTTAACTACAAGAGTTATATGTGAGAAAGTAGTATGAAACTATGTGATTGCCGTGCAAACAGCTTCTGTCATTTGTTAATACTCTTCAACTGTTACGCTTTTGAGTATTTTTTCTTCTTCTATCTAATGCTTTTCTTCAGTGTTTGCTTTTAGTTCCCTATCTTTTAACACTCCTACTCTACATTTGTTTCCAATATTTTGATGGAAGACCACATGCTTTCCATTTGAGAATCAGACGTCAGGGAAACAAAGCGCCTCTGGTGTTGCAACTACAATGTGTCTTAGCAGCAACCCTCCCCTTTCACTCTTGCGCTGACAGCCACTACATCACCTCAGACCCACCTCAGGAGCCACCCGAACCCAGATCCCTCCTCTTCCTCGGTGAGCAGAAACCAGCTGCGCACGGTCCCAGAGTGTCTCTTCTGGCAGGAGCGCGTGGTCTGCCAGTCCTGCCAGGCCTCCACTTCTGTGGCTAACACCACTGGATGTGCTGCTGACATGTGTAACCCTTTGAACATGTAGGGCCAATGCCTCTCTGTTTAGGCTCCATCCTCCTTGCCTGTGGTCTCTTTGAAGATGCAGACGTCTGCCTCTCCTTTTACTTCCCTCCTGTCCTTCAGTGGCAGTTTTCATGTTTCCTCCCCCTGTTTAAATTGCTCAGATCTATCTGCTTCTTGCTCTTTTTCTCGATCCTCCTCCTCTTCTTCCACACCTCCTTTTGTGGGAAAAAGTCTGCTTGCCTGGATTTAATCACCACATTGAATATATACAACGGTCTAATATGCTCCTCTGCTTGCTGTGTCTTTTTGATTTCTCCTGCAGTACCATCTCAGTCACATGCAGCTAAAAATAAACATATTTTCCTCCCCCTCAGCCTTTTCCACTCGACCTGAACTGTGCCAAGAAGATTACAGAATAGGAAGTTACCTTGGTTTCTGAAAGCACTGAGTCGTATTTCAAGTAGACATAAGATTTTAAAGTTTCATAAACGGGTCTAGAGAGGACAGCAGAATCTTGGTGGAGCCTGGGATCTCCAATTTATCTTTAAGAAGTTCTTGGAAAAAAATTCTGGAGCATCACTACAGCTGGTCACGTCTCTCTTGAGCGTGCAGACCAGTGTTTGAATGGACAGCCATAGTCAGAGAGCAACACTTTGTTGAACAGCTATGAAAAAAACTCTATCGAAATTAAAATAATCACCACAAAAACATCCTCTCAAAACACAGCAACAAAATCCCTGTATCCTGTTTCCTGAGTAAGTCAAAAGCCTCCCTGCTTTTCAGCAGCATGTGAATGGGTATTTGTGTAGGACATGTTAGTAAAGGGGAGGGGGAAGGAAAGGATAAGAAGGGGAAAGAGAACAGAAAAAAGCCTGGATATGCCTGAGTGAGCAGTAGTTTTCAGTTTGGTCAACTGCCTCCATTTTTTCATTTTAAAAAGGCTTGGAACGTATAATTGAAGTTATTTCTTCTGTCATTTTGGAAGTGTAATGTATCTGCACAAGTTGGAGAGCGAAAATAAAGTTTAGTTACTTTGTGTCTTTGGTATCCATCAGTTTTTTGAGCTCCTGTGCCCTTAGAGGCCCTCCGCTGCGGAGTCTTTCTGGCCTTGTCTACATGGACAGATATATAGATCCAAATCCTTCACCCATATCCTGAGGGACCAGACACTAGCCAGTGTTGTCTGGAAACTGCTGCTGCCCTAGAGGCACTTTGCAGTAGTTAAAATGCAGGGCTGTCTCTGTGGCCCTTATTTTTCTTGTTTCAGACATGTCCTATGTTGAAAACCTCCCACCTGAGATACATTCAGTACTTTCCATATTGGTTACAAATTTCTACGGCAATTTGGTTTTAGATTTCCTTCTCACAGGTAGAGCAGAGCACAGGGAGCTAGAGCAGCACTTCACCTGCTCTGTTCCACAGAAGAAACAGATAGAAATGTGGATGCGTTGAGAAAGCTCTGTGATATTTGACATTGATTTGTTTGGTAGCGGCTTGTTTTTCACCTCCCGTCTGTGTAATGCTACTCCTGGGTGAGCGAGGAAGACATGCACTGGATCCTTCTGTCATGCATGAATGTCAGTTCCTTTTCTAGCATGTTACCATGGCATCCTACCTCAGGTGATTTAATAAGGGAGAAGAAGAGGCTATAAAAGGGATGTGTTCATAGTCTTTTAACCCTTTCAGGAGAGTGATGTAAAAGGAATAAGAGAAATTTCTATGGGAGGATGTCACTGTGTTGGATTCTTGGTTGCTCCATTGCTGCTACTTGGAGATTGCAAATGTAGCAACCCATGTCCCTTCCTAGGTACCATCATATCACCATCACCACAGGTAAATGCGTTAGTAGCCTGGCCCTCTCCCCCTTGAATGATGAAAAGTCAAGCCCCGAGAAGACGTCAGGAAATGCAGGGCAACTGGGCTATACATCGTGCTAATGCCTTCATCCTGTAGACCACCTGAGTATTTTATTTTTAAAAGTTCCTTCTTTGCATTATACTTCCCGGAGTGATACCCCCGGCCTTCCTGGAGAATCTGCTTTTGCCTGTGGTTGGTAAAGGCAGTCACATTTCTAGAACAGCCTGGTTTACAGGGGGTTTTAACTTGAACTGCTTCCTAGTCTTACGTAAGGGAGGCAACAATTGAATGTTCATAGTTGAGGCTGCACTAGGAAAGTACTTAAAATAGCAGTAAAATCTCTTAGCGTGCACTTTAATTATTAAATTTTGTCCTGCTGCAGAGCAGAGTAATTTCTTTTTGGGATAATTGCCTTTTCGAAGCAATTTTTGCATTAAAGATTCACTGGCTTTGCAGAAGAAACTAGGTGCTTCTAAATGCTCCTTATTAAAAATTTAGCCTGAGTCTTGTCTTGTCTTTCCTCTTTTTGCTTTTTACTTTTTCTTGCCCACAAAACAATAGCCTTCATTCACTTCTAGCCTCATGCCCTTTCTTGCGCACATTTGCTTTGGGAGTTGCACATTAAAGCAGAAAAATAATGCATATCTGTTCTTCAACTTTTGGTTCTTGTAGATCAAGGTTTGCTGAGGGATAGCTAGTTTGTGTGCCCTGTTGCCTCACAGCCCAAACTCCCACACTGAAAGGCTTCCCTTCTTAATCAAGTACGCTGACCTCAATGCACCCCTTTTTATCTGTGATATTTCATAGCCCGCCCCCCCCCCCCCCAAAAAAAAAAAGTTATGGAAGGATACTGATTAAATTTCCCAGTTTATGGTTGAAAATGCGCAGCAACGCAAGCTTTCCTGAATCTAGGAAGATGGATGTGCTATTTCTTGAAGTCCATGGTCTGTCTTAGCCACCGTTCATCATGTTGCTGTTGATGTCACCAATGAATTTTTGCATGGCCCAAAGGAGGGAGGAGTTATGTGAAGGAAGTTATAGAATTTACTGCCACATTGGAAACAAAGCTGCCATCTGTATTCAGTGAGGAAACTCTTTAAAATAATCTCGGTGATTCCGGTAGGATGAAGTAAGTACTTGCTAAGCAAGGGCTTTCTGATTGCTGGTGTCCTAGCCAGACATTTCAGCAGGGAGAGTTCAATCAGAAGAGCACTTTAGACTAGCTCACATCTGCTAAAAGAGATCAGAATCGCTATTTCTGTGTGCATCTCTAATGCCACATTAGGACCGCTCAAGGTTTCTTCCTATCTCTATATCTGAGTAATTCAGAAATTAATGGAATTTTAATAGCCAGAGCTTGTCTTAAAAGTAAAGATGGCATTGCATTAAGGGCACTTGAATTTAACTTCCATCTGATAACTTTTTTTTTTTGCTGCTTGTCCTGATACTCTTCTATTGATTTAAATGGAGTTAACTCCAGATTTTCAGTATTATAAACCAGATCAAAATCAACTCATTGACAAACCTCAAAGGATTAGAATTTTTTTCCCCATTTCCCTGCCAGCCCTCTGGTTAAGTGGATAGCTGTAGCCTTCAAATAAAGCAAAGCTTTCATGGGTAGCATCCTGGACAAGGAATTTAGACTGGGAGATAATGTTAAAAATTCAGATGCAACATGCAGCTAGGATTAAGATGTGGATTCAGTTTTGATATTGCGGAACCTTCATATTTGTACTGATGCAGTCAGCTAAAATTGGAAAAAATAATGAGACAAACTGATGTTGTGCCGTTCTACCTGCCCTTTCCACACTAAAATAAGATTTTAAAAAAATTAGTCTCCACCTAACTGATCCTGATATGGAGCCCAGGTGCAGACTTGGGTTTTCACTGAAGATCTCCCATCCCCAAGAAGGGAAGCAGGAAGAAAATAGGGTCTTTGAAACTCTCATTTTGGTCTGTCTCTCACTGCAGTGGGCTGTGTTTTGTGTGCTGTACAGTCTGTCTTGCCTAGAACAGTTGTGGCTGTCATCCTCTAGTGTAGTGTTAAAATTAAGACCGATTGTGTTTCCATCCATACAGTTAGCTGCTGTCAGTGTCAAATGTGGCGAGCGATAGGTAAAGAGTTTTGGTCTGGAATTAGCTGGTTTAACCTTGAACAAAGTGAGTAAACATATAGAACAGCAGCTGGAGTTTGGTAACAACCAAATAATGTTATCTGCAAAACTCTGTTTCGGCTTCCAGCTGGCACCTCTCAAGGGGCAGCAACACAATTGAGATTGGCAGTAAGTTGACTTCATGGGCTGAATTCTGGCAAAGCACCCAACTGCCTGCACAGTGTGTGAGTTAGGACTGTTGCCTTTCTCAGCAGCAAAGTGCTTTCTCTTCCTGGTGTCTTTTCACACTTCTCTCTGGTACTTTTCAGTTTTTGAGCTGATTACAGTCTCTTTCTAGAAGGGTACGGCCTTTTATAGTCACAAGCATGCGCTCTATCAACAAGGTAGATAGTCTCTCCTGACTGCCTTTGCTCTGACATCTTCCCCTTCTTTGTATCTTGCTGGGTTTTGCCCCGGACCTCCACGATCAGCTTTCCCCAGCATGTTTTGCAGCTTGCAGCAAAAGAATGGGAAGATGCAGAAGGAAGCTGCTGTTTTGACATTTAAATAGATACAGGAGCAAGCAAACATTAGGTTCAGGTGCTCTCAGACTTGGGAGACATCTGGCTTTCACCTTTTGGCTTTCAGCTCTGTGGTTTGTGATCACCTTTGCAAACTTGGTGTTAGAAAACCTCTTAGTGCTTCTCCATGATGAAAGCTTCAGGCTTGCTGTCGACACAAGCAGTTCTTAGAAGCAAGTTTTCGATCTGTGTTGTTTCTCGTCCTGCCCTTGTCCCAGAACAATTTTGAGAGCCTGGGGCTGCACCGTGTGCTCCCGGTCACTGCGCCAGTCCCCCAGCCTTGCCCAAGACTGCGCTGCTCTCTCAAAGGTCTATTGTCCACCAGCACAACGGAGGCCATAGAAGCAACAGAAAGATCTGAAAAACTGCCTGATGGGGGGTGTGGGAAAGCAAGAGGAACCGAAGGTTATTCCAGTGCCCAGCCAGCCTGTTCATTTAACCAAAAAGGCAACAGACTGAGCCCATGAAGCAGGTTTCGGCCTACTGGTAAAAAAAAAAAGTGGTCTTTGGTATTGTCGTCTCTTAATTATTTGTGTTATGGTACCACCAGGAGGCCCTGTCCTCCTCTGGGACAAGTCCATAGCTGGCAGTTTGCGCTCTGTCACATTCAATGAATACATTGAGGTGACAAGGATCCAACTATACTTTGAGCACTGCTGCTCCTTCTTGCTTCCAGCACACACTGTACCCCTGCGAGTGATTTCCTTTATGACGGGTGCGTAGGCTGATTTAATTGCTAGTGCAGCAGATCGGATAACACAGAGTACACAGCTATGGTTGTGAGCATGTTCCTAAGACATGGGTAAAAGGAGCTAGAAGAAAAGTAAAAATTTACTCTCTTTTCTTAAGAGGTTTCATGATCCAGTGCATCTGGACAGTGTAATTTATAGTGTCTGGACTAAAGATTTATCCATCTTTGTTTTTTGTAATATTCTCCTTGGTATTTTTAGTGGTTTGTACTCTTCCGTTCCTGTCATAATGACATGTGGTCGGACTTTTGGAGCAGTTCGCTGTGCTTCATTTACTGTCTTGCGTTTAAGTTAATTTGCATTCTGAAGATTTTGAAGCACTTTAAAAATGGTCTTTAAGTATATCTTGGTATGTCTTTGGAAAGTATTATTACTTGTATGCTTCGGATTTTAGATGTCCCCATGGAATATCTTCGCCATGCAATGCTAGAGATGAATCCTTTTCTTTCCTTCCCTTTTCCTCGTTCAGATTTACAGATCCGGACTCCTGAAGCCTGTTCTGTTCTAAGCCTAAACAGTTCTCTTTATCCTTAGGATTTTTTAAAGAGATTGACAGGTGATTTATAAGTTAAAATATATGTCTGGCTCTAAAAAGACTTACTAAACCCACCAAACAGAGTATTATTATGCTGTAGGACCACTTCAAGAGCCCCTTTTATTGCCAGAATGAGTAAGCCCTTTCTGGTCTCTGTACAGTGGGATCAGAGGCAGTAGAAATAATAAACCGTTGTCACTGATAAAAATAAAGGAAGATGTGAACCATTTTCTTTTGAACTGCTGAGAAATCTGTATGCAGCAATTTTGTGCTTGAGGCAGGAAGTCAAGAATGAAAATCATTACGTTAGTACCTTTCTCAAGGTACTGTGAAATAAAACAAGCAAAATAGAGGGGGGAAAAATTAAATGGAATTAACAGAAGCTACATTATAATGAGCCAAGGAAGCAACTACATAATGAAGGAAAAATATTCTAGCTGTGTAGTAATATTAGTTCACTTTATTTGATGGCTCTATGTTGAAGAGACAGAAATAAATTTTCCCCCAAATTATTCATAATAAGTGTTTGAACAAAAGATGCAAATTAGCTGAAATCAGCTACTAAGTCAGAGACATGGACATGGTAGTGTATCTTAGATGGCAATGAAAAATACCAACATTCATGGCCATTCGGCTTTGTAGGAGCTCAGAGATGCTGAGCCATGCTGAGCGTAACTAAAAAGTTACAAACAGGAGGCTTACAGCTTGCCTTAGGAGCAAAGGGAAGCAACCTACTGTTTTTGTGAAGGGGCCCAAGTTGAAGGACATTTCTTCCATTTATTTTCCCCCAGCTGAATCCCTGTTTCCTGTCAGTTCTGTGCCAGAGAGCTCATTTAGCTGACTTCAGCAAGATGGTCAAGATTCAGATTTCCATTTTCCAAGTGCAGCCTGCTTTGCAGGAAAACACAGACATAATACATCATTAGTCCTGAGATTCAGCTGGTCCTAATAGCCCCGTATACATGCACTCCGGGAGAGTTGGATCTTACTTTCCAACCCTGGGGGACCCAGGTCTATCCTTCAAATGTTTCTGTTCATACATTTATTTCAATTTATGGTGGAAGAATAGGATGTGAACAGGTTAGCAGGCTACCGTGGCACCTCCTGCACGGTTTGTGGTTCATGAGCTGTATACCAGGGTTCAGTAAAACTGGGCAGGATTCGGCTTTGAAAAAGCACAGGGAAGGGGAGGAAGAAGGGTCCCTAATTCTCCAGCCTAATTTTTCTCACGTCTCTCAAGACAGTAGGGTTTCCGAGCCACAGTAAAAGGATGGAGCACGCTTTCTTCCTTATCACAGATCTTAGTGATGAGCAGTGTTTGGGATGTGTAGTGGGGCCTTTGCTGCTATAACTCATTATTTCCTTACTGCTTTTCAAGGCTGCAGTCCCCGAGCTGTTCCCCACGCTGGGGTCCGTTCCCTGGGCTACGAGGTGATGGGGCAGGCTCTCTCTGGTCTCATCTACCCTGGGGACAGGTTCCTTCAGTGTTTATAAAAGCAAACTATAAAAATGTATGTGGGATTTCAGGAGCTGTGCTGCAGTGTTTAACACCTTTCTCTTGTACCTAGCATGGGGGGCAAGATCCATCCCCCACGCTGGGCCCACTGTGGCTGCAGTTAGCAAATTGTACCCTGAGATTCATGGGAAAGCTTCTCTAAAGTTGCCTAAGGAAGGGAATTGGCACTAAAATGAGGTTTGTGTGTCTTGAATGGTCACAGGGTAAAACTCACTGTCAGGTCATCCCTGAGCTGGGGCAGTTCTTCATCTCTGTAGGTGAGGAATACTGGCACGACCTGCGGGATAGCTAGGGAGCCTTTTGATCTGCAAAGTTTTTCACAACAAGGATATTGAACATGCTTTGCTCTCTGCCACACTGATGGTTAATAGCATTATTTTGGTCTTTACAAGTGGAACTGGTATCAGATGAAGGCCTATTGTCTTCCATTTATCTTTAGACCTTATGCTTTTCACTCAGCCCAGGGAGCTATGAATATATTACATGTGATAATAATAATTTAATTGTACTTAAGAACAATGTAACTGCTTTTGGTTTAGTCCAAAGCTATTTTTTGACTTTGGAGTTTTTCTAAAGAAGTTTTAAATGTTTTAAATGTTATATATTATATTATAAAAAAATTCTTCAATAATGAAAAAACCCTACCTGGGGCAAGATTACTTCTGCCTGGTGCTCAGCAGAACTGCAGTCATCGGAGCTCTGCCACTGAGGTCATCACAGACGTGTCATTTGAAAAAGATGAAGTAGTTGTATGTTCCTGAAAAGCATCTGTGGAGTTGGGGAGCAATACGTTTCCTATCACCTTGTCATTGACTTAGTCTTGCATATGAGGACTGCAATTAGTTTTCCTGGAATGAAATCTGTTTTAATTTCATTTGTCAAAATATTTTCATTCATCATATTTTCATTCATCAAAACAGGCATTTAGCCTATTATGGCTAAGGACAGTGCTGCAGTTTTGGGGAGGATATCACAGCCAGGAAGCAAAGCAGAGAAAGGGTGATTACTGATTCTCTGGGCATTCCCTCCTGCAGTCAGTTGTCAGCGTGTGCTGGGTTTGCCACTGTTATGTCCTGCTCTTAATTCCCCTAGTTGCTGCTTTTGTTTCAGTGCAATGCCTGGGGAGGAGGGATGTGTCCTGTGGTCCATCAGCATCACCCAGGCACTTTTGCTGTACCGCAGGCTGAGGCTGCACGTGAGGGGGGACACTGTGTTACTGTTCAAGAGGCTTGGCAACGACTGAATTTTTCCTAGCTATTAGCCATAGCTCTGATTCTTCCAGTGTGCAAGATGCAGACCATTGTCCTTTGACTGAATCCCACAGAGGTATCCTAAAGCTGGCAGCTAGCTCACAGCATCAGGGAAAAGAAATGAACACCGTGCCTCAGGTATCCAGGGGAGAACGTAAAGTGCCAGCTACCCAGCTGCAGTGCAGTGCCTGCTGATCCCTCTGTCTTGCTGGGAGAGGGGGACCACTGAGCCAGTGACCCCCAGATGCTGAGGGCTAGCACCAAAAGAAAGAGACCAAGCTCAGCGAATTTCTGCTGTACCTGTTAGAGTGTGCTAGACCGCAGATCGGGGCAAGCCTTTAGTCAAATGTATCAACCAGATAAAACATTTGCTTAAAAGCCTCTTTTGCAGAAACCATAGACTGTTTCATCCCTCACACTCAGAAAACTATTCAAATTACTGTTTTCCCCAAGCCATCCCCATTCAGTTTGTTATCATTTTCATTATTAAACATTTATATAAGCACTGTAACATTTTATAGTCTTTGACAGAGATTTCCAAGTCTGTCTAATTAGCACAGCCCCTGCCACATGGAATATACTTTTATTATTACCCATTCACGGCCTTGTTATTCAGAAGAGGCTCTCTTGTGAATGGAAACGTGCATTACTGCACTTCAGGCTAATAAGTGTGACATAAAATATGACACACAAAATTAACTACTGCACTACAGGATCCAGCAATTGGGGGTGATATGCATATGGTCACACTGAGACTCTGTTCGTTTGCATCATTGCTTTTCTGCCTTACTCCCTTATTAAAAGTCCAAGAGAGGAAAATATTGGGAGAAGAAGGAGGGGGAGAAGAAAAGAACAAATCTGTCTTGGCATAAATAGGTTTGGTTCAACAATACAACAGTTGTCAGCAGCCTTTTCCACAAGCCTGTTCCTTCAATGAGGAGAGCACAAAAACAAGTGATTGAAAAGTCAGTTCATGTCCTTACAGCATTCTTGGAAAGAATCTGGAAAAAAAAAAAAAAGAAGTTATGTTTGTAAAATGAAGTGTGCATTATGCTTCTGCATGTCCAGTGCCAAAGCAGAACTGGCCAAGCAGAGATGCAGTCCTGTGTTTGCCCGGATTATCTGGTCCAAAGATTAGATGAAAAAACCACAAGTGGTCCCTCTTCTTTTTTCCCCTCCCTCTGCCCATTCCTGCTCCAATTTGTTTTTCTGAAATCATATCTAACACAAAACTATTAAGAGCATTGGCAACTTTTAGAGCTCTCAAACAATAAATTATGAAGGAGGACTGTAAAACAAGTCGCTACTTGTCTATTAAATATGCATGCACAAATCTCTCCAGCTATCTGCTCTGTCCATGTATCTGTGTTGCCTGGTAAGTAGGCTGGTGTGCCTGATGTTCCTCAGCTCTGTGTCCCGGGAAGATCAGAAGCAGCCTCTAGCAGGGGTCCTGCTCTGCTGCCGCGCTGCGCACCGCAGGGAGATCTTCCCGGCTCCAGGCTCATCCCCAGGCCTTTGGCACCTCCACCTCAGGCCTGGAACAGAACAGAGAAGGCAGCAAAGCGATGCCTTTCCCCAGCAGCATGAAAGGCTCACCTCTTTGATGAGCCAAGTATGGACTGGAAGATATTTGGCTGCCAAATGTTGAGGTGTGAGCAAGTGGAGGTAAAGGTGAAAGGGGTAGGAAGAGGATTTCTGAGACTGAGGGGAGAAACTGAGGCAGCTGGTGTCTGGGTTTTGACACAGATGGAAAGGCCTATGTAACATGCTGCAGTCATTTCACTTGTCTACGCTCAAGATTACAATATGGTAATTATAAAAATGAAAACACTCTGAATATTCTGGATTTCCTTTCTGTGCCTCACCTTACAAGCGGGCTGCTTTCCCTGGCCTGCCCAGCCTGCAGCTCCTGTGCTCAGCCTTGTCTTTACCCGCATTGCTTTCTCTCCCACTACAAATACTGGGGATATTTATCTGTTCCTTAAAAAGAGACCCAAAACTTAAAAATTCCAACTTAGGACCCTAAATGTCTGGATCTTCTAGTAGTGTGGAAAAATTGTGTTGGAGGCAGGCATGGGAAACCAGCACCTGCGAGTAAATGAGCAACTGGCCATGGACTGGGGGTGCTTGGCTTCTTGGCTTCAGCTACTGCCTTTGGACCCCTTTCCCTGGTGCCTTGTGTCTGAGGCAACCGAAGGAGGAAGGAGAATTACTCCATACTCCTGCAGTTCTCAGGCCGTTTTGGAGGGGGGTTCGGTATTCATGGCAAAAGCCTGGCTATCTCAGCAGCTAGAGGGGCCTGATCTCTGCACGGCACCCCGCAAAGCAGAGATGAGGGCTCTCGTGGGAGACATGCACCCAGACCCCTAAACTGGGAGGCTGATCTTGTGTGTCTGCTCAGTGCGTGCTGCCAGCCACTACTCTTCAGTGATATAACTCAGTCCTGTAATTTTGTACTTAATAATGCGTTATAGCTTTGGAAAAGTCTTTTTTCACTGATTCTTGCAATAGCAAACGAAGTTGTCATTCCTGAGGCAGGGCAGCTGGCTTCGGCTGAAGCTGAGCGCTGCAAAGCCTGAACCCTGGTGCTTTCTGGTGCTAAGGTAGCTGGGACGGCTGCTACAGGCCTCAACAGTGATTTGTGAGGACGCTGAGCATTTGTACTGCTAACATCTGGCCTGCCGTGTGCAAGACGCAGTGCTCTGCTGACGTGAAGAAATGCTGTGTGTGCCTTCACACATGGAAGATATTATCTGTACTGTTGCGTCTTCTCTAATGAAGGGGGGGGGGGTGTTGAACTAAACCTTCCTCTTCAAAACGTCCCAAACCAAAATATTTGATGAGAGAATATGTGGAAAGCTCTCGGGGTGCATAAGACAAGTTGAGTCACAACAGCAGATTAAAAAAAAAAAACCTACAGTCAGTCGAAAACAACTTGAAAATGATGCAGGTTGGCCACTGCTGGATTCAAATGTCATCATTTATAGTCAACTCCATTTTTTATAGAAAATTGATGGGCTGCTGGGAAGATACATGGTGTTTTGCACCAAGTTAATTCAGTCCATGTACATGCATATATTAGGCATAATGCAGTTGTGGTGTCCGGATGTATAGATGGTAGCATACATATACGTAAATTTAGATGATTTATGGATCACGATTGTTTTTTTGGGATGGTTTTTGGTTTTTTTTTGTTTTTTTTTTTTTTTTTTTGTGAGTGCAAATGACAAAAGATATCCCCTGGCAAGGAAATAACCTTGCTAATTTAACTGCATCAGCTAGTGTGTGGATCAGCCTTTTCCTCATGGGGCGGTGGCTTTGTGTTGTTCGTGAACATGCATTCCTCAGCAGCCAGAGACATGGCTCTTTTTTTGCTCATGTCTTCCACATGTTCTTGAAGGATATTTAATGACATCTGTGTGATTCTGATACCACTTAAAATGAACCACAATTATTGCAATTTCCCGGGCTTTAAGGAAGGAGTGAGTGGGGAGGAGGACATAGAGAGGCACGAGCAGAGTCAGAGCAGTTGCTTGTCACAGAATGGTGTAGCTCAGTAAAGATTTTCAAAGATACTGTTTAAACAGAAAGAAATAATACAACTGCCCTCGCCCAGGATGCCTCTTGCAGATACATTATCAGTAAGCAGGAACTTAAACAAGACTTCATGGTCACCCGGGGCTGACAGGGGCTGCCTTTCAAAAAGGTTCCCTATAGAATTCTCATGGAAATACTGGCGGCTCATGGCCTGGATGAGCACATGATCTGCTGGATCAAGCACTGGCTGGATGGGCGGTCCCAAAGAGTGGTGGTCAATGGAGTTAAATCCAGCTGGCGGCCGGTCACAAGTGGTGTCCCTCAGGGCTCAGTGTTGGGACCATTTCTGTTTAACATCTTTATTGATGACCTTGATAAGGACATAGAGTGTATCATTGGCAAGTTTGCAGATGACACGAAGCTAAGGCTTGGGGAAGTGTGGCTGGAGAGCTGCCTGGCAGAAAAGGACCTGGGGGTTCTAATTGTCAAGCGGCTGAACATGAGCCAGCAGTGTGCCCAGGTGGCCAAGAAAGCCAATGGCATCCTGGCCTGTATAGTGTGACCAGCAGAAGGAGGGAGGTGATTGTCCCCCTGTACTCAGCACTGGTGAGGCCACACCTTGGGTATTGTGTCCAGTTTTGGGCACCTCAATACGAGAGAGATATCGAGGTGCTGGAGCAAGTGCAGAGGAGGGCAACAAAGCTGGTGAAGGGCCTGGAGAATGAATCTTACGAGGAGCGATTGAAGGAGCTGGGACTGTTTAGTTTGAGGAAGAGGAGGCTGAGGGGAGACCTCATCGCTCTCTACAACTACTTGAAAGGACACTGTAGCAAGGTTGGTGCTGGTCTCTTCTCACAGGTAATTAGCGATAGAACAAGAGGGAATGGGTTCAAGCTGCAGCAGGGTAGGTTTAGGCTGGACATTAGGAAAAAATTCTTCACGGAAAGAGTGGTTAGACACTGGAATAGGCTGCCCAGGGAGGTGGTGGAGTCACCATCCCTGAAGGTGTTTAAGAGTCATTTAGATGTGGTGTTAAGGGATATGGTGTAAGGGAGAACTTTGTAGAGTGGAGTTGATGGTTGGACTCGATGATCCCAAGGGTCTTTTCCAACCTAAATGATTCTATGATTCTATGTCACAAAATGGATTTGATCTGACAGAGGTATTAACCAGCAAGGATCCCCTTTGCCGGCCCAGGCCAGAAAGGGATGCCAAGTGGCTCATCCATGACTGCGGAGGGGCTGCTGCAACCTGTTAGGTTTTAGCATCATGTTATAAGTCTCTTTTCATATATAGACCTATAGATAGCAAACACCGCTGGCACGCCGAGGGTGGATTTGCGTGCATGGGAGCAGGCCGTCGCACACAAGCTGTGCCGGGACCAAAGCCAGCCGGAGGTGAGCTGGCTCTGCTCCACCGGAGATCAGCACGGGCTCAACATGGGCAAGTTGGTTTCGCTGGAGGGGAGCTCTGGTTCTCAGAGACCAGCTTATAGCAGTGGAGCAGGCAGGCTGCCCCCATCCCTCCCCTGAAACTCCAGTGGCCCCAACAGAGACAGTAAGAAGAATTTAGCTGTCTCCATGCTAGTAAAATAAATATTGCTATCTGGCTGTCAAAGTGGCTTCTCCAACCCACCAAACTGTGCATATGGGTTTGTCATGGAGGCTTACAAAATCAAATTACACAGGTGATAAAATAAACTTTATTCTAACCAAAATTGTTTAGCAGAGAACCAAGCGAAAATGAGGTTTATCAAAATTGTTCAACATTCTGACAACATTAGTAAACCTCAGGTTCAGGATGTACAAGGAGTTAATACTGCACAACTGACTTAAGAATTCTTAAGCTTTAGAAATGAGTACCCAAAATGTGCACAATCACTCACCTATAAGATGAGGGCTGTCAACTTTGAGGAGTTCCCTTGGGTGGTGTCCTGGCCCAAGCGGAGAGTCGCCAACTGCGGACCCGCTGCTCCGAGGAGGACCAACTCAATTTTCCCCCTGGCGGGGCTCCGTTTATACCCCAGTCAAAGCTGATCATCTGCGGTCATATATGGTCAGGTCAGCTCCTGCTGCCTGAGGGCCATAACTTCCTTATACCTCGACCAAACTGTATATGTGATCATAGTCACCGAACCAAGGTGTGTATGTGATGATTGGCACTCACCTGGGGGGTGTATGCAATCATACTGTAAAAGCACAAAAATTAAGGGCGCGAAAAGTTAGGACTCAGCAGTCCTAAAGCCCTTGGTCTTTTTATCAGGGTGGGTGCACCTGCCACGGGCTTTCTCTAGGAGAACTGTGCTCACCACCTCGCTGCCCGGGACGGACACCCAGTCTGTCCCCAGGACAGACAGGAGGTGTTGCAGATGCAGAAACTGTGTTTGAGATTTGTCTTGCCTGGACCCTTAGCTAGGGAGGAGATGCCAGCCCCTGCCAGCTTCAGCCTGGTTCAGCACATAAGCTGTTCAGCACCGAGGTGTCTGAACACGGGCATCACCCCTGTGCTTCTCCCTCGGTACTTTTCACCCTTGAATACCATGTCCCCATCCGTGAGTCTTACTAGACCTCGGCTGTGGGCCAGACTACTGAGGATTCTTCTTGTCTGCTGTGTCTCAGAAGGACCATGGAAATCCCAGCCTGAGGAGCGGATTTTTATTTGGAGAGAGAACTTTCCTAGTAGCTAATCTCAGACAACGAAGTTGCTCCTGTGGGATGTTAGCAGTGCGGTCTCACTACCTTTATATAAAAACTTGGGCCTTTTGTCAGAGCTGTCTTCCTCCTCTGGCTGGTGGCATGGTCTGTGTCCATAGGCAAAAACCATGGTGTTACTTTTAGACTTTATTTACAGGCACAGTCAGACAAGTACTTGTAGTACAATTCAGGCTATTTTAGAGGTTTCTACTCTTCCAGTTAAGACAGAGTAACTGACTCATTGAGCAATTCTAGCCCATTTTAATGAGGAAAAAACAAAAGGATTTGCCTTCAGCATTACTACCTTCACAGGCATCCATGAGGACTTGGTAAACCATTTGAGTGGGTGTACTTGAAATGGTTTCTGTTGCAATGATGCTAGAGAAAGAAAAGGAGAATCCTGATGAATGAAGGGAAAAGGTTAAATAGAACAGCTGCAGCCTTGCAAAGGGAGTCGCCTGGCTGTCCAAGTCCATCTCTCTTGTTTCTGTTCCTTTATGCCTTGCAAAGTGTCCCTGTAGAGAAGAATTAGGAATAAAAAAAATCCGAAACTTCCTGAGAAACTGTTGGTGAAATTCATTCCTTGTGTGTAACTGTACATATTCAGAGGGCAACAAAACAGGGAAATTTGTATGTGCGGGTGTGTATACATCCATATTTATATGTGTGTGTGTATGTAATATATGTATCAATGGCTGTGGGAAACGGTTAAGAACATTTGATGCTTTTTGCTATTATTGTGTGGCTGGTAATTTAATAAAATATTATTTACTTCAGGTTTATTCTGATAAAGACTCAAAGTGAGCATCCAACGAACGTGGGTGTGTTTGCGGTTTTGGATATGTAGTTTGAAATGCCTGAAAAGTTTCATTAGATGTACTTATTTTAAAAATGATGGAAAGACTGCTTCCATTTAAATGCAGTGTCCCATAGTTTTTCAGGGTCTCCCACACCGATGTGGCTAGCCACAAGCCTGCCCCAGGCAGTAAAACCATTGAGAGTAATTAAATACTTACAGTGCTGGACTCCAGTGCTCTCCTGAGAGCAGCAAGCTAATTTACAGCCCACATATATTCCTGTGGAAAATAGCCTGTAGTTGCAGAGAACCTGCTGGCGATAGGCTCTCCCAAATGCTAATTAATGTTGCAAGTCTGCATTATGGCTGCTGAAACACCCAGTTTTGAACCCCACCTTGGGAGATGGCCTGAGCACAGTAGCTTCTAGAAAGGCACGATGTGCCACATGGCGCTATTTTATTTTTTAACTCAATGCTATCTAAGCGCTAGTGGAAAACGTACCACCTCTCCTGCCCACAGCCAGCCACTGTCGACTTCTCCTCTCTCTTGCCTCAGGACCCCGTTACCAGCGGGCAGCGTAAGCTGTTAAATCTTCACTTTTAGGGTGACAAGGCAGGGCGTTGTGCTCATGGGGCAGGAAGCCTGGGCTCTCATCGTGCAGGGACTGCTGCAAAGTAGGGGTTTGCACCCCGGTGGGGCCCCACGGATGCTGCTCAAACAGCTCCGTGCAGGCAGGACCCAGGGGGACAGGTGCCTAAAGGAGCAGCAGAAGGGATGGACGCCTGTTCTTTTCTTTTCTGCTGCGTGTGCATGACCACATTTTCACTGGTGCACTGCAGCAGCAGGGGACTGGCAGTATCTGCTGCAGTTTGCTCAGGACGTGGTTTGCAGAGCCTGCGGTGAAACTGGGCTCTGCAGCCCCTGAGGAAGGGTGTTCCCAGAACTGCTTTTTAAAGCAGATACAGTGAGAAATATTAGACAAAGATGTGTGTCCAGCACTTTCTAGAAACACTTGAAGTAATACTTTTCCCTCATCATATGTTGGGTGTTTCCAAACATCTGAGCGTGATCTCTGCTCCCAAATGTATGATTCCAGGAAATTAAAGTAGATGGAAGATTGGGGGGTGCAGTAGATCCGTTACTGCTTCCAGCATGTTGATTCAAGATCACATCATGCACAAGACATTAAGCGTGCAAACACATCATCTTTGCAGTGTTTGTTGTTTGTAGGAAAAGGATAAGAAAGAAAGAATACCCTAAATGAAGTACAGAAATGAGAAAATAAAATCTACTTTCTCTTCCTGAAAATATTCCAGTTCATCTATTTGTTTTCACACCAGTCAGGTATTGCTGGTAAACTAATCTGTCTGCTCCACAGTAAATTTGTGCTACAGAAAATCCAGATCTGCAGATCAGGAAAACGAAGGCTTAAAATAGGTTGAGTGAGTTTTATCTAACAAAATTTGGAAACCTTTTTTTTTGGAAAGGTTTAGGTAGCTTTCAACTCAGATGCATCTGTCTAAGAATGTCTTCTGCTTACTGAGAAATAAAATCTAAATAGAGAGACATAAAAAAAAAAGATGCCTATATAATTTGGAAAAAAGGAAGGCGACATTTTGGAGCATGCAGTGCCTTGCACATCATAAGCATATTTTTATATACCAGGTTGTGGAGATGAAGTGAAATAAAACATCTGCATATAATAAGGTTTTGGGTCTGTTTTGGATCTTCGGCAACTACAATTTGACTATAGCTCCCAGGTATTCCACTCCTTTTCCAATAATATCTCCTTGAGATAAATTTCCCACTGACAGAACTTTATTTTATTAAGTTCTATGAAGGTGGAGGCCTGGCTTTCAGAGACCATTGATATAAAACCTTATTATAGAAGGCTATAGCCAGCAGCAACTCTACAGATGGTATTAGAGGACTGGTTTCTGTCTGCTTGTTTTTCACGTGTTCCCAGTGGGTAGTGGGGTAGCAGTACATGTCATAGAATCATAGAATCATAGAATCATAGAATCATAGGGTTGGAAGGGACCTCTGGAGATCATCTAGTCCAACCCCCCTGCCAGAGCAGGGTCACCTAGAGCAGGTTACACAGGAACATGTCCAGGTGGGTTTGGAATGTCTCCAGAGACAGAGACTCCACCACCTCTCTGGGCAGCCTGTTCCAGTGCTCTGCCACCCTCAGGGTAAAGAAGTTCCTCCTCATGTTTAGGTGGAACTTCCTATGCTCAAGTTTGTGCCCATTGCCTCTTGTCCTGTCCCCGGGCACCACTGAGAAGAGCCTGGCCCCATCCTCCTGACACCCACCCTTTAAGTATTTATAAGTGTTGATAAGGTCACCCCTCAGACGTCTTTTTTCCAGACTGAAGAGACCCAAATCCCTCAGCCTTTCCTCATAAGAGAGGTGTTCCAGTCCCCTAATCATCTTTGTAGCCCTCTGCTGCACCCTTTCCAGCAGTTCCCTGTCCCTCTTGAACTGGGGAGCCCAGAACTGGACACAGTACTCCAGGTGCGGCCTCACCAAGGCAGAGTAGAGGGGGAGGATGACCTCCCTTGACCTGCTGGCCACGCTCTTCTTGATGCACCCCAGGATGCCATTGGCCTTCTTGGCCACAAGGGCACATTGCTGACTCATGGTCATCCTGTTGTCCACCAGGACTCCCAGGTCTCTTTCCACAGAGCTGCTCTCCAGCAGGTCAGCACCCAACCTGTACTGGTGCATGGGGTTGTTCCGCCCCAGGTGCAGCACCCTACACTTGCCCTTGTTGAACTTCATAAGGTTTCTCTCTGCCCAGATCTCCAACCTGTCCAGGTCTCTCTGTATGGCAGCACAGCCTTCCGGTGTGTCAGCCACCCCCCCCAGCTTGGTGTCATCAGCAAACTTGCTGAGGGTGCACTCTATCCCCTCATCCAGGTCATTGATGAATATATTGAACAGGACTGGACCCAGTACTGACCCCTGGGGAACACCACTCGTCACTGACCTCCAACTAGACTCTGTGCCCCTAATCACCACCCTCTGAGCTCTGTCTTTCAACCAGTTTTCTATCCACCCCACTGTCCATTCATCTAACCCACTCTTCCTAAGCTTCCCTATGAGGATGCTGTGGGAGACCGTGTCAAACGCCTTGCTTAAGTCAAGGTAGACCACATCTACCGCCCTCCCCTCATCTATCCGTCTAGTCATGCCATCGTAGAAGGCTATCAGATTAGTCAGACATGATTTCCCCTTGGTGAATCCATGCTGAGTACTTCTGATAGCTTTCCTTTCCTCCACGTGCCTTGAGATGACACCCAGAACAAGCTGTTCCATCATCTTTCCAGGGATGGAGGTGAGGCTGACCGGCCTGTAGTTCCCCGGGTCCTCCTTCTTGCCTTTCTTGAAGACTGGAGTGACATTGGCTTTCCTCCAGTCCCCAGGCACCTCGCCTGTTCTCCAGGACTTTTCAAAGATGATGGAGAGCGGCCCAGCAATGACTTCTGCCAGCTCCCTCAGCACTCTCGGGTGCATCCCATCAGGGCCCATGGACTTGTGAATATCTAGATGATCTAATTGGTCCCTCACTCGCTCCTCAACCCAAGGGAAGTCGTCTTCTTTCCCTGTTACTTTATTCAATGCCTGGGACTCCTGAGGGCTGGGCCGAGCAGAAAAGACCGAAGCAAAGAAGGCATTCAGTAACTCTGCCTTCTCCACATCCTCCATCACCATGACTCCTGCCTCATTCAGCAGTGGGCCTACAACTTCTCTGGTCTTCCTTTTGCTTCCAATATACTTGTAGAAGCTCTTTTTGTTGTGCTTGATGTCCCTAGCCAGGTCTAATTCCAAGGCGGCCTTGGCTTTCCTTGTTTCATCCCTGCATGCTCTGGTGGCATTCTTGTAATCCTCCCAAGGGGTCAGTCCCTTCTTCCACTTTTTATAAACTTCCTTCTTCCACTTGAGCTTTTTCAGAAGCTCCCTGCTCAACCATGCAGGTCTCCTGCGTCCCTTGGCCGATTTCTTTCTCTTAGGGATGCACCGATCCTGAGCTTGGAGGAAGTGGTCTTTGAATATCAACCAGCTTTCTTGAGCCCCTTTGCCTTCCAGAGCCCTAGCCCACGGGATCTCTCCAAGCAGTTTCTTGAAGAGGTCAAAGTTAGCCCTCCTGAAATCCAAGGTTG
Source organism: Larus michahellis (assembly GCF_964199755.1). Lineage (NCBI taxonomy): Eukaryota > Metazoa > Chordata > Aves > Charadriiformes > Laridae > Larus > Larus michahellis. The sequence continues at coordinate 74,521,445 of NC_133896.1, read as the reverse complement.
TAATTTTACTTCTTGTTGTTGTTTTGTGGATAGATGTCATTCTTCTGTAGTAAGATTTCTGAGTCTTATTGCATTTGTCATAGGTTCGGTTCTGTTCTCGCTATACTTGACATCAAGTGCTTCTTGCAGAAGCAGTCTCCAAGGCAGCTGTAGACCTGGCAGGGCCTGCATCCCATCCACCTTCTGCCAGTGGCTCCAAGAGCACCTGTGCAGGCATGCCTAGTGGCGTGCTTATCCCTCAGGCATCTTGGGTGATGCTCTGGCTAGAGCTGACAGTGCATACGTTGCTGCACAGTCTGGGAGATGGGCAATGCGCTTAGGAGAACAGCTCTCACATTGTCCTTCCTACATTGCATAGGCATCGCCACTGCCTTCAGCCTGAAAACGGTCCCCTCCACTAGGGTAAGCTCACCAGCACTGCTCTTAGTGTCAAACATGTGCTTACGTCCTACTCGCACCAGCTGGACCTTATGCTCATCTCTCCATGTGTAGAGGCAGGTAGTCCATCAGCCCAGTGAGTAGGTGTCTTGAGATGTTCATTACAGTCTTGAACCAGATCCAGAGAAGCATAAACACGGCCTACGGTCTGTTCTGATCCTGCTGTCAGTGAGGTGTCTATATTTTTTTATATATGATGTAACTGTGTAGAACCAAAGGTATATTTTATGGAGAAGAAGCTGAAGTAGCTGTTACTGAAACAGCCGAGAAGCACCAAGCATGCTTTGGATCACGGGGATATATAGGGGAGGTGACTAAAGCCAGCTGAGGTTATCACAGTGTGCGCTGCTGTTAGGGAAGAGAAGGGCCCAGGAACAGACTACCAATATGTGCTGCTGTCCTGGAAGGGATTGTTAGTGGACTGGGGATTAGCTAAAAAAGATCTGACGAAACAAGGTCAGAATCTGTGTAATACCTGAAAAACAAGAGCCCGGCACTGGTCATGCACACAAAAACAGGCTAAGGAGTCTTGAAGTCATGAAAACTGGCAGTGTGTTTTTATCGGAGACATATGAGAGATGAGTTGAATTGACAGGATTGCTGTGGGCCAAATTAGAAAGCTGGGGAATAAAAGCAGCTAATTTGGGTTAGCCATGGCGGTTCAAATTGAAAACATATTTGTCCCTGATCCTTTTCCAGAAATGGAAACTGAATCTAAAGCTCTGAGATGCTTCTTGAGGACTGGTATATATATGTGTGTGTGTGTACATTTTGCAGTTTTTAACTGACTGGGCAGAAAAAACATATATTACTATGTTATGTGGGTAGGTGGCATTCTTGTTTGCATTGCAAACTGAATTGTTGTCAGAGCACATACACTCAACTACGGGGAGGGTGCATTTGGTTTGAGTGGTAAGAAGGATGCTCTGCAGGCTTGTTTTGTATAATCAATTGAAATTACTGAATATGAGCTGCACAGCTAAGCCTGTTTCCATTGTTTGGCGTTTTTTGCATGACTTAACTTATTTGAGGTGTGTGCAAATTTCAGAGATGCTGAGCTACTGTGAGAAGGCCTCTTTTTGAAGTGGCTACAGATTTTAAGACCACAAGAAGAGACTGGTTTATAACTGTGGTTCTGAGCCCTGTGACTTCCCCTGATCTATTATGATTGTAGGCTGAATTTGAATCTTTTCTCCTTCTTCATGCCAGGCCCTGGTTCATGTCCCAGCGTTCAGAACCTTGCTTAGAAGAGGGCAAAATTTTACACTGGTAACAAACCCAGGAGTATGCAAGTCTGGAATTTCTAACTCTTAGGTGATTACTTTAACCCATCTGGAAAATCCATTTAACTTTAAAAACAATTACGATGATGTTACCTTAAATTACATATACTATCAAGCAAATGTCAGGAAGTGAAGGCAAAGTTTATGATTTTGGCACTGCCACACTGAAGAAGTAGACAATTCTATAGCAGAACAGCACCCACAAAGATCTGATCTGCTCTTTGTGCCTGGTAAAATTGCTGGATAAGAGGTTCTCTTAGAAAACTTTAGGTTTCTGGAAAGCTTAAGGCAGACGGTGAATGTCTTGTGGTACAGCACTGAAATACTTTTGTGGACTCACAGATGTAGTCCTTAACTTGCCAATACAAATCTCCATGCGTGTCACTGGTATGTTATTCTTAAAAAATAATGCTTATCTTTTAGTAGGATTGAATCTTAAATGTAACTAGTCACTTAAAAATAAGAGCAAGACATGGCTTCTGGAAAGTGTTCAAAGTCCTTTTAAAATATCCTTAGAAATTAAATGGACTATGAAGAGTAAATGTTTGCTAAAATCCTCTGACATCAAGAATCACGGGAGCAAGCAAAAAGACTCCTTTTATTGTTTTGCTTTGAGGCATATCTGTGTCTCTTATGTATTACCATGCCTCAGGCAGGGCCAAACATTTCATGTAACATGATGACCCTGGAAAACATACTACAATTTCGGGATAATTCCTGAGGAGGGTTTATGAATCTGTAAGCGTCTTAAACAAGTAAGTCAACCAGTTCCCCAAGCCACAAAATGCTCCACTGCTCTATATTACCGCAAGGACCACTTAGCGCACAGACTGTTTTGCTCCAGCATAATGAATAGGATCTCTGTTACTCAAAGGTAATAGGAAGGCTGAAGAAACCACAATATGAGAGGAACCGACTTGTTTTGCTGGTTTTGCAGGTTTTTTTGCCAGTTTGAAAGTTCTGTGCTGCCATCTATTAACTTTATCTTACTGTCACTTGGAGTCCAGAGCAGGTCACTTCCCTCCCCTGCCTCTCTGAACAAGAGGAGTATTGTAGTCCTCTGTAATAGTGCCCCAGCAGCTCAGGGCATCTTATTTGCAGTGAAAAAGATGTGTTTGGAGTTATTGTTTCATATAATGTAGTGCTTTTGAATGGGGAGGGAGGTTAAGTGAATGATTGCGTTCGAGTAGCTGCAACTCAGATGGAAACGAACAACTGGAAAAACTGAAGGACAGAGAAAGAGGGGTTTCAAACCTCTGGGGAAAAGGGGAAATGGCAAACTCCCTGTCGTGGTTGTTCCTTAATACCTATGTGTTTCTATTGCATATCAAGGCTTCACTTAGCAAAAGTGTTTTTCAGGCAAAATGAATATTGTCATTCAACCGTTTCCAGATGCTTATAACTTTGGCCTGGGGGTGAAACATCAGATCGTTTCCTTAAGAGGTGACAAAGAAAATCTGGCTGGGATCAAACACCAAAATGAGGTTCTTAGTGGGAAAACACAGGGAATGATAACGTGGCATGGAAATTGTATATGAATCTTTTCAAGACTGACTTAGGCTGGCACGTTAGAGTGTGTTGGCATCATTTGGCAACTAGCTCATGGACGCAATGTGTCTTTCTGCACTAAACATGTATTGCACAGCTGCTGAGACTACAACAGTCATTTCAGTGATGTAGCTAGTCCCCTGCTAGCCTGTGTTTTTTGTTTTAAAGCAAAATGATCACTTTCTCATAGAGTCTAAATACTTTTCTAAAATGTTTTAATTCTAGTCAGTTCCTCTAACTAGCTTTTACTCTTATTCAGATTTTAGTATATGTATTTTTTCGTAGCAAGAGCATCCTGTGTGTATTTAAAGTGAGTATCTACTTGATGCAGTGGTGCTGTGTTAGGTCAGAGCGATGTGATTGAAATATCATTATAGAGCTCTGCGAAGAGTGTCAAAGGGTAATGTCTGATTTCCATAGGCTCTGCTGGCCTGAAGTCCCTCTTTTGTCTCATAACAGAGCTGCACTCTGATTGCAGAACATCAATTATCCATACCTCCCTATTTCTCCTACTCCTTATGTGTCAGCCCACCTAGAAGCTTTCTATTAATTTATCAAATTGTCATTGGGCTCACTTTGTTACTTTGCAACTGTTAGCCTGTCCATTTGCTTAATTGGTCCGTTTCCCATTTGTTAGTTATTCAGTCTGTGAATCATCATTTGAATAATTTTTAGCGATTAATTGAATACCATTTATAACATGATTACATTGTCTACCTTCTTATTTTTGCACGATCAGTAAGAGAAAGGGGGTTTTATTATGATGCATATCAGAGTCTCTGGTTAATTGGTGGTTGGAAAATGGGAAGAAAGTGATGGCTCTGTCCAGTAATTACAGAATGGAGGAGGCCAGGATGGTTTTGCCGGGTTGAACATGGGGAGTCAGTTCAGGTTTCTGCTTCTGTGTGTGGCTGAAGGAGGCCACAGAGACAAAGAGGTGGCTAAGGTGTGTGATTTTACCAAGATTGTCGGGCCTTGATGGATCAGAAACTGTTTTAACACTGCCATTGTGCCTGTTAGGACAGTAACATGATTAAAGTTACAAATGCTGGACCTGGGCCCCGCTGTTGTAACCCTATTTTGTGCCTTCAGGAACGCAAGTAACACTGAACCTGTATGTTGGTTCAGGTTCAGCAAGGACTTTGAACCATTGGGTGCACGGAGCCTTTTTCAGTCAGATACTAGACTCTCTCTAGGGCCATAATCCAGCACCCACTGAAGTCAGCAGACACCCTCCAACTGCAGTGGACGGGCGTCTTGCCAGACCTCTTTGCGCCAGTGCAGGGGTGTGTCCAGATCTTGAATTTGTGGTGAAATTGTGGTAAATGGTAGCCACTCAAGCAGCCTTTAGCCTGGCTGTTAGTTAGGCAACGGTGTGCCAGAGTGTCTGTGTCTCCTAAGCTTTCACAGTTGGCGCAAGTTCCCCACCTGCCTTGTCCTCGCATGTGGTGGCGGGCAAAGGTTGGGGTGGAGGCTGATCGCCTACCTCTACGTTCAGTTTCGGAGAGGAGGGCAGTATGCTGCAGCTGGCATCCCAGCTGCTGCTTCTCCTGGCTCATTTTGGACATAGTGAGCTCAGCATCCAGGGCATGAAGAAGACATGGTTAAGGAGAACAACCTGTTCTTGCTATTCATTCATATCCAGCATCCTGCATGTGTTAAAGTGGAGCCTGTATGACAAGTTGATCCATAAGAGGTGGCTGAACCTCACTGACTCTTTTGTGCCTATCCAATAGTTCAGCCTTTGTAACAGGCTGTGATTTCCTTATAAACTTGGGAGCAAATACAAGTGTACTGTTAGAAATGCTATGATGAGCATAGAAAGTATGATGAGCTTTGTGGGAGAAAATTAAAGCTACAGAGAGCTCAAGGGCTGCACAGTGAGACAGAGAAGCTCCTTCAGGTTTAGCTCAGTAATGTCTCAGATTAGTCTGAGCTCACCTTTGCGAGGCTTGCACTGCCAGAGGATTGGTATGAATGTCGACCCAGACTTCAAGTCCTGGCTTTCTTCAACTCTGTGCCTGGGACTGGGAAGATCTGGCCTATTGATTCAGATGGATTTTGGTGTTTTTAGTCACCAGAGCCAGATTTTAGAGGAGCACTTAAGTTCTCAATCAGGGCACCATTCCCAGAAGCAGTCACCCCCGCCGTGGGGTAAGCAGACAGAGTTTGGACACCGGACATAAAGGGTGCTGGACCTCCTCCTCGGGCTTGGGGGGAACTTCTGAAGAGCTGGCCTGAAGTATCGTCTTTGGCTACAGCAGAAAAAGACCTGTCTAAAATAGGAGAGAGGCATAAAGATGCCTCAGTGCTAACACTGGGCATGGGGGTAGTCTGTCCATCACCCAAGTATTTTTGTGTGCCCAGCTTGCTTCTGGTCACTGTAAACATCCCCAGAAAAACTCACCTGTGCCTGTGGTACTGATACAATAGGCAGCATCTAGGCTAAGTGCTTGGCTAAGTCACTTAAAAAGAAAACTTGCAGGTTTAGCCAAACGTAGAATTATTATTTTGGCAAGCAATAAAACTATAGGGCTAAGTAATCCCCCAGCTGACCAGGAAAATATCATAACCACAAACAAAGGCAACTCTCAGGTTAAAGTAACATACTGACTTACAGCCATTCCAGAATAGTTGTTAATCACAGATGTGTGTTGGTCTTCTCTGAAAAATACATGAGGAAGCAACAGATTTAAAAGTTTCAGTAGTGCGGAGATAATTTTATTTACACTTTCTCTGTGTTAGGTGCTGAGTGGCTTATTCTCCACTATTCAATTTAAACAGGATGATACTGCACCCCTGGCAAAAAGGGAAGGGAGCCAGTTAAACATTGACTGGGAGGAGATGCGTGTCCCTGCCGAGCTGAAAACCACCCAGATTGAATTTTGGGAGGTTCCTTAACCTTTGCTCTCCAGGTCATTGTGCTGCCAGTATTTAAACTCTTTTACCTAAACAATGCTGGTAAGGTTGTGGAGCATACCATTACGCTTGGTTACCTCCAGCTCTGGGAGGGCCCCTTGCTTCAAGTGCTTCCCCCCCCACCCCCGCCAACATCTCCCATGAAACGGGAGTGGGCGAGGTCAGTCCAGCATGCAAACAATGATGTCAGTATTGTAAAAGAAATGAAAAACTCAGTGGGAATCCAGGAGACAGACCCCCAAATTAAGGATCTTTTGGCTAAATACAAGCATTAAGAGAGACTTACAAAGATCAAAATAGTGTTGCGTGCCAGTGTGGCATTTGATGTCAAAGATAAAAGGGGAACTTATTTCAGAAGCGAGATTGTTTTAGCAAGAGGAAGAAATCTTAGTATCTGTGTTGGAATGCATAAAAACACATGTTTCCGATAGTGTTTTCTCATATGCTAAATGAACAGGACATCTGGTTATGTTTTTAAAAATTAAATTAAGTGACACTAAATCAGTGCTTTACAAAGCAAAAGGTAGTAAACCAAGAACATCTAATAAGGTAACAATGAAATATTTGGCAGGACTTCAGAGTATTAGAAACTTGCACAACCAAAAGGAGCTGAAATATCTTATTGTGATATATAGGAGGCCTTAACTTCTCATTTATCTGTGCTATTTCTTACTACACTTCACAGTAATATGTCGTGTTCCCATTGGTATAGATTTCTGTATGTTAGAGCCAAAACTCCAGATGTTTTCTAGGTAAATCTCTGGAGACTATTTTATTGTGTTTCATTTCTTATTTACAATTCACTCATCTTGAACTCCAGCCACTGGTAATAAAAATCCATGCAGTCTGCAGCTGAGCCAAGTGGACACTATTGTCCTGTTTTTTCAAGTTGGGGATGGGTTGATTCAAGCCTTGAACAGAATCCAAACCAGTAGAGTTTCCAAAAAGTTCATCTCTTCTTTTTTTTTTTTTTTAAATTTTTTTAACCCTTCATGCACTGAGATATAAAAAGACAATTGCTTTGTCTTTTTTCCCCCACTGTCTTGTAAAAGGTCCAACCACTCTTCACCGTGGCAGCATTTCCACGACTGCTGCCCTCAGGATTGTCCTTTAACCAAACCCCTCTGCAAAGACCGGCTCCTGCTTGTTGCTTTTCGCTCTGTCCCCATTCAGTCATTTCAAAAGTCACTTTGGAAGAGACTCAGGCATCTCACAAAAGAGCAACATTTGGGCAAGAACTCTTTTTTTTTTTGGTCACTTCAGCACACCCGCAGAGATCAGAGACCCGACGTGTCTGTAGCATTAGTCAAAGAGATGGCTGCCCCAGCCACGGTGTGACCATCGGGCATGGGGCTGTCTGTATTCCGCTGCGAGGCTACCATCACTGCTGATCTACTGCCTCTCTCTGCTTTCCTCTGTACTAAAAGGAAAAGCGGAGGCACAGTCTTTCCTCATCCCTGAGCCACTTTGCGCTTCTTAACCTATTAAGAATTCCTCCTTTTCTGCCTTGCAGGTACTGCACGGTGTTCTAGCCGGGAACTTATAAACCCAAGCTCCACTTCCCCTTCCAGGGAGTTGTTCAAGGCCTTTAGTAGTGAATTAAAATATAATAAAGCCTTAGGTCTCCTCCCTTTCTTGGTTTGCTGTCTATTTAGATTGTAAACACCTTCAGGTTCTCTGATACAGCAGAGAGATTCTGGTGGCTAACTTGCACTGAAATCAGTCTATGATTACTGGGGAATTCAGGTCTTTACACGCTGACAAAACCCCTTCTTAATGACATAGAAAGAATTAGCCAGCCACTTTGCTGCAGTGGGACTTAATTTTAAAGAGCTGAAAAATTTCATTTCAGTGGTGCTGCAATCAATGGTACATTTTATGTTCCATCACGGGCATGTTTGATTAATGGACATCAAACAGATTTTTATATGAATACACCCACCCACCGTACGTATATAAACATAAGTCATTCCACAGCATAACCTGATCATGTTTTCTGAGTGGTTCTGGGCTTGACAGGGCCTTCAGGGGAAAGCAGTGCTGTTTGGAGAAGGCCAAACGGCAGGCAAGACCCGCTCACATCCTTTTAAGTGCTGCTCTGCTGCCTTTTCACTTCAGGTAGGAGGGTGAATGGAAGGAAGTTGCTGCAGCTCCGAAAAGGTGATTTATTTCTCCCCGCATTCCCAGGTAAAGTTGACTGGCTCCGAGTCCAGCCTCCTCCCTGACCTGTGTTGCCTGTGCCGGCATTCAGGGACTGTGCAGTGCTTGAGACCTAGAGCTGCAATGCAGCTAACTGGTAACTCCAGCTCCCTGCAAGGCTTTAGGGAATTCTTTCCTGCTCTAGTAAGCAGCTAGAGTGGTAAGTGCCAGCCTACTAGATTTTTGAACAATTATTTTATTTTTCTCTGATTTCTTGGTACTCGGGCAGCTGAAATACATACAGACAAAGCAGATAACATCATTTTTCTTTGTGTTATTGCTTGTGAATTATTTACTTATTTGTGAAGTAATACAAGTTACCTATATAGTGTGACGTTTATACAGTTTGCTTCATGCGTCGGTAGATCTGACTGTGTTGGCTGGCACCCTAGCTATCTGAAGAGCTGAATATTTATTGTAAGTAAATTTCAAAATGAAACAAGTTAAAACGGATCAAACCCAAAATGCTAGATAGGAGCACTCTCACAGTGGATCTGAAAACAACAGTTAACAATTTCCAGGTTCCAAAATCAAGTTACACAAATTGCATTACCCAATGAAGGTACTATTATCATTAGTTTTACTATTATCATTAATTTTTGTTTCAAACAGAGAAACAGAGGTACAGAAAGATAAAATTATTTTCCGAAGGCACTGCCGTTCAATGGCAGCACTAGCAGTTGATCTTCGGTCCTATATCCTAGCTAGTAGCATTAAAACCTTGGATGCAATGTCTCCTGAACTTCAGAGAAAACCACCTCCAAATGCCATGCCTCAAGCTCATGTCTAGAAATATTTAATGAGCAAAATTTTAATTCAAGTTGCATTAAAATAATTAACAAATAGAGCATCAAAGCACAGTATCTTCCCAAGCTAGCAGTATTATACAAAATCTAAGTCTCTAGCAAACCAGAGAAAATATTATGCTCAATTATGAGCAATTTTCAGTGGGAAGAAATTAACACAAGACAGGCATTTAAGAACAAGGAACGATGGCTGCTATTTAGTTTTATTTTCTTTTCATTTGGAAGCAAGTGCTGTGTCTGTAGCCTATGGCTTTATTTGCTAACAGAGAGGCTTCAGCCTGGACTGAAGCCACATGGGTCACAGATTCCTCATCTGAAAGCCGGTGGATCTTCTGTCATGATGTCCTTTGGGTGCATTACGTAAAGGTCACTGTTCTGGGTATTTTCCCTCTCTCCCTCTGTTTTTTCAACTCGTTCGGGCTCTACTTGTTCACTACTAAGGACTGGCTAAAGAAAGAAAAACATTTTTAATTCTTTGATGTGACGCTGGGTACACATATAGCACTCAATATTTATATAGTATCTGTCCTTAAAACGTCAGTGTTGACCAAAGCAATTCTATGTATTGGCATCTCAGATGACATAAATCGCCCTCTGAAGTCAATTGAAAGACTCAAAGGCTTTCAGTGATTTCAGCGTATTTTTGATTGCGCCATTATTTTCCTGCAGTGAGAAAGGGGAAAAAAAATGTGGTATCTAAAATGCTGTCTGTATCTTTTTGCAAATGCAGTAATCTCACAGTAGCCTGTTTTTTTCCAATGCGATGCTGTCTCAGCCAGTCCTTTGCGTCAGGGAGGAATATCTGTGATACATTCCCAAATTGCAGTAGCCAATTACCTGCTCCCTCTGCCCTCCCGGCTGTCTGTCCCTGAAAAATCAAAGAGTTTGAGAGGTTGTTTTTTTTTTAAACATTCTTTAAAATGAGGAGAATGACTGTCAATGAGGGAACAGAAAAAAAATATACATTTCACTCATCATAATTCTCAACAGTTCTTGAATTTTTAGTATGAAATACTTGTAATAAATTGTATAAGATCCGTCTTGTGAAGGAATAACATTTCAAGAGTGGGAAAGATTTTATGTAATTTCAAAGACAGATTTGAAGATCCTTGCCTGGACACAAAATGAGGATAACTTTTGAGAAGTCATTCCAGAAAAAGGCAAAGAGGCTAAATTCATTGAATAAGTTATTAGTGTTAAATTATTAATTCAGTTCTGAGTCAGCTTTGAGCTACTTATTAGCAACTAATTGATACAGATATTTTATAAAATGTACAAGTAATTTTAACAAATACTTCTGATCACTTTTTTTACTGGATGTTAAATGATCAGCGTTTGGAAATGTATGCTCAATTTTGATCTGCATCATTGTAGTGTATGGGTTAGTCAGATTAACAGTGCTTTCAGAGAAGGGAGACAGGTGCTGGTACACTGGAGAAGGAACAAAGCTTGAGAGGCACTTCTTACGCCGGTTACTGGAGAGGACTAGTAACAAACTCTTTCAGCATGTAAGAAATTGTGTCTTCTCGTGTGTTTTTGGTTATGACCATCTACCAAAGAAAGCGCCTGCCTGAAGGTTCTGGCTGTTCAAGTGTCTGGGGTCTGTACTATGAATTACGCCAAAAGAGATTGCTATAACAGGAGTTATTTTCGCCATGGAGTATGGGGAGAAACAGACCCTGACAAAGCAGAGGAGGACACTAGCTCTTTACAGCATACCTGTCCTATCTTTTCTGGCTCCAAAAAGCAGGGAAGGCCCATGCAGCTAGTGCAAGGAGACACTTCCATGAAGGGAAAGAGTTGAGGAGCAGCAAGTTTTTGCAGCCTGGTCTTCTAGGCTGGAAATCTTCTGCACTGACCCTCACCTCCCTTTCCGTGGCAGCTGCTCCTCGGCACAAGAGCCCGTTGTGGGATTTTATGGTGTACTGCGTGGGACACCATCTGGTCTCACTCAGGTCAGTGCTCAGTGAAAGAGGTGTTGGGCCACCCATGAAATCTTCTGGAAGTCCTGTTCTTTCTGTAATGCACATTTGAGCTTGTTCCCATTCCAGGAGAGCAGGAACTTCACTTATTACTTTTTGGAGGCTCTTTGAAGATAAAGAATGTACTTATTCCGATCTTTTCCACATGCTCCTTTTACTTTCATCACCAAATTTAAAGTCTGATTAATCTTTGAGGAAAAGTATTTTCCTGTTCTGTCACCTTCTCTACCTAACCTACCTTTCCGTTCAGCTGAGCAGTTTCCACAGGGTTAATAATAATACTTATACATGCACTAAGTAAAGAATACATCCTTAAGCCAAGCAAAAATGCCTTGTAAATGACAATTTTTACTGTTCAGTAAGAGGCCAGTTGAAAGTACACTTTGCCACCCATAAAAACGCACCGAGATGGTTGCTGAAACACACATGTCCTTGCAGATGTGCGCAAGCACTCACTAGAGACAGAGAAACAGCTGTTTGAAAACTGCCTCTGATTTTCTGTGTCAAGCTTGCTTTTTGATAATAGTTTCATATATTGTTAGGTGCTTTACAGCAATGTGCATAGCCATTGCTGTCCTTTTACAGATACATGGACACAGGGACATGAGAGTTCCCCAGGAACTTACGTTCCTGTGAATCAGGAACCTGTATCCCATTGGCCTTCAGTAGAGTTTAGGTTCCTCTGAACCTAAATCCCTCCTGAAATTGGATTCTTGCTTTGGTGGATATTGCATTGTTAATATTACCAGAGTGGCTTCCTTCAAATCGTCATCAAGTCTGTTGGTGAGCCTGGGAACATTAAAATTTGCCTACCTCATTTTGGGTTACACTGAGAACATGATTTGCGCCTGGAAAGGGGAATGAACCAGGTAGCATTGAAACGCACAGACTTGCAAATGCCCACAAGACTTTCCTCATGCAGATTTATTTCGTGCACACTGTCTCTCCATCTCCCCTCCAGTGACTGACCTGAAGCCTCTTTGAAAATTTTTGCAACCTCTGATGACTAAATAAGCATGATGTTCCAATGGTACAGATCTGTCCCCTGCATTCTATTTGATTTAACCTAAAAGGACTGATAAATGTTTTCTCAATAAAAGTTATCAAAAGTAATTCAAGGTACAGAGCAGAAGCAGAGATGATTCACAGTTTAGTGAATGAGGACTGTACATGAGTCAGGACTTGTTTTTTTATTCCTACAGGTACCACTCTTGGAGAAGCTGCGTTAGTTTCTGTGCCTCAGTTGTCTCTCAGCCTTTGTTTGCTTCATGTGTTAGGATGGGAAAAATGTCTGTCACTAATCTTATATTGTAGATTTCAAAACCGCCTAGTACAATCTCAGCAGGGCTTCCAGGAATAAATGTAACACAAATAACAATAATGGTTATCTTCAGAGCAATAATGCACTAAAAGTTTTTCATCTTTTAAGACATGCTTGCCGCAGTGTAACCAAACACAGCGCAAAGACATTAACACTGTAATAGCTCTCTACAACAATGTAATGTGAACTTTTATTTCATCAGAGAAGTAACTAATAAAATATAAACAGCAACATCAGATAGAAGAATACATTTTAGGAGAGGGCAGTCCATTTAAATGATTACACATCCAAGGAAACTGTTGTGGGAATTGGGCAGGGAAGGGAGGTAGGGATGTACTTTGATAATGTCAGGCATCTCTTCCTGTTGTGAAAAGTGTATGAGTTCTTGTCATGTGTGTCCATCTACAGGAGACCGGAGAAGTTCCCACTGATCTCGGGAGAAAGTTGGCTTTGTAAATGTTTGTTTGTGAATGCTAGGTTGGGATTTCCAGTCAACAGCTTTGGTCAGGACTTCTTTTCACTTGGTATTTTTTTCGCTTAGTCGTTTTCAAAGAAAAACCAACAAAACATTTTTTTTTCTCTGCACTTTAGTCATTTCTTGACTGGCTTGAGTAACAGGAACAGAGAGTCATGGCACAATCTATAGCTTTCCCATTTATTTATTTGTGTGTATATATATTTCAATGACTGTTTTATGTAATGGCTTTATCTGCATATCATCTTTTAAAAATATTTTTAAAATTTGGTTTTTTGTTCTGAAAAGTAACTTTTCTGTCCTTCCTGAAGTGTGTGCTTAACCACAGAGCAATTTGTGCTGATGTTGCAACAGGAAACTTGAACGATATCGGCTGTCATGTTTTCAGGCCCAGCTCTTAGTCAGCCTGCAAGCCTCGGGTCCTGAGGTCATTCTTGCCTCTCCAAGGCCATAATACACTCAAAACTATGGAGCAACATAAACTTCTGCCCCTGTGACAAAACGGTACATAAAAGATGGTTTGGATCATGATGCAAGCATCACTCAAGACGCCCAGCCAATTTTTACTCCTTGCTTGTGGGAATTGGTGCTGAAGTGAGGGAGTCTGCTTGAGGGAGGCAGAAATGGTCCACAGAAGAGGTTTTAAAGTTAGGACTTAAATAGTACATTTTGCTGTTGTGATGAAAAGCCCCTCTTCCCCCTCTGAGTTTGAAGTATTACCTTTGTGCTCTGGAATACTTAAAAACGGAAACCCAAAATATCTTGGAGTTTCACTCTTGCTTCTGCTCAGATATGCGCACGTGACCACAGGTATCCTGCCAAGCTGAGTACTGAAAATAGCGTTTTCACAACCTGAAAATAATGTCTTCGGTCTGACTTTAAGCTTCAATTTTCAAATCTAAAACTATTGTTTTCATTCTTGAATGCCCGTGGACAACTGAAAGCAAAACGGGTCAGGCAGTGCATGGTGATAGTAAGCCAACTCTAAAACACAGAAGTTAAAAAAAGAGTGTGGGTAGTAGAAAATGCACATGCAACCAGGTGTGCACCTGAGCAGCGTTGTCAGTGATCCTCCTGGTAAATTATTATTGTCTCCCCCGGCATGACATGCTGCATTCAACTCAGAGCTGACTCTTTGTACCGTCTGAAATTGGTACTGGAAGAAAAGTGGACCAAATATTGCAGCTTTTTTCTCCCAAGAGGATCTTAGAGGACTGCAGGTCCCAAATCACAATCTTCCCAAAGAGTGTTTGCAGTTGCTGTTCGGTAATGATTCAGAGCGGGTCTGCCTTGCATTAATTGCACTGACTGCTTCGCACAGACATCTCCTGGGCTGTTTTTTGCATAGAGCGGGCTCAGGTAGTGCTACGGGAGTAGCCATAGCAACACTGCACTCAACAGGACCTGCACATCCACCCAGAGAGCTGGATAAATACAGAGGCTGCATGATAAACACACTCTCAAAGCTGCTGCTACGTCCACTTGTGCTCTGGATCCTGAAGATACTCCTACTGCATTTTGCCGATGAGAAAATGGATCAGAATTAGAAAGAAAGGGGGGAAAAAAAAAAAGTTGTTGAGATATTATTTCAGCCCCAAATGCTTTTCCCCACACAAGCTTGGCTGGTCCCTTTCCTGTGTGCTTAAATCCTCAGATTAGCAAAGCACCTGAGTCTAAAGCATTTCACAGGTCTAAATGAAGTCTGGAAATGGGACAAGGCACATCTGAAAGGTCAGGATGGTACAGCCCCTCTCTGAAGATATCAGCAACAGGGACAAGCTTTAAACACATGTGTTTCTTGACCTAAATTCTGCTCCAGAAGCCCAAGGCTTCATCAGCCTTCAACGGGGCTGATCACCAGTGGGTATCGGGGCTCTCATGCACCTCCTTCAGCTGGGTACCCTGCGTCCTGGGGTGAAGCCCCTGCCTGAGCACAGGACCTTGTGTTGGATGAGACGAGGTGTCACTGAGGGATGTTAGCTGGGTTTTAAATTGTCTCATAATGATGAGGCTTCAAATTAATATATTGCTTTTGATGTCCTGTTGACATACGGTTTTATAAAGCTGGTTTGTCCGTTCAGTTTCTAATGGTACCAGCTCCACCGTTGTTGCGAAGTTATAACTAAGCAGACAAGAATAGCTCTTCTCTCCCAATGCTTCATGTCACAGAAGATGCTAAAGTTTATACTTCTGAAAATTTGCTCTATCAAATAGGTGTTCCTTGGTACTAAGACCACATATGCCCTCTGCTGTCCCTTCAAACTGTGTAGTGAAGACATATTTTCAATATATTATCGTTATTATTATTACTGATATTAATTTAATGATTCTACGAAAACTAAGAAAACAAGAAATATTCTGAACCAAAATAGTATTCTTTGTTAAAAATCAGCCCGAAGCAAATCTCAGTTTTGTATCTAAGTGTTGATTGTGGGATATTAGCGAATGTCACTGAAATCTCATTGCTGTAAAGTTTAATAGCTGAATCAGAATGAAGATATCAGATGCTGCTTTTCCTTGCAAATGTCTCCCAAAAGGGCACACGCAGAATGATACACGCTGGTACAGTATTGCATCTCCCTTCAAACTGGCAGCCCCATCAAGCTCTGCCTCTGCCCTAATGTAAAAATCAACAAGCCCCTGCAGAATTACCATTGCATTTCATGAAAGAGCTATAGAAACAAAGGATCCTTGCTGAGGATTTGAAGTCCCATTTGTCAGGGGGCACAGAGCCCTGTTTATAGCTGCTGAAGGGACCCCACAGACAAGTTGAAGTTTGTACCAGTCTTATCTAGCAAATCCGAGGGCCCAAACCTTTGCGTCTGCAGGAGCACGCACAGCAGCACAGACCCTTTTCAGCCCCCTACTGCGTGTCCCCTGAATTTGCAGAGAGGTGTTGGCTCTTCTTGCGCAGGGCTGGCTGCGTGACTGCCTGGCCCAGGGAAGGCATTGCATTGCAGGGAGGGGTTCAGGTAGCTCCATCTTTCTGTGTGCAGGTGGAGCCTCTGGGCTTACACTAGGTGCAGAATAGTACAAAGCAATCTCTTGGGAAAGCTCTGCAGAAATAACGCTTCTCAGATTTTGAGTTTCCGTGCTTCCTAAACTTACTGTCTGATGTGCTTCAGAGTTCTGGAGAGTCATCTAGAATAAGATCGTGTATGCAAAACTGTATGCCTTCAAAAATAGATCTATAACAAAACCTACATAAATCTCTAAATATAATTTTTCAGCAAGCAAACTGCTTGCTGGTTTTACATGCTGAATTTCCTTGATTTTTCAGAGATGGCTAGTCTTAAACTAATTTATTGGTAGCAAGCAAGCCTCTAACATAATCTCGGGTAAAATTTGTATGCTGCTTAATTTACTCTAGCAGCACATAATAGAAACAAAGTGTTGACTACAATGCACTTTTCCAAATTAATTCCTGTCTTCTGACAACACATACTTTTCTTGACAAAGATAAGTTTCCGAGCACCATTCAAATTGCTCCCTGCTGGTTGTGCAAATTGTACACAGAGTATTATTTTAATATTTAATGGCAGCTGAGCGACTACTTGACACACTACTTTTAAATTATAGCCTAATCCAGATCTCTGTGGCTCCTAATAACTCTCAGTTTGGATGGCACTTCTGAAGAGCACGTGTCCCTGTGTGAATGTCACGCAGCAGTGGTCAGCTGAGGTGCTGGAGTTAACTTCTCTCCACCAGCCATGGGGAACGTGGTGGAGTTCTAACAGAACCTAATTTGGGGAACTGCAAGAGATGACTCAAGATGTCGACAGTTTCCCATGGACGGATACAAGGCTGGCAGCAGACAGCACACAACTGGGTTGATAAGGTGCTGTTTGAGCTACTGTGATTATTTACATGGACTGAATTGCACACCCCGCCCAAACTCTTGGACAGACCCATAAGTTAATTGCTGTGCCTGTCTAGCTAGCTAGTGTGTGATCATGTGACCGCATACGGTGCCTTCATACAGATTACTTCCACTAATACTCTAATTACAATGCCTCCTAAGACCCTTTTCTCACTGCCTATGTTGGAAATATACATTAAGTGCTCAGCCAAAATTATCCGTTAGGGTACAATTAGCTGTGATCAGAGCACTGAAACCTGGAATATTTTTGATCAAGAGGTCAATTAGTGTGATTGGGAGGCAAAGGAAGCAGCCAGCCATAGGATGGTCAGTGGGAGCGATCAAGTGAATTGAGCAGTCAGCTGATTAGGAAGCAACTAGTGAGAGCAAGATGAATTTTCACCCTGGAAGTGATGAATGTAGACCTGTCTGGAGTGTTCAGCCAAACTGAACACTCAATCAGCATTCGATTAACCTAAGCTGCCCCCTAGGTGAAGACATATACATAGGATTTAAATATATATATGATAGTCTTATCATGTATGACATTCCCAAGAGCTGTCCTATATATAATAAAGTATTAGCAAAATTAGTAAATAATAATAATAACTCAAAATACTAAATAAAAGTGAGATAACTGTGTATTCAAGGAAAATATTTTTGTATCAAACAGATGACTCCTTTACCGTGCAACTCATCTGTCCTTAGATTACGTTTGTGTTTCAGATCTAAATATCAGAAATTTTTCTATTGTCTAGTAATACGTCTTAAAGTAAAAAAAAGACTAGGCTCTGAGGTTAATTAAAGTTCACTAGAAATGAACTTTTTAATATCAAGCATATGCCTTTGTAATTAACATTTAGGAGGCAGGGTTAATTATTATTGTCCCCTTTGTTAGTTTGCAGTGTAGAATGAAGAAATTAAAACCTTTGAGTTTGATTTCGAGGGTGCCTTTTATTAATGGGGAAACTATTCTGACCCACGAATATTGCTGTGGAGTCCCCAGTCCAGGTCTGGAGGAGGAAGGGAAAGATAGCTGGGCTTAAGGATTTCCTCACTCCCCACCCCTGCCATCAGCAGCACACCTGCCCTGGAGCCCGAGAACAGTCCTTTCAGGGTGGTGGCACTGGCATGATGCAACAGCCAAAGGTCGCTTTCCCCTCTGTGTAGGAGCAGTTGGCTTGGTGTCTTCATCAGCTTTCTGACTGCTGTGTGCGAGTGGTGTTGGTCGGGGAGCCTGCGGCTTTGCCCACCCTTTGGCTAGGCAGTGGTGGAGGTGTGGGCTGAACTGGAAGTCACCGAGCAGTACCAATCTGGTATCATCTCTCTGTTCTAGCATTCAGCTGCAGGCAGGTAACAGGGACAGCAGTTTCCTTGAAACTGGGAGTTTTCTCTGACCACTCAAGGCTTGGTGGCAGAAGCTGGTGGGCATCTGTGTTTTCAGCTCTGCCATCGCTCCCACAAAATGTGCAGCAGCCACACAGATGGAGTAGAGCCCACTCTTCTAAACAAATTCCTTCACTTCCTCCGTACGGCACTTTTAAACTCAAACGGAAATGTCTCTCACTGGTCAAGCAAATGAGTAAGCACGTGCAAGGAGAAGTCTGGCAGGCAGTGGAGCGGGCTGTCTGGAAACTCCTCCAGGTCCCCGCAGCAGAGACAGCTGTCAACAGGGCTTGCCTGTCTGAACGTGAGTGGTGAGCCAGCTCTGGCCCTGAACCGCTCCTCCTGCGGGGAAAGGAGGTTAGCCCAGCAGCAGCAGCAGTGTTTTGGCCGGGCCTTTGCAGACATGCTGTCATTATTTTGCAGAAGGAGCACCAGGAAAACCTCTGGGGAAGGAAAAGCAGGAGACATGCTCAGGGTTGGCTCTTCTAAAGGCTACCCTAGTTAACTTCGTTTGGTTTATCTCTGTGACTCAGAGACATATGAACAATAGTCTAGGTTTTTTTTTTTTACATGAGGTCATAAATGGCATTATGCCAACCAGAGCAAAGGCAACGCTTGCTTTACATTAGCTAGCTAGATCATCGTTCCTTGAAGTGGAAATCGTGACTCCCTACATTGATTTCTTGAACCTGTTTATATCTGAAGAAGTATTTGTTTAGCATTTGGAATATGTCTTTTAACCCAGACTAGTTCTGTTTGTAAGCGTATTGTGGCACTATTGGATTTTATGTTGCAAAATTACCCTTATTAGTGCCTCATCCCTGACGAAAGTTATATTAATTTAGCATTGAGATGGTTGTTCTGTTTTCAAAATATTTATATTGCAAAGCTTGTGCTCCCAGATTTAGTGTAGTGTAGCAGTCACCAGTTCACTTCTCACGTGCACTGATTTGGCAGCGACGAAACCACATAGATGTCAGTAGACCTACTCATTTATTCTGGAGAAGGACAAGATCTCAAGGGGCTATACAAACAAGTCTGATTTAAGATTTGTTTTCCAGAAATGTTTCAACTGCCATGTACTGTGTGTACATAATTAATATGGAGTCTCTTAATCCTTGCAACCATATTTTATGTTACTGATTGCAAAAATCATTTGGGATGCCACTGTGATAAAATTCTGGAAGTTTTTCTCCCGGTAAAAGAAAAATGATGACACTGGAAGTGTGGTGCTCAGCAACAGGGCACTGACCAGTCCTACTTGAGCTAAGAAGTAGCTCAATTTGCTTGCAGATTATGAGAATATTGTCGTCTGTACAGAGACTAAAGAATGTCAAAACAGTTACTAAGCAAATTGTTCCTGCATGTCAAATGATACTCTGGGATAATGGTTGTTGTGGCTTCCAGAGTCCTGTCCATGGCAAAGCTCCATGGTGTATTTTCAGATTGACACCCATTGCCCACTGTCCCAGTTGACCCTGAGATTTATTGGCCCTGCCTGAGGAGAGGTAGATGGCTTCCCAGCTTGCAGTGTGTCAGGAGGGTTGCGTGCTTATGGTTGGACTCGATGCTCTTAAGGGTCTTTTCCAACCGAAATGATTCTATGATTCTATGTGCTGCGCAGAGACTGCCTCGTGCTGCTCTCCCTGCTTAGTAATGCAGAGCAGTACTTTCCCAGGAGCCCAAGGAACTCCTTTTCCCAATTCAATTGCATGTGCCTGGATTTACTTTGTTACTCACCAAGAGCAGCGGTATTAACCTTCTTCAGAAGTGGTCAGTGCATAACTTGTTGTGAGATGTCTGTACATTTCTGTCGCACGTTTTGTCCAGTCGTTCAGCGCAACACACGGTGCATGTTTGGGTGTGCATTTGAGATGGCTGTCCCTGACTCACACTGTCCTGTGGGGAGCATCTTCTGGCAGAGCGATGGAACGGTTGTGTGTGTGCAGAGATGCCCGCTTTTCCTGTCTGAGAGTCAAGAGGGCAGTCTGTGTTGGTAGGATTTGGGGTTGCTGTTTTTCTGTTTTGCCTTTAAAGTGCACGCCACTTTATGGTTATTTTAGGAACTTCTTTTCTATGTGTATGTACATGCAAGAGAACTTCCAACCCAGTACAATCAAGTTAGATCCAAAACATTGTCTCTATTCATCTTCCTTGCACTGTGTTTAACTACAGTGACTGTTGATTATAAATGATCTTGCCATTAGTTAAATGTCAAACAGACACACACACTTACCTGAGAAACTAATGGAAAATGTCTGAATTTTAAGATTTAATGATTGCAGGACCACTTTTGAAAGACTGCAGTTCACTGGGACACCATCCTGTTTGGCTCATAAAATCAATATTATAGGTAGGCAAACTTATAAAGCATTTGAAGTTCCTTTGGCACAATGATCAAAATATGAAAATATGAAGTTTTTGTTTTTTCAGATCTGAAGTCCATGTTAGGCTAGCTGGTGTGACAATCACAAGCTTCAAAACCATTTTCCCTCTGATTTCATGTGATTGCTTTCTTAGGAGGTGCAAGATCTTCTCGCCAAGGAGGAAGCACTGCAGGAGGTTCAGGAGAATTATGTCTCCCTGGAAAGTGAAATCAAGGAGCCTGGAGGAGGAAACAGGTGGGAGAGTTAACTGAAAAAAAAATCATTCACTGTTTACCCTATTTCCTGTTTTGCTGTACATCTCTTAAAACTACATTTGAATAGTCACATCCCAGATTTTTTGAGTTTTAGAGTAGACAAAGAAAGATCTGTGCTACCATCCCTCACAACTGATTAGTCCTTTACCTCAGGAACAAGGATATAAGGTTTGTAAAGGCATCACTGAAAGAATATGACATAGCATTTCTTTGTCGTGCTGTTCAAAAAGCTACTGACACAACTAAAGACACAGTTTTGCCTCCCAAGTTCCCACCAGTTCTTCCTTTCTGAAAAGCACCGTTATTACCCTGTCTAACCTCCCAGAGCAGAGCACGGTGTTCACATGCTGTCGGCTTTGTGCCCATGTTTATTTCAGAAGTACCTATAAGCCTACGTGGTAGAGCGTGCATCGGATCCCCGGTTTTCTCAGGCTTCCAACGTGACTAAGCCCAACAGTTCTAATTCCAGTACTATGTGTACTCGCTCACTCTTACTCTTTGCCATGCTCTGTTTCCCTTCCCCGCTCAGTTAAACAGGCTCCGCTTTGTGGGACTTTTGTTAATATGCATTCCCTTTGGGGGAAGTAGTTCTGTAAAGCCCAGAAAGGCCCCAGCCGGCCCTCCTAGCTTCTTCCTTGTATTCTTCCAAGCCAACTTCCAGTCCCTTGCATGCTGAATGACCAGAAATCCTTTGTTTGGGAGGCATGGAGACTCGCCTATGTAGACTTGCCAACCCAACCTCATCCCATCTGTCTCTGAGCTACTCCTGACTGAACTCAAGTGGCCCTTTACTTCTCCAGGTGGACTCTAATAGTGGTAACCATTACCTGGTACTGCTGAAGCTCATATCCAGCCTCCTAACCCAGGCCCATATCACATTATTTTGTTCCCTGCACATGCAACGTCAAAGACAATTGCCTCCTTCTCTTAAAGCAAAGCAAGACAGCCACAATCCCCTGCTGGAAGGGCCATGCCTGGAAAAGGCAGAGGAAGAACAGTTGTGAGATAAATTACTGAAATGACCATGCCAATTTTCATTCTGCTTTCTCTGTCCATTTAACAAGAACCGTTTGCTCAGATTCCACCTAGCAGTCTGTGGCTGAACTGTGTTGCAGGTTCCTGGAGTAAGCTTGAGTTTCACTGGTGCAGTTGTCCTCTTGCTACTCCCTGTAATTCGAAACTGCATGTGCTTGAGTTCTGCAAACTAGAGTGGTGGAAAGGGGGTTCACTAACCAGCTGTGGTGCCAAACCCCACAAAATTAAAGGTCCTGTTGAAGGAATGGATAACTTGAAGGAAAAAATAAGGGCCGTGGATACATCAGTTAAGTACAGGCCCTTCTGATCTCTTTTGATTAGCAAGTCTAGAGGAGCAAGGAGCAGATTCTCCAATATAACCCTGCTTCAGTGATCTGATCTCCCTGTCACAAATGGTGTGTTTTACACTGACATAACTTGTTGATTTCATGCAGCAGTGCATGGCCTGCTGAATCTTGATGACCATTCATTTGTTCACATACATATGTCTGTATAGGTATCTGTATGCGTGCACACATTAAACCATAAAATAAAATAGATAATACATCATAGTGTAGCATAACATTATATAATTAACGTAACATATTATAAATATGATTTATGTATTACATAAAGCAAGCCATGTAGCTTATGCTTTTCTGTCTGCTGGAGCCGTTTGCTAGTTGATAAACTAAAGAGCTCCCCAGCCTTTTTAATCAACAAAGGTTCATCTTTTGCCTTTCTGACTGGAAACTGCAGAGATTTACGTGGGAAACAAATTTCAGTGGGTTTGATTGTTTTGTGTCGTCCCCGGTACTACTGCTGTCATCAGCTGACTCCTCTAAAGGAGGGAGACTTGGGTCCACTGCTCTCTTTAATCACAACGTGTATTGCAGGCATTGAGCTTTGTACTCTAAGCAATGGTGGGGTGGGGTGGACATTTTAATATCCTCTCATTCTATCCAGTATGAAGACTCCAACAATATATCCATATTTTAAAATCTGTAATATAGCTTAACGCACAATACTTGTGAATGGCACCCATTGCACAAGGAGGGGTTTTGTTAGGTATTAGAATCAGGTTGCCCGTCTCTTTGGATGTTTTCTATGAGCTGGCGCTTAGAAGAGCCTTGCCCTGGGGTCAGCTGTGCTCTCACTGACACCTGTACAAACCCATAAGTAATTTCACTGAAGTTATAGAAATTGTGCTGGACTTGTATCACCGTAGCTGGAAGCAGGAAGTAATTAAGTTCATTTTGAAATTCTTCAGTGTACAGCAAACACTCAGCCCTGCCCACCGACACAGACAGAGACGCGTAGGTACATACATGCAGGTGGAGTTCATAAAATAAATGGCCTGACCAAGTGTATCCACCCAGATGAAAGCCAGCTGCTTGGGAAGGAAACTCTTTTCCTGCCAATGTGGCCTAAAAGCCACCAGCTTGTAAATGGTCAGCCTCAGCTGTGTTGCTGTGACCAAAAATAGTGTTCTTGGGAATATTTACAAGGATGAATACATAAATAATTTTTCTTCCTTTGAGGTTTTCAACAGATGCTGCTAAGCTTTGAGTTTTCTAATTAAAAAAGAAGTCCTATACATGTCAGTATCACATGAACTGTGGCGCTTTTTCTGCTATCCTGTTTCGTAGTGCAGATCCAGGGAACTCCTGAGAGTGCCGGTTGTTGTATGTGTGCAAGGGGTGCCTCTGCGTTTGCAGGCACATTGTCTTGAATCACATATGTTCCTTAAAAAAGTGTATAAGTTAACTTAATTGCCTCTGAGAGTTAAATGCCATTATGTTTTCAACGGCCACATAGGGCTCATGGAGTTGCAGTGGCATAGCCCATCAGAGAGGTGATGCAAGGGACTGATGCCTTGAGTGGAACAGAGAAATTGTACTTCAGAGAACAGTGCTCTTGCTTGGGCAGCATACTGTCCTCACAAGACACACAGCTCACACCCTTTTTAGGCTGTTGGAAGAGACCCCACATCCTGTCCCATGAGGCAAAGCTGGCTGAGGGACAACACCATGCTTCATCTCCTCCTTTCCCTGAACCTCTCTTGCTGTCCTGACTCTGCAACAGCAACTCTAAGTGCTACAGTAAGGAATTCCGCAAGGTCCCCCGAATGACATAAAATGAACCATGTAATTATTTAACTTCAAGAGAAGGACAAAGACTTTCTTCTGAAGGACTTAACATGGGGAACTCAGGAATTCTTGTAAGATTGAGGTGGAAGATGTTTGCAAACCCCATGTCCCTGTGGGCTACCTGCACTGGAAAATTATCAGGAGCCTCTCAAACCACTGTTTGGTCATCCTTCTAAGGGAGCAGTCCACATAGTTGGCACCTAGAAGCATGTCTAGGTTAAAAAAAAAGTGCAGACAAATCCAAATCCCTCTGTCTGTGCTTCCAGCAGGATGGATATAAGCCAACTCTGGTCTAAAACCTGCATAGCTGTGTTATGATAAGCGAGTATATTAGTTAGGATGTGGTGCTGTGCTGACTTGGCAAGGTGGTTTCCAGATGGGAACGGGCTTAGGTTCATCTGGACCAGGGAGCAGGCACTGCATGCTCAACTCTTGTCTGCTCCTGCCCATGGTGGCATGCAGAAGAGAATTAGAGTTACAGATTTCAGACGAAAGCCACCACAGCCTGGCAGCTTAGATAGCCTACAAGAATGCAAAGGTCTCATCACAGATATGGAGCTGCTCAGATGACAGCATGTGACAAACAGTCAACCCAGCATGCAGACGCATCAGACGGTACAAGTACATTGCTCAGAGCTGCAGATAGGTTTGTTGGCTGCGTTGCGATGCAGTATTGCTCAGCTAGTACTGTGTCCACTTTTAAATGAGGCAGAGATTGGGATATCATTCTCTGGGTTAATGTTGATATGACTCGTCTCCATATAAGATCCTGTTCTCGGTTATTTATTTAGTAGACAGAGAGACCAGTGTATGTTTGTGTCTGGTTTTAAAGATAGTTTTCTTGACGAATTACTAAAGGGTCATTTTTTTCATACAGCACAGAGACAACATCCTCCCGGCTGTTTTCTGAGCTATTGGTCACAGACTCCAACACTTCAAGCTCCACAGCAGATGGGTCAACGTATTCTTCAGACATGTCTTTTGTGGGTTTATCTTATCCTGCCTCTGTCACGCGGACCACAGAGATGCCCAGTCTGGCACGATCTTCTGGCCTAACTCAAACTTTGAAAGCCATAGGTAAGCCTCTGGAGATTTGACTGCTTTGTATTTAGGACCAAAAACTACAGCCCTTTATTTGCATATTTATATATGCACACAGTATGAAAATATAACCCTATAGCTTGAGAGGAGGCTTTGGTTATATTTCAACTAATGGAATGGAGCAGCACACATCCCATTTCACATCCCGCTTTCTGGCTGGGACTCATCATGTCTCCAAACATGAGAGTGGCAGGTGAGGCCTCAGGTGGCAGAGAATACGCTTGTGTTCCCTGGACTAAGTGGTGTTATTCCATTGTGTTTCATAATGGCGATAGCCACAATAAGGACTCTATATGTAAAAAGAACCTTTTATTTTCATGCCTTATGTTATAGTAGGCTTAGCTTTCCCACGTAGAAAAAGCTGCAACTGTGCTCCAAGCAATGCGTAGATGCCTGGAGGAGGTTTGTCTAAAGATGCGTGTAGATGTTCTGGGGGCCATGACTGGCCCAGAATAAGCTGCTGAACAGTGAGCATCCAGCTCTTCCCTATTGCAGGGGTTGTGATTGTTTCCAAATCACAGCCAGGGCTGAGAGCAGCCCCGATGCCATCAGAGGTTCTGTACCCTCTGCTTCCTTCCCCATGTCATTTTCTCCAGTGTTGTGTTGAGAGACAGAGGGCAGTGACACCAGCAGTCTCAGAGCAGGGTGCTGCTGATGGGGCAAAGGCCCAGGCTTTGCACCTGGCCACGGGATCTTTTTGGCTCCCATAGAAAGACATGGCAAGTCCAAGAAGAAACTGGTGCTGGCATGTATGAGAGAGGCTTATGAGAGAAAGAGGACAAATCTCTGTTACATGACTGTGCAGTGAGGCAGAGCATATTTGTCCCCAAAGATTTTAAAATGCTCTTTAGTTACTTTAACACAGACCAGAGCAACAGTGCCAATCATATTAGGCGGTTTGCTCAACATCCTGTGAAAAAGTGAAAGCAACGCAGCTCTTGAAAAACAATTATGACTTGAGTTTCTAGTCAGTGGGCAATTCTGATATTCTGGCGTTTGGTTTAGACCTGCGCAATGATAAAAATGGAAATGCTGACATTTGGGGGAAAGCAATTTTTTATTCTTGTGGTACCTAGCTGCTGCTCTGTGTGCATATGCACCCATTTTTCTAACCTTATTAACTTTGGAGTGTTAACACAGAGCATTTTCTCACTCCCAGGCTGGCATGGGGATAGTGTCCTCAGGGTTGAGGTCCTACAGGTTTTCTGAAAATTGACGGCCAGGCATTAGAGATACTGTTGAAGTATTGAAGTAAAAGGCTGGTGTGTCCTTCCCTCCTTCCCATTTACTAGCCATCGGAGAACCCACATGATGCCAGGGCAGGGGGATGGGGAAGCAGAATGAAGGGAAAAAGACATTAGAAACCAGGCTTCGTTAATTCAGCTGCTTAGGGAACAGCATGTTTGGAAAGGTCGAGATGTTTCATTTGACCTAAACAAAATGCTGGGACATTCTTCAGTTGAAATGTTTCATTCCTGCCTATTGAACCAAATCAAAACACTTGGCTTTGGTGAAATGCTGTAATGAAGAGCTTGGGAGGGAGCAGCTGCAGCTTATTCCAGCGGCACTTGTCTGCCCCAGGGTTGGGAGAAGGTGGTGTTTCTTTTCCAAAGGTGGGATGTTGATTATCTCCAATGTATTGATGAACTAAAATGGATTTCACCCCAGGTATTAGAAAACTATGGAAGACCCCAATCTGTCTACTTCTCCTGCCATAAACAGCTGTCTGAAGGGAAAAAGAAGGTGTGAAAATGTTTTAATGGCCTGGTCTTCTATGGAATAGGGGCCAATATGACCTCCCTCTGTGTGGGAGGGTGCTCACAACTGTCTGTCGGTTGTGTCTTTAGTTAATGTTCCATTTCAAACATATTTGGGCATGTTTATACATGCAATATGGGGAAGATACAGGGAAAGAAGTGGCCCTCTGCTGTACTAGCCTTTGGAGTGTGAGGTAGACACTAGCCTGAAGTCCTTCCCTCCTGTTCTCATATGTGTATTCGTGAACAATGAAGCATGTTAGACAGTGGCACTTATTGACAGACCCCTTCTACCCTCCACACCATTCCCTGGAAGTTAATCCAGACCCCAAAGTGGAAAACTGTGATTAAAATCATTGCCCTGATTTGGATATGGTAAGTTTGAACTCGGAGCCTCCTCTCTCTTAGGAGAGCTTTCTAAGCACTCCGCTATGAATTTTGGGGTATAGATGTCCTTTGCTGTGGCATGACACAGCAAAACGGCACAAAAAAATATGAAGAGAGAGCCTACATGGCAGAGCTGGTGCCCTAGGGTGAGCTACTTAAGGCAGTTTAATGACTGATGGAGATGGGGTTCCCTTGAGTTCAGGGTGCCACAGGAGAGGTGACTTTGCCCACGAGGTGCTCTCCTGGAGGCTTGCCCTACAGCATTTTTCTCTACTGACTGTTTGTGGAACGCTACCACAGTTTAGACAGTAGTTTCCAAAGAAGCATAAGGGAATCAGTCATTTGAGCCCACTGAATTTCAACAGTGTCAGGGCCCCTCCTAGAGGTTCCCCAAAAGCCCCTTTTAAAGATGCTAGATCCTAGCAACAGCAAAAGCAACCATCGGTCTGATCTCAGGAACAGACTGGCTTGTTGACACATCAGTGAAAAGCAGCTTTAACACAGTCTGTTCACCCTGCGGCTGCCAGTTCAGCTGCCACTCTGAGTGTTTGATCTAGCAAAGGCTCCAGCCCAGAAAAACAAAGCCCAGCATTTCTAGTTCCTGGCTTAGGGAGCTTGCTGCCCCTTGTGCTGTTTCTCTGCTACCAAAAGCCCAAAGGCCGTTCTTTAATGTTTCGTAGTTCGGTTCATCCTCAACCAGAGTCACACTCTGTTAAGCTGTACACCAGCTGTAGATTTCTCTTTAGACCGCTTGCACTGTAGCATTTCACCTCCTTATTACCCCAGTGCTATTAGGGTTGCCTGCCGCTAACTGCTAGTTTAACCCCGGCAGTACCACTGTCCCAGGACTGCAGTGGTGCTTCCTTGGGTATCCCAAGGGAGGGGATTGCAAATGACTCTAGAAGCGTGTCTGATGCTGTGCCATCGCCATGCCATGATGAAATGCAGAGGGAGAAGGGACTACAGAATTTTTAACACCCTGGGGTTTTTTTGTAATTAAACAAAAGTCATACAGAAAAAAGTAACACTGTAGACAACGCTCCCAAGGAGCTGGTGAAGCTAATCTGCATTGCGGTGATGCTGTCTGACCCGGACGCTCATCCAAGCAAAGCTGATTTGTGCTCCAGTCATTTCAGAGCCAAAATTTAGGCTACCCCACCAGATCTGGTTAGAGGCAGATTATTGGTGGAGTGAGTGTCGTACAATACTCAACATAAAATATTGAAGGAAATCTCAAACGTAGTCTGAGAAGTAGGCACCGAAAAGGATTTAGTTTGTTGAGGAGACTTTGATGTGAGAAATGAGAGAAGTTTTCCTGGTGAAAGATGGATTCGCTGGGCATGTTCCCTCTCTCCCATTCTCCCTGCCTTTGCCAGGAAGGGGAGACCCACATAGTCTCTCTTGACCACTTACATTTGAAAAGGGGAACAAAAAGGGGATTAGGAGATGTTATCACTTTCATTTTGTAATTGGAAGGGAGGCTTGATATATTCATTATCTGCTCACAGCTGATGCTATGCTGTCTAACTGCACTGAAATTGCAGGATGACAATTATACTACCGATGGCATAATTTATTGGTTTTTTGTTACCCAATGTAATTCCAATGAGGTAATAAATCTACATGTCAGTAAGAAAATACTCAGTTTACCAGCTGTGCTCTATTTTATAGCCATGGATTTAACACTTTGAGAGGAGTATTTGCTAAGCATTGCTTTGCAATTAGAGGCAAAGAAGAAATTAAATGTTCCATTTTTGTTACCAAAAAAAAAAATAGATTTGTTCCTCCTAATTTGTCTTTCTGTTAATATTGCATAACTCAGTGTCTTTGTCTTTTGCTTGCTCATCAGCTCAGCCCAAAGATAGTATTGAGATACCAAACTGGAACTCTGCTCCATCAAGAAACCTTAGCCTTTCAATGATGGTGTCAGGACAACACCAGAACCATTTCAGCCCTTTGTTTACTAACTCAAGGAAGATTGCCCAGAGCCTTGTATGCATGGAGAATCATGGAAGGACACATTCTGCTTATGAGGACTACCAAAAGTCTGCATCCAGGTACAGACACAGCTGGGGCTTTCTTTCAGGTTATTTTTGTAGGGAAGAGATGGTGTTTTCTGCAGTATCTCCTTTAGAGGAGCTACGGAACACAAGCAAACAAACCATTGATAAGAAACTGAGTCATTATCCATGAGGATACTGGAGAACATCAGAGGCTTTGAAATGTAAGGATCACACTTACTGCTTTAGGGACAGCTGCCCCCAGATTGGACTTCACACTCAGAAAGGATAAGTCCCCCTTCATTCACCATATCACTTTCAATGTTTGTTAATACAAATAAAAAAATATACTTCCCTTGTGAAGGTAGCCGATAAAAGGAGCAGAAACACGGTACCTCAATTCCTGGTTGGTTATCATATTTTTCTGGCGATGAGATGTCCTAAAACGAACCCAGTACATTTCTTTTAGGTCCCATGCCAGTTTAAATCCAGAGTTTCTAGCAGACTAGTGCTTAGAACAAAGCATCATGGATGAGGTTGCATGTTTGGTGCCTCAGGCTAAGACGTGAGGAGTGGATGAACTCTGTGTTGCTTATATTAGAAGTGGGAGCACTCTATTTACCTGCATGTACTCCTAGGATGAATTTTCGTATAGTCAGTGAAGTCTGGTCACACCAGGCATTGGTGCATGAGAACATCAGGATCGATATTTCCAGCTTTCACTCTCCACAGCTGCACAAAGGGAGTCTTCCACTCTGTGCTCTGCAAGGACAGTGCCATAAAATTGTGAGAGCCTTTTTTGTTCTGTCAAATTGCAAATGCATCATTGGCTTCTTCCTAGCCTTCTTTCAATGTTATTTTTCTCCATACTTTTCCCTCCAGTGAATGCTATTTCCCCCCTGATAAATGAGTGTACCATTTTCCAAGAGCTGCATCTCACTTATTTCCTGTCCTTATTTCTAAGCTCTCTAGGGCTCTTTGTAATATTTCTTGGGCTCTCATTTGTGTTCCCCTCCCCTCTCCTCTCAACTTAATGTTATTTACATATTTTATTAACCAGCTGTTTTATTCCCCCTTGCACATCACAAGTGGAGATGCTCTGTGAAATGAGAGCTACCAGTTGTCCCTATAGGGAACACATGAGATGCAACCCCCTTGTCTATTATTATTCCTTGTTTGCAGTCCTTCAGACAGTTCCTGTGACAGTATTTATGTCTAAGCCAATGGGAAATAATATTGTGAGAGGCACTTTATCAAATGCTTTCCTGACTCCCAGCTCTTTGATGCCTGCTGGTCTCCCTGCTCTCATTCATTTTGCAATTCTTTTGACTTTATATGCATTTTTCTCATGGACTTAGTCTTTGTAAACCCATCGTACTTCTTGGATATGTTTCCATAAAGAGATCTGTGTAATTCTGGGGACATTATAGGGAGAGCCATGAAAAGATACCTTTGAAAACCAGCCTGAAAGCTCCAGTCGTGTTCAGACCTCTAAAGCTCTTTCCAAATAATGAGATAGGGCATACTGTTTGACTGGGCTTGAGGAGAATAACTCTAGATAAACATTAGGAGATAAAAGAGATCACCTTCCCCTTTGTGCATTTCCTTGTATTGTGTGAACTGTTTCCCAGTGAGGATTGAATCACATCTTGTCTCATACAGAAAGCAAAAGAAGTCATTAGCTCTGTTAATTGTTGAAGATAAAGAGTAAAAGGCGATGTCAGTTTGCTTTGTGTGTGGTTAAACTTGTTAAATGCATAAATTAAGCAATTCTTTTAATTCTCATTTGATTCATTAGTACTATGGTATTCCACCGTGCCAGCACACTAGCAGTTTGGTTTTTTTTACTCCACTCAATTTGAATTTAAACTATACCTTTTCTTGTTATACACATTAAATAAATAAAATGACATTGTAGTACACAGTGCCCAATGTTTTAATTTGGTATTGCATTATATTGCATTATACAGCATCCTTTGAGCATACACAGTGTGAACACATAATTTAGTAATACTTCCGTAGAGAACTGATGAGTAGAATGGCTGTATCTGATTTGTTGTGAAGCCACAACACAAGTATACACAAACTTAGTAGAAATATTTGGGTTTGGCCAACTAGGACATTTTGGTTTTATTGTTTATAATCGACTTTAATTTACATCCA
Organism: Larus michahellis; assembly: GCF_964199755.1. Taxonomy (NCBI): domain Eukaryota; kingdom Metazoa; phylum Chordata; class Aves; order Charadriiformes; family Laridae; genus Larus; species Larus michahellis. Next base: position 74,490,016 of record NC_133896.1, on the reverse strand, counting down.
TTTGCTTTTGAGAATATGTGAACATGCTTAAATCACCTTGAAGGTTATATATTTAATTAGGTTGTTAACTAATGTCATGCTGAGAAATGGATGGGAGTTGAGCCATCAGGATTTTCGGTGGCATTGGCATTTTCAGCAGCATCAGGATTCACTGCATTAGGATTTTTCAGCTATCAGCGTGATAGTATTGTCGTAGGTGTCCTGACACTGATGCTTAGAGATGATCCAGTTTGTGTCCAGTTTTGGGCTCCCCAGTTCAAGAGGGACAGGGAACTACTGGAGCGAGTCCAGCGAAGGGCAACCAAGATGATTATGGGACTGGAGCATCTCCCTTGTGAGGAAAGGCTGAGAGAGCTGGGACTCTTTAGCCTGGAGAAGAGAAGGTTGAGGGGGGACCTGATTAATGTTTACAAGTATCTAAAGGGTGGGTTTAAGGAGGACGGAGCCAGGCTCTTTTCAGTGGTTCCCAGTGACAGGACAAGGGGCAACGGGCACAAGCTGGAACATAGGAAGTTCCATTCAAATACACGGAAAAACTTTATGGTGAGGGTGACAGAGCACTGGAACAGGCTGCCCAGGGAGGTTGTGGAGTCCCCTTCTCTGGAGATTTTCAAGACCCGCCTGGATGCAGCCCTGAGGGATGTGCTTTAGGCAATCCTGCTCTAGCAGGGGAGTTGGACTAGATGATCTCTAGAGGTCCCTTCCAACTCTGAAGATTCCGTGATTCCGTGATTCCGTGATCATAGTGTCTGTTCAATGTGAATGTTGCCGTAAACCTTTCCCTGATCTTTTTGCACCTGAGCAGTGGTAAATCTGCTGTGTTTTGGGGGTATCTGTTTTGCAGAAAACAAGAAAAACAGAAACTGAAACTTGAAGTTCTGTGCATGGCTATTGAAAATCATCAATATTTGTTTTGTACTAAGTGCATGTGCTATATACTAAGGATAAGTTAAGTTAAAGCCCTGATCTGTAGAACACTCGCGATCTCAGCTGAACCTTGGCATTTCAGGCCTACAGTTGCCCACAGCTACTAGGTATGTAACATTTCACAGCCTTTCACAAAGAGTGAGCTGGAGCCTTCTCTCAGGACTTTTCCTGCCCTGTCCCTCTAGTATAGTTAAATCTGTTTGCATGCAAATAAATATGTTTGTACGTCTGGAGATAAGTCTTTCCCAATGTAATAAAAGTATCGATCTGTGACTTTTTTAAAGACATGGGAGCTTAGAAAGGCTTAGAAAGACTGAATTCTTGGCATGCTTTACAGTTAAGCGCCTTGTTGCTAATACCTCTATCAGCTGGTGGAGGAGCAGTTCAAATGGCATTGCTAATGGCAGGTCATAGGTCCATGGCTGGTGCACTCCACGCTACCATGCCAGGGACATTTTTTCTCCCCTCTGCAGAGTGCAGTGCTATGTACATTATAGAAAACTTTGGATTCTTTTACTCTTTATCACTAACACCCCTTCCCCATTTCACTTCACCCTTAGGCCTGGTTGAGCCAACCTTACTGTTTAACCCTTGCAGCTTTGAATCTGACCTTTTCCTTCAGCCAGCATGGCTGTGAGACAGTGGCCTGCCTGGACACAAACTGGCATCTCTATGTTGCATGCTTCAGCAGTTTCCAACACCAAATTCCCATGTCCTATCATTTGCTCCTTTACCCAGTCCTGTGGCTGAGGGACTTGGATCTTTTCAGTCTGGAAAAAAGACAGCTGAGGGGGGATCTTATCAACGCTTATCAACTTAAAGGGTGGGTGTTGGGAGGATGGGGCCAGGCTCTTTTCAGTGGTGCCCAGCGACAGGACAAAGGGTAACGGGCACAAACTTGAACATAGGAAGTTCCACCTAAACATAAGGAGGAACTTCTTTCCTTTGAGGGTGGCAGAGCACTGGAACAGGCTGCCCAGAGAGGTGGTGGGGTCTCTGTCTCTGGAGACATTCCAAACCCACCTGGATGCGTTCCTGTGCAACCTGCTCTAGGTGACCCTGCTCTGGCAGAGGGGTTGGACTAGGTGATCTCCAGAGGTCCCTTCCAACCCTGCCATTTTGTGTCTGTATCAAAAACTCCTGTAAGCCCTGTTTTATGTTCCCAAGTCTCCCTGGCTTTACTATTTTCAACCCGAGGTCTTGGTTAGGAAAGGTCACACTACCCTAGACCTTCATTATTCACTCCATTATCAAACAGGATTCTGCTGTTTAGAATGTTATATCATAAAAATGACCTTTTAAGACCATTTTAGGAGGTCTCTTTCCCCATCTGCTTTTTCCTGTCCTCCTCCTAGGTATATTTTGGCACCCAAAACTTTTCCTTCATTTTCCTTGCACGGATACAGAAATGGGCGATCAGGAAGATCTTTGCCTTCTGTATGGTTTAAAAGTCTTCTCCCATTGATTTAACTGGCTCTACACCCTTCCAGAGGGTAAAAATGTCAGGGATTTCTCTTTGTCACTGATGTCATTCTATTTTTAGAGCCCAGTGGAGTCCTAGGGCACTGCTGCAGCTTCTGGACTGTAGCAATATATGTAGAAAGCAACTGTGGATTTGAGTCACAGCATTTACATCTTCATGTGTAAATGATGACTTAGAAACCGAGGGATCCCAAAGGATCACTCTCTGAATTAGCAGTTTGCAAAGTTTTGAAGCACAGCAGCTTGTAGAGACTGACAAAAAAAAAGCTCGGGTTAAAATAATGTCCCCCAAAACTTTTTACGCTATGTTATTTCAGCGATCCAGCTTAGAGTTTGGTCCTGTGAGCAGGGAGGAGGGAGAAACGTGCCGAACTCTGGCAGCCAGATAAAAGCAAGCGGCCAGAAGAGGGGCAGAGTCTGAAAGTGAGGACCCCCTCAGCCTGGCTGTGCTGCCAAAGTCCCAGCTAAAGCTGTCCTAGGTCTTCCTTGCTGATGTGAAGCACAAATAGACCAGGACTGAGCGGGAGGAGGGGCACTCTGGAGTTCCCGAAGTTTGCAGGAAGACAGAGGAGAGGCAGCCAAGTGTAACATTCACTATGCATGTCTTCGCTGGCCAGGGAGGGGGCAGTTCCCTGCGGCTCTCCTTCCAAATCTATCAATGCCAGCAGCAGCCTGGAGGCAGCCTAGCTGTCTTGAGCAAGTGTGACTCACTGCTACACCCGCACAGCTGAATTATTGGTGGTGGGTGGGCAGTATTTGTCACACTGTTGAGGAGGATTTGGCTAAGTTAAGCAAGCACATAGGCTGTCTGGGCTGTTGGGTCAACCTTGACCATACACACAGAGGTCTATGAGTTGAACTTACTAGAACAAGACAAATGTGGCAAGGGCAAAAGCATTACACGCACAGAAGACAGACATGACACTGCACCAGTGCTAAATAATGAAATTTATTGCAGTAGATGCTGCATCCAAAGCTGAATGATTCCTAAACTTCATTCACAATCTGCCTAATAAGACCTATGATGAGTATTACAGTCCGGGACTGAGTGTTTAGAAGTGCTCCCTTGACATGTGCGCTACTTAAAGGAACACTCAAGTGATAAATTTGTTTTCCAGTGCTTAAGAGAGATTGAGTGTTCCCCTGCTCACACAAGAAGTCCCCGGTCTTACTGCAAATGCAAAACAGCCTCCGCTTTGCTGGGATTCTGAAACAAGGGAGGGATGAAATCTCAGTCTTCAGCATGGAGTCTCTCTGAGTTAATAATAAAGTGTTAGTAATGAAGATTTTTCTTTATCCAGGAAGGAAAAAACAATGAGTGGCAAGAGGAGAAAGGTATACTGATGGACAGGAGGACTTTTCTGAATTTACAAAGGGAGTCAGCTTACACAACTCCCACTAATCATACTATGCTAAATACCCAAGACAGCCTTAGAGGTTGTAGCCTAAATAGATTTAGACAAAACCAAATTCAAATGGTACACTGATGACTTTCTGCCACACAAATAATCTTACAATTTCTGTAATGGATGCTACCTAAATGTGGAAGAGAAATAGAATATACTAATTTTAATGCAAATGGATTTTTTTTCAGATGAAAGGCACTGCATAAAAAGTGGAATGGCAGTGCTCTAAATATTCTGCCTATGGTACGTTTACTTACCATTAATTACTGACATCTAGGCTAGTTGTTATAAGGAAATACATGTAATTTTCAATTAACCAACGCTTTTACACTTTCAAATCAACATCTGTTCTTTCAGTGCTATTGGAAATTTGAAAATTGCTGAAGTTGATCCAGGTGGTTATTTTGTAAGGATCCTGAACTGTGCCCCTGAAAAAGAGGAAAGCATTGGGGATTATCTCATGAAGCAGGACGTCCAAGGTCAACCAGTGGCTGTATTTCGTTTTCCCTCTGAGACCAGGATGGGGCCCAACTCCACCATGACCGTGAGTGTGGGGGTTTTGAGTGCCTTTTCTCAGCTGGATACACTCTTACTCTGGTGGTATAGAGTCAAATTTAGGTCTCTATTTTTGGAAAGGCTAACACTCACAAATAATGATGACTTTGAAGAAGATGCTAATGTCCACCATCAGTACAAGCCTGGCGTTTGCATGACATGTCCAGCATTTCATGTTGCCCAGCAATGGGAAGCTATCATGGAAAGTCCTTGTTTGATACACTTCTTTTTCCAACCATTGCTCCCATAAAAAGCTCTCCCTACTGTCAGAATATTGGGTTGTGCCAGTGTTTGCTAAAAGAGGGTGTGAACCTTGGATCATAAACCCACAAATAATAGAACTGGAAAGGAAATTAATTTTATGTGTTGCTACTGAAGCAATTGATATGTTTTTGTGTATAATCTGAGGTATCGGTATAGTAGGGTCTCAACTGAAAATAAGAGAAATGATGTTGCTTTCCAGATTGTGCCCACTATCTGAGGACAGCTGTTATCCGGCAGAGAAATCCATAAACCGTTGTTCTGGCAGCGAGGCTCTGTTCCTGGCTTTGCCTTGGATGACTTCAGGCAAAATGATGACACTCTGTGCCTTAGTTTCCAATTTTGTAGAAGGAAGATGTGCCCTCTTTTGAAGTTGTGCCAGAACTATAAGTTAAAAATTCAGTGCATGGGCTGCTGCTCTTCAAAAATTACTGCCCCTCCAGCAAGTTTAGATTTATCTTTTTGCCAGTTTGAGTAAGAGTTAGAAAGGTATGTAGGATCTAAGATGCAAAGAGTCAGATGACTTCATCATACCCCAGAAAAGCTTTAAATAGAAAACAACAAACTTATGCATCTGATATCCATGGTAATGAAAAACGCTTGAACGTGTGAACTAAATGTGACCAAGGCTTAGTCGTAGGTGAGGAATGTCTGCTGGTGTCTGCACGCGGCCTGCAGCAACCTCTGGGATGTACACACACTCAGAGCAGGGACAACCTTTGCTGTACTGGGTAAAGATGCTGGCTGCTTGGCTGGCTGCAAGACACCTTCCAGATCTCTCCAGAAATGGTTTCCTCTTAGTTGGCTTTGACACGCCAACCATTCCCACCCACCCCAAAAGTAGTCCTTTCTGAAGCGCTCTGATCAGTCATTGACAAGGCCGCTGTTCTCGTTATCATTAAAGGGTTCCTGGATGAACAACTAACTGAGGTAGAAGTTCCACCACAGCTTCTATTTCAGTATATGCAAGCAGAAAATTTCTGCTGGTTTATTAATTTCAAAGGGTTGTATTCAGGCTGCCAACCTTTGCATCTAAAATTCGTGGACAATAGAGTCTGTGTCAGACAGCCAGCTAGGCAGCACTTCCAGGTCCCAGCCCCCTGTGAGAGCAACAGATGAACCACGGCAAAATGCTCAAGTTAGATGCCAGTGTAGGTGGTTGGAACATGGCCTGAAGCCTCTTTTACCACCAGTGCTTGTTTCTTTTCCTGAGATGAAAATTGAGGCCTCGCGGAATAAAAGGACACAAAGTCCATTTTCACCACCAAGCTCAATGCAGGTCAGTGCATCCCGGCGTGATCCCTCGTCCAAGAAAGCTGGAAATGCAAGCTGGCGGGGGCCCAGAAGAGCCACAGTCATTCCTGTCTTATGGCGTATGTGTGAAAAAGCCACAAATACACCTTGGCAGAGTGCCGCACGGTGAGCACTTTTGGAAGAGAGCATTTTACTTTTTTCAAGCTACTTCTCTTTTGAAATTGAATGAGAATTGTTTTGACTCCCAGGAAATGGTTGAATCCGTTTTCTCGCAGATGGCAAATGCCAGATCCTGTAGGAACACCATTTGCAAAAGCATGTTGTGGTTGTCTTATGTAAGAAAAATGTTTTCATAACAGGTCCTTTTGCTACTGTGTTAGTGATAAAGGTCACAGGTAATTGCGTTCACTTTATAAAGCACAACATTGTTAAATCTTTTGTATAAGAAGAAAAGTACAAAAAAAATCTAGTCCCCAGCAGAGGCAGCTTCTCCCTGAACAGAGGGAATCCAGAATCAAGCAGAGACTGGAATTTTAAAGCTGATATCACATATCTCTTCCAAGGCTCCTGGTAATGCAGAAAATAAAAGAAACTGCCTACTTTTAATCTCACTCTCAGCAAGCCAGACCAAAAAACCCAGGGTTTACTATCACACCTTGAAAAATGAGCCTTTGCTAATCTCTGTTAATCCACAGGAGAGGTACTTGAAAATAATCACTATAACTAAGCTGTGAGTCTTGAAATACAGTTCTTTCAGCTTTAATTTCACAGATCAAATGGTGAACAGTGTTACAAAAATCAAAAACGCAAAGGAAAACCTGATGTTTTTACTGAGTTCTTATATTGTATAAATATCCAGGAGCCATTTTGTCTTTAATGACTGCTTGATCTTTACAGGTTTGGGCAGCAGATGCTGAAGTGCTTCACAGACCTCCCTCAGATTTTCTTTGGAAGGACCTGGAGAGATTCAGGACAAGCGTTGACTGTGCTACTATTCTCTGTGAACCTAGTGGTCAAGTGAGTGCCATGAGCAAAATTACCACGTTTCTTTACCCAGACAGCTCTATTGCTGGACATCCTTCAAAGTTTTAGGGTCATATTGTTAAACTCCACGTAGAATCAAGCACAAGCCATCCAAACATAGCAAAGCTCTCCATTAACCTTGCTTCAGTGTGGATGTTAATTATTAGGATCTGAAGGACAAAGAAGAAAAACAGTAGATCGATGACACCAGTTGTTGAATGAAAGGCTAACATCCTCACAGTAATTGAAGCAGGAGCTCCACAACTATTTATTAATTGCCACCCCACTGTCCTCTTCCACTGTGTTTCAGCCATGAAAGATCCAGCCATGCCCAGGGCTATTCAGCCAATGCCTGCCCATTAGTAACTGCCATCAGCTTGACAACTATGTTGAATATTTTTAGGCAAACTTCCGTTGACTTGGGGATGAGTAAGAGCCCAAGATAATTTTTTACCCTATGTCCAGTGGCAGCCATGGATTTGGTAATTTTTAGCTGGACAAATTAGACAAACTAGTGACAATGTGGAAAAGACCTGTAATTTCCATAAACAGTGTAAGCTTTCCCAAGGTAGCATAATTTACACCTTACAAACTGTTAAGTGAATGTTGACTTCTGGTCTCACCTTTTCACATTTACTCCTCTTCTAGCTCAGTTTGGCCATACTTGCTATTACATCACTGCCAGGGAATCAGAAGCTGAAAGGGAACTTGAGACGTGATTGCCTCTGCCAGGATTGCTCCTGCTAGTTCTGGAAGACCTTCCGTAATGGAGGCTCCACCACGTCCCCAGGCAGTCTGCTTTAGTGCCTCACTCTCTGCATGCTTAGAAAATTTTTCCTAGTGCCTGAACTGAACTTATTCTGCCTCAGTTTTAGTCCTTTCCTTCTTGTCCTATCCACTGTGGACATGGAGAACAGATTGCTTTTTCGTCCTTCAGCAGCCTTTGACATACTTGCGGAATTGTCATGTCCTCTTTTTTTTCTCCTTCTTTGTTCGGTTTACTTAATTGGAGCAGTGGAATTTCAAGCCTCTTAGATGATGAGTGTACCCTAAGTATGTTTAAAGACTGGAAATGGATTTTAAAGACCAAAGAAAAAAAAGCTGGAATTTGGTCGTTGCTATTAGTATTTATTTTTCAAATGATAAATAACTCAGCAATACATTGGAGCACCTACTCTTTCAGCCCTTCCTGGTTTGTCTACAACAGTTATCGCGATGAAAAAATGTAAAATATAAATAAGCAGTGATATGTTGGTTTTGTGTTTTATTTTGTTTTGTTTTGTTTTTTCAGGCTGTGGCTTGGTACACTCCTCTCTACTGGAACCGAAGGCAAGGATTTGTGGCAAAAGAGGAAAGTGAAAAATATGAGAACATCGTCATACCAACTTTCTTAACAGTAAAGCAAAAAGAGGGATGGGAAAATGAACAGGAATTTACAACAACTGATACAGAGTGGAAGACGTCTGACCCATGGCAAACAAGAAAAAAAAGACAAAGCTTCATTAAAAGGTATCTGACATTCATTGTGTGTACCCAGTAATTGCAGCATTGTGCCAGACTGGCTCTGTAAGTGAATGCTTTTAAATGAGTATCCTGGTAAGCAATTTTTGAGAAGCTTTGGAATTTTTAAGAATTAACCGTAACCTTCGAGCAGGAATCCAGCCCAAAAACTCCTGTTAGGAGTGCATTCATTGTCAGTCAAGACTAAGTGGAAAGTAAAATCCAAGTAAAATTCTTCTTAAAATGTGGCTTTATTATTACATATTATCCTTTTAGCCCCAAGCGTTTGGATGGCACCATTTGGAGACCACAACTTCAAAAGCTTTCAGCCAAAAATGTTGACGTTCGCAAAACTGTTTACCTTCATCTTGAGAAGGGTGGGCCTGAACTCAGTCTTCTCCCAGCCCACTGTGCTTTGAACTGGGCTAGGGACTGATAACCATTGCTTTCTAAATTGCTTCAGAACTGTCTTCTGGCCTTTGTATCAAACTTAAAATTGGCAGCACTATGAAAAACGATGGTTCATTGGTCTAGCTCTGGAGAGTTTAGTTTGGCCGCCCACATCTCAGTCAGGAGCCCCTGAGCTGAGCCATTGACTATTTTGAATATGGAACGCAATATGGATGTTTTTTTTCTAAGTTCCCTTCAGAATATTGGTTCCAGGGGCTTTTGAGCCAGGTTCACAACAGAAAAACATGTATTTCAAAAATAAAGGATTGTGCAATCTGGATACATTTTCACTAAAAAAGTGGGTGACCCTTCTCATGTTTGGGGTAATTGTTCTTCTCTAAATTTCTTCTCCAGCCTGTGGCTGGAGATATTCAGAAGATGAACAGTTTTCAGCATAAGTTAAACTGTCTGTTCTTCGTAAGCTTTTTTCTTAAAAACGGCTAAATCACTTTTGGTCAAACTCTTCAAAGAAACTTAAGTAAGAAGCAGGGAGAAATTATGTAAAAATTCAGTGCAAAGAGGTCAAGTCTGGCAAAATTATAACCCAGGCAAATGGTAAATTACAATGTGATATATCAAACAATACAGAAGTTGCAGTTCTTCCACCTACAACTAAATGCAGAATGTGTCAAATATGTGTGCTGTTTCTAAGGTATGTCGCATAAATTTAATGTATGTGTGTAGTAAACACAGTAAATCGATGCAAAATACAGCAATAAATATGCTAATGCATTACAATAAATAATGCAGTAATAGATAAAATATACATATTTTTTATATCCTGTGCACATACATGCATGTGCAAAATGTGTGAAATACGCACAGTAAACTTCATTGAATTTCTGTTTACAGGGAGAAAAAGGCCTCTGCATCCCTTCTCCCTAACCGAAGCGCCTGGTGCCAAAGCCCAAACTCTCCCGCACACCCTCACTTTTCGCTGGTTAGATCGTTAACCATGGGGAATGATGGCAGCAGCTTGTGCAGGCAGTCTCGGTGTCAATCATCCCGGCCTGACCCCGTGCCAGGTGAGTTCACCAGCGGATGCCGTGTACGCTGGAGCGTGCGCAGTGGCAACAGGGGGGGCTTTCTGACACAAATCGCTTAGGACTTAAGATACATATACGTTACCACCTCTTACTTCTCTACCAGCGAACTTCTTTAACTGTGCACCCCGATGAGTAAAAAGTTTTTGAACGCAGTCTCCCAATATATGTACATTTATTTATTTGCAAATTATATACATTTACTCCTATAAGAATATATTATATACACTATAAAACACACGTGAATCGAAATGTAAAAGGATGAGATAAAGATGAAAAAATACTATTTAAAAAGTATTTTTAAATTTAATTTTATATAGTAATGCAAAAATATTTTTCCCGCACCCCAATGGATTGTCCTGCACTCCCGCTGGAAGACCACTGCTCTAGAACTGCGTGTGTTGTAAGATGGGAGGAGGCCGTTGTTACTAATACTGATGCATTTAGGAAATGAAACAAAATATTAGGAAACATTAAGAGAAAGAGACTCTTATATTGGCTGTGAATTGTTAATTAGGCAGCGGTGAGAAAGTCAGTGTGTAATTCCGGTAAGTCAAAGCCAGAAAGCTGTTGACACACTGGAAAGATGTCAGGGGAGGATGACAGAGTGAAAAAGCATCTGAGGAGATGGAGTCATGAAGATTAAAAAGAGATAAACGTGCGTTGGGCAAGCAAGGTGGTTGTCGTGTGAGGGGGTTCAAGCATCACAGCAAGAGAGGAAACAATCTTACATCCAGGAAAACAGAACTAGAAGCAATAGGACCAAGTGAAACACAGGAAGGCTTAGGTTGAATATGTAAATGAAAAGGAGTTTTAATGATCCATAGTGTAGCCTTCCAGTTGCGCTCGTTGCTCCACTTAATATTTTAAACCTCCGGCAATTTTTAAGTGTTCAGCCTCTCTTAATTTATAGTAACTAGGTATCCAGCTCCTGCAGACAGCTTTGTAATGCTCATTCTTTCTGTAGTGAACATTTAAAACCAGGCTGGTCAAATTATGTGGATATGCTACGGAGGTCACCCTGTGACCGGTGTGGATAGGTGACTGCGCAGTTGCCAGGAGGTTTTCCCCATTTCTAGGAGTGCCAGCCTAGGAAAAACCTTTCGCTTTGAGCCAGGAAAGCATTTATGCATCTGCTTCAAATAGTAATCCTGCAGCCAGGGAGGACTGTCAGGAAGATCATTCTCGACGGATAAATCCAGGCAAAGCAGATTAAAACCTGATGGAGTCAGTTGTAATAGCCCTGATTTCATGGTTTGTTTCCTGCTCTGTCTTAAGCACTGGTAGCATCAGCTACTGGGTGTCTATTTTGTGTAATGACGGTTTATCTAATTTGCTAAAACTTAGTTTGTCTTGTTCTGTGTCACTCTAGTCTTCTGCAGAGCTGGGTCTCCCATATCTGTTCTGCTAGTTTCCTGGACAGGGAAAAGCTGGGGACAGAAAGGGAATCGGCACCTGGGGGTGCTGGTGGCATCAGAGGTTGTGTTCACATGCACAAATGCTGTGGACAAATAGCAGCAGGTCTGTAAAGCAAAACCCTTGGGGCTGCAGACCTGGCATCCACCTTGTACACATTTCAGAGGTGATTTACTTTGTCCCAGCTCTAGGCTGGTACAACAAGCCATGAGGGGGCACCTACCTCTGCATGGTGTAGGTCCTGTTCGGGTATGTAACTTCCCGGGCTGCTGTGTAGCTCACTCATGCTCACCACTGGGCTGCACAAAGTGGTTTCTGTCTGAATACCCACTTGCAGCCAGGGTGCTTGAGGTTTGACTCTGGAGGAGATCTTCTGGCTCAGTTCCATTCAAGAGGAAGCCAGCTTGTGCACTTGATAGTGCTCCGTGATGCGAACCTGAGCACAGCAAGTAGGGGGCATGGCAACTCCACTCCAGGGGTGCGCTCCTCTTTGGATCCAAAGCACTACAGACACACACAGGACATCCCCCAGTACTTCTCCCAAGCCAAAGGGAGTCTGCTGCATGCAGTCATCTTCCCTACATTCCCATCTTTTGTCACATCTCCACAGATGGAGATCAGTGCTGTTGCCACAAGCTACATTTGGTTTTAGTTTTCAAGATTTTTTTCCCTGCAACTGCTAAGACTAAAAACGTTTCCAATAAAACAAGCAATAGGAAACCGAAACAAAACACCTCTGAAACTGTAATGCAATCACGTTGTTCCAAGACCCAGCGCTGCATGCACAGAGAGCCTGCCTGCAAATTTATTTCCTGAGTGTGGGAACTCTGAAGGCAGAACTCAAAGCAAGGTAGGCTGTCACACATTAAATATATCTGATTTTCTGTAGGTTTTCACATGCAGCCTGCATACCCTCAGTCTCTCTTTCTCAGATCTTTGCAAAAGATAATTCAGCTCTATTTACTTATGGTTCATTTGCAGTTCTTTTCACTACTGAATTATGAAATTATTCCTCTTAATACTGCCGGGAAAGTTAATAATACCCACGACTTCAGATTAAAAATTAAATACGGGTATAATCATTATTTTTCTCTGATAAATATTCATGTGTAGTACATATTATGGCTGGATTTTTCCAGAAATTAATATATATAGAAAGATGTTAACATCACTCTTATTTTATTACAACACAAAAATTACAAGTGCTTTAGGCAGATTTATACAAGTATGCTGCTAGACTTTATTACTGATGGTGGTGGAATGATGCTTTTCAAATATATGATGTAATGATGATTTTGAAATGTATGACTACTTTCTTTTTTTCTTTTTTATTTTTCTTTCCTTGCTTAAAATTTCTTACTAACAGGCTTATAACTGACATGAATAACTGGGGTCCAGAGTAATACTCATAAATGCAGTGTCGCTTAGATCTTGGTCCAAGAAAGCCTCCCTATTTAGTAAGGACTCTTCAACTTGTTCATAAATGCTTCATAATATCAGAGACTTACAGAAATCGGTATTGTTACCTTATTTGTTTTCCTCTGCAAACACACTTTTAATCATTATTATCTTTAAATATGGATACTTATTTTCCTAATGCCATAGTACAGCAAAGTTAGGTCAATGCCTTTGAATCGAATGAATGTGTCAAATTATTTTTGCATTTTCCTCTTAGTTTAGCTTTTCAAAATCAGTTTACTATATGCTCATATTGCAGAAGTACAAAGGCCCATTCAAAACTGCAGAGATGTGTCTCACAGATTATACTGTTTGATGGTATTTGCTTATTAGCTAAAGTATTTAGTTTCTCATACATCTGTTGTATCCTTCCTAGTTCCTAGCTCTCCTCTATAATCCTAAACCATTATACTTTCAGTCTCTTTTTGGGGAATGTTAATAGCAGCAATCCACAATAGTCCAGTACAGAACAAAGTGTGTTTAGTGGCATGGTGGGCTTTTGAGAACTGTTTGCCTCTTCTCATGCAGCTCAGCGTTTTACCTTTCTAAATGCTACAGAACAGGATTCTCACTACGTGGTTCCAGTGACTCCTGTGGCTTTACTTTTGAGTTGTTGCAGTTGATAAGACGATGGTAGGGTGTGTGGTGGCTGTTCCCTTCAGCTCATACCCATCCATGTGAAATTTTAACCGGCACCTTACTGTTTGTCCACTTTGCCTTCCGAGTCCTTCCTGAAGCTCTTCCGAGCAGTTTTCTTTGGTGCTGACAACAAACGACCTCACAAATTATCTACAAATGGTTTCACTTCATTTCTCACTGTCTTTATAGTCTTTTTGATTAATTGTTGAACTATCTGTTTGGTTTCCTCTTCACCCAAGTATCCTCATCTTCTTCTTGGACTGAGAGTTGAGGGGAAAAGCTGCTACTGCCATAGGTCACAAAGTCTGATCTGAGCTCCTACCTCCTATTTTCTTCAGAAACGCATCAGTCTGGTGATGGCATTTTTTTGTTGTTGTTGTTGATGGATTTCGCTCTGAATCAAAATGTTCAGCTGTGAATTTTGCAAGTTTAAAAATAACCATGGAGTTTTATCAATCTGAATGTTTCCCTGTTGGTGAGGAATGCTAATTAAGCTTTCAGTGGCAAATTGAACCTGCAGACAAGGAACATATTTAGTGCACATTTTCAGTGAAAAGGAGCCAATTCCTACCACTGTCTTCTCTTGCAAGTGGATCAAGCCTGTTAGCTTTCTGTTATTCTCACCGGTTCTCATGCTTTTTGTCCCAGAATTTGAGAGCTGAATGAGATGAGATGCAGTCATATCATGATGCATTTGCTCCCTTGAGTTGTCCCAAGGACTTCTGTAGTCTGTGGGACTGCCCATGTAATTTCCAATTAGCATTGAGAAATGTTTCCAGATCCATCTCTTTTCTCATAGGGTGCTGACACATTATGGACAAGACTAAGCAATTGCGTTGGCTGTTATAGTATTATGTTATATGAAACCACAGATGCACTTTCTGAGTAGAAGGAGGTCAAACAGTGAGTGATATCCCATAGTAAGGAACTAAGTCAGCTGGTTTTTCCAGTAGATCAACTGGCCAGTGCGGATCAATGAACTGTTCCTATTATTACTAAGACACAAAGCAAAGCCTCTCAGCTTGCTCAACACAGCATCATTCACTCTGCCTGACAGCCAGGTGCTCCAGTAGTCTGTATCTTTACGTGTGTTTCTGTGCCCTCTGACGGTTAAGTTCTGTAGCCTTCAAAACCATAAAATTACTTTTCAGTTCCGTGCTGATGCAGATTATGTATCTGGAATTCCAAGATTCTGTGGTTCTGAGAAAGAGGATGGTCCGGTAAAGGAGACCGCTCTGGTAGCAGAAAGCTATCAAAATATCCTGCCTTTGTTTATTAGGTACCAAATGCTGTACCATCATTTTATGAGAAACACGGTAATTCTGGTTTCTTTATTGCTGCTATCTCAGCCATGATATCTTATGACCTGACACTCTGTTTCCCTACCTACCAGGCAGAATGCCAGTCTGTCAAAATTATTTTCTTATCTATTTGTTGTTTATTGCTTAAAAACCACTGGTGTAATGTGCATTTGTGTATTTTCGGTGTTCCAGGGAAAAACCAAACCAAACCAAACCAAACCAAACCAAACCAAACCGAACCGAACCAGGTTATTCTGACCTAGAATTTTGGAGGAGGGAAAAACTTGTGAAAATCAAGGGAATAAATAATAATTCTCTGTGGCCAAATATGGAAATTGTGAAAGGAATTAAAGATTATTGCCCACCTCTTCAAATAATATTAACAAGCACAGTTCTTTTGACTCGCGTCCTTTTATCATGGTCAGATAAATTACATTACGAATACTTCAGCACCACTGAAAACAAACCAAAGGTTTATCCATGGTTCTGTTGAGACAGAGAGACGAGGTGGCGTTCGATAAGAGGCTTTCTTAAGACTGTAGGAAACCCAAATACCTCTGCCACTTTTGACTTGGGTGACCAGAGGTGACGGTAGGGGGTGTGTAGCAGGGTTTCCTGTGAACTGCCTCAGAAAGTCAGTAGTGCCGACCTGCTCGGTGTTCATTAGCGTCACTTACCAGACAAAACGTCATCACCATGCTGAGATGTGCTAACATATTTGGCACTTGCAAACTCCGGTTGCCACTGAGAGGAAAATCTGGAGAGCTGCAGTGCCTTTGAGATGTGAACACTTCTAAGCACACAAGTCCCCTGGAAATATCAGCAGAGCTGTCGGAATTAAAAGTACATTCATTGCCCTTCGCTTCTCTTGCAAGCTGATTGTGATGGGGAGACTGTGGTTGCAAGTGTCAGGTTGGTCTGTGAAAAAGCAATTCTCTCCTGGATAATTTTGGCAGAACAGCCTGACCTTCAAGAAACCATGACTAAGGATGGCCCTTTATCTTCTTGCCCATTACAGCATACAGGCTGTGACCGAGTCATATAATGGAGTGATAAACTGAAGTCTAGAGATTCACTTCTGAAAATTGCTCTCACGTAATAACAATACCCCGCACTTATGAAATCTTCAAGTGAACTTGCTTAAAGGTGACGTTCATGTCAGTAGAAATATGGAGTCATTTAAAAGATGATTCTATGGTAAAAGTATGTCCAGGGCTGAGATTAGGTTTGAACACAGCTCAAGGAACTGACAGAAATCCAGGGTCAAGGAGTGAAAAAGTTTGTTCCCTGCTTGCCAGGAATTTATGGAGAACTGCAGGCAGTGAAAACAGGGAACCAAAGACATGATGATTTTTTGCAGTGAGACTTGTGGAGATGGTATAAGACAGACAGTTGGAGAGCGTCAGCTAGAGGGAAAGTGACAGTAAGGAGGAAAATGACGTGATCTCCATTCAGAGGCTGCTAAGGGTTTAGAGAAGTACATGTTGTTCATGGACAGCCAGTGCAACTGTGATTTTAGCCAACTGATGCTTGCTGAAATCCAATTCAACCAAAAGTCCGCAAGACAGAGTTTGATCCTTTAAAGTAAAGGTATCTTAGTGACAGCTAGTGACCTTGCATGTGATTGTATATTTATCCCAATGTGGCTTTTATTCAAAATGTTCTTCCATAAGGTCAGAGGAAACAGAGAGGTTTTGTTGTTAGCCTGCTTTTTTCCTAAACTGACTTTCTTTTTAAAGTAGGTATGTGGAAATAATGACTGTTGTCATCAACAGGCACTCTGTATGCAGGAACTAGTCGGAAGAAAAATCCTACAATTCCCAGCTGTGTGAGTGGGGAAGGCAGAAGGCGGCCTACTCGGTCAGCAGGGGTGAGTAGAGTTGCTACAATTCAGTTTTCAAAATAAGCAAAGAAAAAAAAACAAAGAAAAAACCAGTACCGTTTAAAAACCCTCACAATTCAGAATACAAGAATTTCTTTATTTTGTTGGATTCTTTTTGTCTTCTTTCTGTGAGAAAGACCTATGCCAGACCACAAACACAAAGCATCTGGATTCAGGCATTGCAACTAGATCACAGCTACGTGCTGCTAAGTCTAGAGAACTTGATGTTTGCATCTTGGGTTTGCTTAAAGTTGGAATCTTTTTACACTATTCCTTCTAGGAAAAAGAAGGTTTAAGTGCACACCCAGACAAATTTTTTAATCTATTTGAAGTTACTTCTGCTTGCACTACCCTACCTAAACACCTAGAATCCAGGATCAGTAATGAAGCCCTCATATATAAATACGTAGACCCTCAAACTTGAGTTGTTGCACGTTCCTCTTTCAAACTTCATGATTTCTAGACTCATTCCTGGGAGCTGGTTGTTTGATTTTACTTAATATCAGTTGCATGATTCATTCTAATGCAGAATATTTTCTCTATATTTTTATTTGTACTACAAAATATCATTAGATACACAGGTGTTGGAAATGTCTTGTGACACATTAAATATCATTCCAATTTCCTATCTCTGCTTCCTAAGTTTTATTGCAAAAGCTATAAGAATCGATGGATTTTGTCCATCAAAAAACTTATATATACATACAACTTATTATTATTGCCATAATTATTAAATTGTGCAATATGTAGTGGTGTTACTTACAATGGTTAATGTTCTCCAGAGTGCTATATACATTTATATATACGTATAAGTAAGAAGAAGAAAAAGAATCGCCAGTCTGTCTACATCAGGTAGAAATAAAGAAGAAAAGAAACTGCAGGGTTATTGCTTGTGCTTGTCTGCTGACTGTATACATGGAGTGGGGTACAGACTTAAACAAATAAATACATCAGTGCTACAGTTTTGCCTTATGTAAAATGATAGTAATAATGCATATCTCCCAGGGGCAGTGTGAGTCACCAGTGTTTGTAAAAAGGCTTTTCTACCTATCGAAGAGAGGCACTTTAGAAGTGAAATGAATTAGTGTTTTTCTCAGCGACACTAGATTAAATGCTTTTTGATTAAGAATCCCACAGTTACTGAGAAACTTGCTGAATTAAAATGACCTGAACACTCAAGAAAACCATGAGCAAATAACTTGCTTTCTAATCTCTAGGTTTGCTACATGATAGTTGGGGTTTAGTGGAACGATTGCAATAGCCACAGACACCTATGTGACATTTTACAGCTTTGTGGGGAGGAAGCCCTTAGCCCTATGGGCTTGATGCCAGTTCCCGCTGCGAAAATTTCATGGCTCAGAAAACAGCTCGTCCTGTGATGTATAATGTTATCAGCAGCAACTAACCCTGCACACGGTTCTCTCAGAGCAAATGAAAACAAGGGTGTTTGCTTTACTTTCAACAGAAGAGATTTAAAAGAATACTTCAGATTACACTATGGTAAAAGTTTGACTTGACACTAGTGTAGCTGACTTGTAGCAACGCATTAAACCCTGGTGTCACAGTTGTGCTGCCGAGCCCTAAAAATATATTTGTTTCACAGATGAGTCAAGCTTTCATTCAGATACTTCTTGCAAAATCTTTTTACTGGGTAGAGTTATGCTTTCAGTCAAGCCAGATTGTCAAGAGCAGTAACTTAAATCCCAAGCAAAACTCATTTGGGCTGGCGACTTACCCGTTTTGCCATGAAGAGATGTCCAAATGGGCTGAGACGAAGAGATGCAGACCTGTAAGTTCTTGCACAGGGTAAGAAACAACAGTGCAGCTCAGTTTACTGCAGCTTAAAGGACTGTGGGATGCGCTTCCGAAGGTGAGGTGCGTACAGCACCCATGAAGACACAGTAACTCAAGCGTAGCTTTGCAGTGTGGCCTCTCATGCACAAGCAAATCCACATGCTAATTGCCTTATAGAATAAAGATAATTTTATATATTTTACTGCTAGTTATTGTTATAGACAGTTGTTAATGATTTTCCAAAATGCTACACGCATTTAGAGTGCTGCAAAAATAATGATTATCAAGACAACATTTGAGCGTAAGGTCTTTTGACTCGCTGGGGTCTTATGTTCTTATTGAAACAGTCATAATGCTCATGTAGTCTTAACTTCTTAGTCATGAAACCACGTAGGAGACAGGAGATTCTGAGAGATGCCAGACACTGACGACTCAAAAATTTTGTTCCCATATAAACGTAGTTTCAACCTGGCCCACTGGAATAGGTAAAATTAAATCACTGAATGCATACTATATGGATAGTCTTATTCCAAACTAGAACACCCTTTTTCTGGCTTAATTTGTTTTGCTTTTAAAATGACATAAGCTAAACAAGAAAAGACCAAATCCCTCTTATTTTGAATGGAATATTTATAGAGTCAGTTAAATCCCCGTGACCTCAGTGGTATAACTATACTAGTGAGCTTTTCCATATAGATCATCTTAATAAACACTTTTACAAAGTATCCTATGGGCAGCACGTCCTCTACTATCTATTAATTGTAGAGGAATATCTGTGAGTATGAACTGAGCTCAGATAACTTGATAATGACATTAATCTGAGTGGCTATCTGATATTGAGAGGAACTGTGAGCTTCCTTCCAATTCCCAGCGGACAGTATTTGCCAACCCAATAAATTGGTTTCCTCGGTCTGCTATCTTAGCAGACAAACAAAAAATGGAGTGGGGAAGGGACTAGCATCTGGCTGCTCTGGCTCCAGGAGGAGGCATTTCTGAAGCAAGATAGACATATTGTGTTGGGATGGAGTGAGGAAGCTTGCAGTGACCATAGGCTTTAAAAATTCACTTGGAAAAAATGCACGTGTGAGAATCCCATCTGCGTCCCCCGTTCAGCCCATCTCAGAGAGATGTTCATATCTGAATATGTGCTACAATTTTACTTTTCTACAGGAGGAGGAAATGCATATGTAGTGAACAGCAGGATTTTCTGGGGTTTGGTATCCAGTCACCAGCTGTTAGGAGGAAGGAAACACAGCAACTTGTAAGGCATCTGGTTGACCTAAAAAGGAATTACTTGGACCTCAAACTTTCAGCTTCTCAAGACAAGAGAGGAGGCATCAATCTGGTTCAGGTGTTTCCTAAGGACGAAAAAACCCCGAACAAACCATATCACAATAAATCAATCTGCTGCTTGGTACTCATCTCATTCCTATTCCTAAAAAAACATTAATTCCTTTCCCCTTTACCTTGGCTAGTAAGCACTTCCTGAGTGATTTCTGTTGTTCTTGCATTGGGTTCTTCATAGCGTTTAATGTAAGGAAAACCTGATTGCAATAATCAAGAGGATTTACACTTGAAGCTAATTGACCAATAAGTGCCTTTTTTCTAGATGGAAAATGGACCTTTTCCATGCCAAATAAGCATCGGGAAAGCTTAGGATATTTGAGAAGTGACATTTGATTATGAGACAGGGACAGATCAGAAGTGTATCTGTCCATCCCAGTGCAGGTGTCTCCTTTGTGAGTGAGAGAAAGCAGGGTGGAGAGGACAAGGCTGGCTCTTCTGTGGGGCTCAGTGGGAATCAGGTGGGAAGGGGCTGGCTTATCTGCGAGCCTGCATGTGAACTGCAGGAGTCAGGGAAGAAGGAGATGCCACCAGACCTGGCCCTTTCTCCACCATAGTGGTCCCCATAATTCTCATGAGGAGTCCCAGTGAACTGGTGCATATACATTTAAAATCCAGATTTCGAATCAGTAAGGTCCTGTGGTTGATAAGCAGTCCTTTTGCTTTTCAGTTGAGTTCTTCTGCAGCAGCTATTGTTGTGTTCCAAGGTACTATTTTAAACAACGAAATAGAAACAGTCTAAACACGCTGTGTGCAGGCACACAGTCAAATGTCAGAATACCAGTGCAGAATTAATGTTGATATCCTCCTCACTGCATTTCAGGTCATCTGGAGTAGCTCAGGAACAAGTGACACTCTAGATTACTGTTAGACAGAAGACAGAGCAGGTAGTCTCTCCAGGTACCCTTTTGTTTTCTCATTTTCTTCCACTGCACTCTAAGTACCTCTGCAGTCATGCTCAGTGGTGAGACTAAACGGCTCCGGCAGTGGGAATGCTAATGACTGGGTTTTAATTGCAAAGGCTCTCTCACCTGTGTGTCAGCAGTGTGGATTGTTGTGACCCAGGTGTTGTCACAAGCAGATTTCGGCCTGTGTGGGACGCGTTCGTAGGTCTCAGTTTAGCCCGTAGCAGAGAAGCCGCCACTTTCTGTGCTGCTAGTAGCAACTCTGATAGCAAAGACAGAGACTGTATGGGTGTAGAAAAGAAGCAAACCTGTGAAACAGTTTTAAGACAAATTAGATGGGTAGCATAAAAGCACTGTTTCTACTACTTACGCTGTGTAGTGGATTTATGAATTTATGAATTTTAGTCTTCAAGGTTAGCGGTATTGCTTCTTTTACAAGCTAAGTGAGTGGCAAGTACCCCAAAATAGACCCTGGCACTTCTAAAGATCTGTGAAGATAGGCTTGGTGTAATGTTATCCCACTCAGTTCTTCACACCCACCTGAGGCTGCTTTGAACCCTGTAGGATAAACTAGGGTGTTTCAAAACAAGGAAATTGCATCTGTACCTTGTCTCTGATCCTCATATTCCTTAACAGTTTACGGTTTTCATGGCGTGAAAATCTTTGATCCAGATTTATCTAATTTAAATAATGTAGGGCAAGGCCACTCCATTTTCTCTTACCCTTTAATGAAGGAGATGATTGTTTCAGAAAAAGCTTAAGTTATTATTTGAGAAAAAAAGTAGTTCTGACAAACAAGCTGACAGCATGGGCAGGGCTCAATGTCATTCTTAATCCTATGTATATGTGGTACAGCTACAGGCAGCACATCTGACCTGGTTACGATATAGCTGCCCGTTAGCCTCCTTACACAGTGGTTAGAAACAGCAGCATGGAACCGATGGTGTCCCAGGCAATGTTTGTGCACTAATTGCACTCTGACTTCAGGAGAGATCAGACAAGTTGTAAACACGTACCCTGGCCTGTATACAGGACCTGACAGAAAGACGGAACCTCGTCGCTATTTAGTGGTTTTTAAGTCTTACTAAGAGAATACAGTTATTCCCCTTGGAAGTGAATTTCAGGCTCCGTCTAAAGCGTTTTGATGGCAGACAGGAGAAAGCTGGATTTGTTCATTACAGTATTTTAGTAACTTGGAAAATGAGTGTATTAAAAAGCCACTGGCGAATATGCTTGTTGGGTGATGTATTCTTGCATGGAAGGGTGTGTGTGCACACAGTAAGACAGGTGCAGGGGCCTCCCCAGCATCTGGGTACCAGTTCTTACATCCAGTATAATGTCACATGCACCAGCCGTGTTTGCCCCTGGCTTTGGGCCCTAAGCACTTCGTTTTGCAGGAGTGTAAGGTGCAAAGTGCCAAACAACAGAAGCACAGATGTAACTCTGTTCTGGAATAACCGCAGAGTCACAAGAGCGCACAGGCAACACACGGTGGATGGAGAGTGCCCTGTTTTCTTTTAGTCTGCCTCTTTTTCTTTTAAACAAAACACTCGGTGACTCACAATTTTACTGCGTGCTACATCCAGGAGACACTGTAACACCCAGTGAACTCCCCCACGGACTTGATGTGAGTTTTAAAAATTTATTGCCCAATCTGTAGGTTGATATTGCTGTGCGTAATCCCAGAGAGTTGGTACATGTCCATGTGTCACTGCACATTTTCTTTAGGTAGAGCTCTGAAAGCAAAGTAGAATAACATGCTATTTATATCACAGTTATTAGAAAGATAGCAGATGTAACAGAGCTCACAAAAGACAACAGGGGTTCCTGTGAATCTCGGGGCACTGTAGAAGCCTACTTTGTAACCTTGCTGAAAGAAAATGCATTCCCAAAACGTTATGAAAGCGCTGTGCTTTTGACAAATCCCCTTTTCTTCCCCAACACGGCTGAGAGAGACTTTTATAACAAAACTTAAAGCTAAAAAACCCTTGTCGTTAGGTACGTCTTTACAGTTTCAAAGTCGAGCCATAAACACCGAAAGGATGACTACATAGTAGTCCATACATGTATTTTGTGACCAAGTACATGCACGCAGTTGCAGTACCAACTTAATCTATTCAACTCAGGGCCCGTTTTTAATTTCCAGTGGCAGTTTTAAGTGGGATGGGACTAAGGGGGGAAATAAGGATTCAGTTCTGATTATATTGCCAAAATGTCCTGATTCATCCCACCAGGCAAGCCCAGGACTTCCCAGTATTATGATGGAATGTCATCTAGGACAATGAGGTGCAAGTGCATAAAACTGCTTGTAAAAGAACTTTAAATGAAAATATATCCTTTGAGTTCAGTAGGGAGAAATTACATCTTATTCATGACTTTACTGAAAAATTACATTACACAGAAAAAGTTACGTGAAGAGACTGTTCATATTGCAAATCTGTGTAAACAGACACTTAGAAATGCCAGAATTAGGATGTCCTGTGAAACCTCAGTTTAGGTCCCTGAGGAATTACAGGTCCACGCTGTCTTGTTCTACTCTTGATGCATTAAGTAGCTCATGCCTGGCCCAAGCTTTTGCCAGCAAGGCTCGGTATCCTCCAGGTATGTTTACCAGTGTTTCTGACCAGACACTTCCTCTTTCTGCCAGCTGGCTCCTATCCTAGATTCTCTGCTTAGCTCCCCGTCCTTGTTTCTTACCACCTCTTCATTCAACTGCTCCATCCTTCTGCCCTCTTAGGGGCAGTTACTGTCTCCTTCCCAAATGAGTGGATCTCAGTCTCTTCCAACTCTTTGTCATAGTCTCTGCCTTCAAAATATTTTGATTTACATGACATTTCTCACCAGCATTGGCTTTGAAAGCAGTTTTTGCAGAGGTGTGTACAAGGCCAGTGCCTCTGTGCATGTTGGAAATCCTGTGTGGTCCCAGAAAAGTGATGATACAAGTTGCATTGTATTGTCACTGGCACCCACTGAGAAGTCACTGGGATGGCTACTGGTAAAGATATAGGAAGCCTCTGAAATCATGAATCCACTCTTCCTTATGGTGATTTGGTAAATTAATTGCTGAAAGCTTTGTTAGTTTATTTTCCATAGTCCTTTGAAGGGGATAAATATGACTCAAGCAACAGGAAGTGTATTATTTTTCATGCTTCTTTTGACTTTAAAAACATGGGATTTGTGTTCATCTGTTCTTTGTCTCCAGCCTTTTCTAGCTCACTCAAGCAGACATTTACAATAGGATGACATTGGTTTCCTCTTCCATTATTCCATTCATTTTTGGTTTCCGTTTGTCCTAAAGTAGCCTGAACTGCAGCCTGTGAAACAGCTGGCAGGTAAATACACTATGTAAATAGCTTTATTTCATTAGCTCACATTAGTTTTAAGGGTGCTCTGCTGTCATTTGTCTTCCTTGCAGCTGTCATAGCGTGTGCTGGACCATTTCGCAGTTTATACCGAATATAAGTGTATCAAACGGCTGCAAGCTAGAAACTAGGCAGAGAGTAGTTTCTTCCTTTTCTTTAATTACGAATTACATTTTTGAAAGGCAGGTCCAATCTATCTCAGCTTTAGAAACAGTTCTTGCAGAGTTGCACAAGGTCAGTACATGCATGCACGGTCAAAAGGCACTGGGGGCAGGAGGTGCTTTATAAGCCTGTAACGTTGCATCATTGGCCTAGTGACCGTGGGGAGGTGACTCTACTGGCTAATGATGATGAAATAAATTGTGAGCAGCTGTTTCTATAGTCTGCTTAATTGCAACAACAACAGTGAGAGGTGCAGGCAGCAAACCAGAGTGAGCCTGTCACGACACAAGGCAGGAAATGGAAAGGACACGCAGTATGCTCTCTGTACATTCACAGGATCGGAGCCTTAGTTTTGAAGTGAATTGATTTTTTTATTGACAGCACTTAATTTTGTATGCTTTAATTTTTCTCACTTATGGGGTTGGGGTTTTTTGTTGTTTTATTGCTCACACACAGGGTCTTACAATCTAAACAAAGTTCCTCTAGCCACAGTAAAATCGTGATCATTCTCAGTTAGTTCTTTCGCAGACTTGATAATTTCCATCTGGAAAGGCAGTCAGTAGTGAATTTGGAGTGCTGTGGTCAGAGTTTCTGTCATGTCATTGCTTTCACAACACACTGCTATGGAACATTTAATGGCCCTCTATGAAGTGCTATTACAAATACATAAACCTAAAGTTACAATTCAAAAGAAATGAACTAAATTCTGTTGGTGGTGCAGTATCATCAACTGTTTTAATCATGGGGGTTTGCCTTTCTAATTTGCAAAATCTGTTAAGCACCAGTACGTGCGAAACCCTGGGGTCCTCAGAGTTTCCAAGCTGGTCTTCCTTGAGACTTAACTTTTATCCACAAAACAGAGGGAGCCTGGGAAATGGCAGGATGAGTCTCCTCTCATCGTCTTGCCAGTGTGCTGAAAACAGTTCATGATACTTTAGTCTCTGTGCCCTTTCTTCTGTAAGTGCCTCTGCTGAGAATGTCAAAAGAGATAACAAATAATGCCAGCTGTGTAGTAATTTTATTGAGGGTAAATAATGTCTCAGTTATAGTGGGGTTAAAGGCAACTAATCATTCCCACAGGTCACCAAATAAGCACGTTACATCACATTTTCACAGCACTGGGTGAGATATTTGTTGTGAATGAACTATCCAATAAACTTTGGCCTTGTCTGACTTCAGACCAGGCCCTAATTTTCACAAATATGTCAGTCATGCAGATGAGTTTGCAATGTTTGTTATCAAGAGAATATTAGAAATGCCACTGGTACATTACCATGTACGACTTATAGATAGTCTGTGAGCTTGCCCATTTTATTCTTTATCCTCTAGGGAGACAGATTGTTCATGTGAGTTTCAAGCTGTGATCGAACCTTTAATAAAAAGTGGTGAGTGGCGATGAAGCTTTGGGGATCCTAGGCGATACTGCAGTCTATAGGGCAGCCATCAAAATTGTGGTAATTTAGACAGACTCCCTGACCCTGCCTTGGTCAAGTCCCTGGTAAATCGCATCTTGGGCCTCTCCAGTCCCATCTCGGGCCTCTCCAGTCCCCTGAGCAGAGCTGAACTGAGGTGTCACAGACGGCTGGAACTGGCAACGTGAAGTGCTGGGGACTGGACAGAAATAGAGGTGGCAAGTTGGGTGTGATCTAAGCTCTGATCTGGAGGGTGATGGGGAGCTTGAGAAGGTACCCTCAGCTCATCTCCTCCCACTCCTCACTTCTGAGGGCATTAACATGTAGTAAATCCTGCTCTGCGTCTGGCAGTGTGAAGGTGGAGTTGGCAAATTAGGATAAAGAAAAACCCAGAGTAAAGTCACAAACAGTGGGTCAGAAATCATGTAACTTCAGTTTCATTCAGTCTAAGTCTGATTTCTCGTATTTGAAGTCATCTGCCAGCAGGCTGGCTGATCAGCCAGCAGCAGATAAATCACATCGTACGTGAAAACCTGTGTGCTGTACATTCACAATTTCATCACACGTTTTATGAGTTGTGCAGCGTACTATCAGACACAGCAGAAATAACCTTCCTACACGGTGTGCGCCACCACCTCAGCCAGACCTCAGGCTTCTTGATGCCAGTTTATGCTTTTCCTGGGGAAAGAGTAGAATTATGTTTTCTGGGGAAACGCAGCACCATGTAAGCACCCATGCTTAACAGATAGTAAGTTACATTAATAATTTATATAAAGTCATGCAGCCTACAGATAGTTTAAATTCATTCTCAACAGCTAATACTTTGTAGTGGTAAAAAACAAGACATAGTTCCTCTCCCCTCTTCTTTCCTGAAGGAAGCAAAACCCAAGGCTGTGTTTCTCGGCTGAAAATGGACTGACTTCAGAGTATGTTGTGTGCCAGCTGGGACTCTGGCTCTGGGCTCTGAATTCAGGAGCTCTAGCCTATCTCTGAAAAGAGCTGCTTCTTCTGTCATTCAAGATTCTGCCTTATATTCAATATATATCTAAAAAAAGCACCCAGAAACTAACCGAACAATGACCTTGACCATCACTTAAAGGAGACGCAAAGAACTCCCCACGGCATTCAGCATCATTTATCAAGGCACGCTCCTATCAATCCTGTTCCCTCCAAGGAAAATATCTTGATCTCAGGCTTTATTACTGAAACTTTTGGTAAAAGTTTGGGTAAATCTCAGCAGTGGAGGCTTAAAAATTTGCAAGCAGTTAAAAAAATCTGCTACTTTGCAGTCTTTCTCCTCCATAGGCCCAAGCAATTGCCAGGATGGCCACACAGGTACACAACACACTGACCTCCCTTGCCATGTGATGCTTTCCAGTTGCTGCAGTCCCTCCCGTGGGCGGCGTATTTTGGACGGTGACACACTGACTCTGCGCTCTACAGCACCTCTGAATGCTACAAAGCGGCGGTTGTTGTACACGCAGTATAAATTCAAACCCAACATAATGAGATCTTGTTCCCTAGTAAATCTGTGATGTGCTGCTGGCTTCAGAGGAGAGATGCTGTTATACCTCAGTCGAGGAGTAGGCAGCATAGGGACCATTAGAGTGTATTTTGAAGATTTTTAATTAATAGCCTCAGAAATTCAAATAGTAATTGTCAAACTCTTCTTCAAATCTCCTAATAGCATAAAAATACATGCATTTATTGTTATATAAAGATATACATATACTTAGAAATTGGCAGGAGAGAGAGGGAGAAAGAATAATTTTTAATGAATATTCTATTAGATTTTTCTTCTTTTATGGACACTACCTTTTCAGATCTGGAGTGCACCTCATTTACCAATTACTACTTTCTCCTTCCTCTCTGACAGTTTGCTTTTAAAAGGGAAGGGACAACTGAATGATCTTCCACCATTTCCTTACTCTGTTTTTACAGATATTATTTCCCTTTGCTGCCCCTATTCTTTCATTAAAGCTGTGCACAGAATGATCTGTCCCTTCTTACACTCGAGGAATACCTGCACAATATAGAGAACAGGTCCTGATCCAAGCTTTATTTAAGCCAGTGTGAAATTTCAGTAGACTTTGGATCAGGTCCTAAACATGCCTTGCATAAAGATTCTCCCCAGTTGGGAAACTACTTATTTAAAGGTATACCTCTGTGCTCTTAAAATATTGGTTTTCCTTTCCTCAGAGGAACTTCATAAAACTGAAATCTCTGGCCAATGTGCCTGTGTCAAGACCACACTGTGTTTTCTTATAGCGTATTTTGATGACAGCATTGATTTTTCACTCTAGAAAAATGGGTGATGCATGATGCTCGAGGACCAGCGACGCACTAGTTAACACATTGGACTTGCATATTCAGCTCAGCCTCTCACGGAAATTGCTTAGCTGCCCATTTGCCTCAGTTTACCTGTTTGAATCCAGGGCATAATGCCTTTGTGAAGTTTAAATGATGCTTGTTTTTAAAGTACCTGAAACAAAGGGGATTAAGTAATGTGAAAAAAAAAAAAAAGTTATTTGTTTAGGAAAAAAAAAATCTACAGCATTATCATAGGGCTGAGGAACAACAAAAAAGGATTTGCTAAATACAAGCTTAAAGCCAACCTTGAAAATGTCCTTTTACTCTTTGTTTTGGATCTCATAACAAACACACCAGGTTCATCATTTCAAAGAAATTATGTAATGAATGAGAATCTTACCCTTACTCTAATCATGCTTCATGGTACATAAATCAAGCAGATTGCCTATTAGACTCGTGTCTTTCCAAAAGAGCAGATGCAGTCTCACTCTAAATGTGTTGTGAAGACACGTCCTTTTGGGCCAGAACACTGTGTCCTCAGTCAAAGCCTGAGCCTATATAAAAAAAAAACATTGCAAATGAGAAAATAATACGCAGCACTGAGAAACACCTAGTCATATTCATCCTGTAAAGTGAGGTTTTACTGCAGGAACCTGCAGACGCAGAGTTAATTGATCCGGCAGCAGGGCACTGTGCTACAAAGACGCCTGAGCACACAAAAAGAGACATGATTGTTTCAACCATTTCTATTGCATGACGAATATATTTGCCTTATAACTGTGCCACATTTCACTAAATTACATGCTCTGTGGTTTGCTCTGATTGTATGATAGCATCACTCACTGCAACCACAAACCACCGGGAATTGACATCGTCTCCATGATTTCACTGGTTTTGTCACAACCATAGCCTTTGGCATTGCTGCTGGTTTCACCAAAAGGAAATGCTAAACTGGATGCACCATAGAACGTTTCTACAAATGCTTATTCCCAAACTCTTTTAAAGGCACATGTCTGTAGGCAGTGCTTCTGTCTAGTGAAAACCTCCTTGTCAATGCAACTTACGCAGCTCCCTCCTGCCCTTCCAAGTGGTGGCATTGGATTCCAGGTCATCCAGAACTGAAACACTGCATACTTTGGTGGAGGTCATGAGGTCATGGGCCAGCCAGCCCTTCCAGATAGCAGATTTAAATGTGCTTGCTTGTGGTTGATAATGAACGAAGCCTAGTAATTGCTCGGCCTGTTATTTCACCTTGATTACTACAGTTGAAGCATGTGATAAAGATATCACCCTGTGAGATGAGTTGGTAGGTGGAGGCAGAGGCCAGGAAGGATCCTCACAGTTGGCACCATTTAGATGGATGGGACAGAGAAGATCTGGCACTTATTATGGGCTGTCCTGGTTCCGGTGGGGATAGGGTTAACTTTTCCTGGTATTCCATGCCATGTGAGCCACGCCCACCCTGAGCTGCCGGGGGAGGGGGCAGGAGGTTGCTGCTTAAAAGCGGGCTGGGGCGTCCCGGGTCCGGCTGGTCGGCGAGCGGCGGGGAGCGGCGGTTCCGTAATCGCGTTTGTATATTCCCCTATCCGTGTTGTTGTTGTTGTTGTTGTTGTTGTTGTTTGCATGTTCCCTTTGCTGTTCTGTTAAACTGCCTTTGTCCCAACCCAAGAGTCTTGCCTTTTCTTACGATCCTTCCTGTATTAGGAAGGCACGTGCGAGCGGCACGTGGTTCTTTGTTGCCATCTGAGGCTAAACCACGACAGTCCTTTTTGGCACCCAACGTGGGGCTTGAAGGGTTGAGATAACGACAGAATCCAACTAGAACGTGGAAAAAACGGTTTTGGTTTTTTTTTTTTTTTTTTTCTTGTATGCATTTATTTTATTAGGTAAGTAGTCACTGGTCATCATGTTGCTTGGTTTGTTCTCATGGCTGTGTTACATAAATTCCTATATGGCTTATGTACTCCCTGCGATGCTGTTTACCATGTCTGGAAGAGGGATGAGGATTATCATTCTGCTGTCCTGTGCGATATCTGTTTATGATATGATAACATCACTGTTCAGACGGTTATTTTGGGGTGTTTATGTGGTTTTGTTGTCCTGTCCGTACATTGGACACCGTCTCTCAGAATTTGTTAATAGTTTCCCCAGCCCTTTTGCCTCCCTTTTCTCCTTCGGGTCAGGTATGACAGCTTTTGAGAATCTTGAATATCCTTGGGATACTCAAACTAGTGTGTTCCTAGTGCTATGTCTCCTGAATACGTTCCAGGTCTTGTTTAGGGTTAAGCGACTATTTAAGACTACCACCCGGAGATCTGCTCCGAGGCTGGATAGTCAGGGGTGGCATGGCATGTCGGAGAGCATGGGCAGGTACCTAGAGAACTACTCGCCTCCAATGGTCTGGGACTTCACCCCTGAACAATTACAGGACCCTGATAAAGTGGTAGAATATTTGAAGGGAAAATGTTGTGGCTATTCTAGAGAGGCACAACTCACCGCGCTGTGCTGGGCCCTGGCCAGTATCTACCAGGCACTGCTCAGAATTATGCAGCACCCTCAAGGGGAAGAGATGGAAACCAGGCCGGCGGTCCCTGCGGCTGCTGCAGCCCCTGCGGCGGCCCCTGCGGCTGCTGCAGCCCCTGCGGCAGACACTGCGGCTACTGCAGCCCCTGCGGCAGACACTGCGGCTACTGCAGCCCCCGTGGTAGCCACTGCCACTGAACCAGAGAACCAACCCGCGCCGGTATCAGTTGCCCCCATACAGAAGAAGAAGTACACAAAGAAATCAGTTCGCTTAGTAAGAGATGATGATGAACCAGGGCCATCACGAGAGCAGGAGGAAGAGGCAGAACCAGAGATAATTACTCGATCCCTATCCTTGAGTGAGCTGCGGGATATGCGAAAAGATTTCAGCCGACTTTCAGGCGAGCACATTGTCACCTGGCTGCTCCGGTGCTGGGATAATGGGGCCAGTAGCCTGGAATTAGAGGGTAGGGAGGCCAGGCAGCTGGGATCCCTGTCTAGGGAAGGCGGCATTGACAAGGCGATTGGGAAAAAGACCCAAGCCCTCAGCCTCTGGAAACGACTCCTGTTAGGCATGAGGGAGAGGTACCCCTTCAGTGAGGATGTTGTATGTCAGCCAAGCAAGTGGACTACCATGGAAAGAGGTATCCAGTACCTGAGAGAATTAGCCGTGCGGGAGATGATTTATTATGACTTGGACAATGCCGACTTACCCACAGACCCTGATGAGGTGCGATGCACAAGGCCCATGTGGCGGAAGTTTGTACGGAGCGCACCATCGTCATATGCCAACTTCCTGGCAGTAATGGAATGGAAAGGTGAAGAGGGACCAACGGTGGATGAGGTAGCTGGCCGGCTCCGGCGATATGAAGAAAGTCTCTCTTCCCCCCTTGTCTCAGCTGTGGAGAAACTGTCGCGGAAGGTCCAGCAACTTGAAGAGAATATGTTCTACTCCCCACCTGCACAGGCCAGCATCTCAGCTATTAGAAGCAGGCATTTCCCCACTCAAGAGAGAGAGTACAGAGGGTACACACCACGAGGCACCCTGTGGTTCTACCTGCGGGACCACGGAGAGGACATGAGGAAGTGGGATGGACGACCTACTTCGATCCTGCGGACACGGGTACAGGAGTTGCAAGGAAGGACAACCACAAAAGGGGATCCCTCCAGGAAAAGTGCCGCCCCAGTTTCCAGTGGGCCGTTCCCCAGACAAAGCAGAAGGCCTGATCTTGCTTCTGATCCTCTTGAAGGAACTTCCAAGTCATTTATGCAAGAAGTGAGTAATGGATACTATGACGAGTATTAGGGGGGCCCTGCCTCCGGCCAGGTGGAGGAAAGGGACAACCGGGTTTATTGGACGGTGTGGATTCGATGGCCTGGCACATCAGACCCACAGGAGTATAAGGCTCTAGTGGACACGGGTGCGCAGTGTACTTTAATACCATCAAGCTATAGAGGGGCAGAACCCATTTGTATTTCTGGGGTGACAGGGGGATCCCAAGAGTTGACTGTACTGGAGGCAGAAGTGAGCCTAACTGGGAATGAGTGGCAAAAGCATCCCATTGTGACTGGCCCAGAGGCTCCATGCATCCTTGGTATAGATTACCTCAGGAGAGGGTATTTTAAGGACCCAAAAGGGTACCGCTGGGCCTTTGGCATAGCTGCTTTGGAGACAGAGGAAGTTAAACAGTTGTCTGCCTTGCCTGGTCTCTCGGAGGATTCTTCTGTTGTGGGGTTGTTGAGGGTCAAAGAACAACAGGTGCCGATTGCTACCACAACGGTGCATCGGCGGCAGTATCGCACTAACCGAGACTCTCTGATTCCCATCCATGAGCTGATTCGTCAACTAGAGGTTCAAGGAGTGATCAGCAAGACTCGCTCACCCTTTAACAGTCCCATATGGCCGGTGCGAAAATCTAATGGAGAGTGGAGGCTAACTGTAGACTATCGTGGTCTGAATGAAGTCACGCCACCGCTGAGTGCTGCCGTGCCGGACATGCTAGAACTCCAGTACGAACTGGAGTCCAAGGCAGCCAAGTGGTATGCCACGATTGATATAGCGAATGCATTCTTCTCAATCCCTTTGGCAGCAGAGTGCAGGCCACAGTTTGCTTTCACTTGGAGGGGCGTCCAATACACCTGGAATCGACTGCCCCAGGGGTGGAAACACAGCCCCACCATTTGCCATGGACTGATCCAGACTGCACTGGAACAGGGTGAAGCTCCAGAACATCTGCAGTACATTGATGACATCATTGTATGGGGAAACACAGCAGAAGAAGTTTTTGAGAAAGGGAGTAAAATAGTCCAAATCCTTCTGAACGCTGGTTTTGCTATAAAGCGAAGTAAGGTCAAGGGACCTGCGCAGGAGATCCAGTTTTTAGGAATAAAATGGCAAGATGGACGCCGTCAGATTCCAATGGTGGAAGCAACCACTGGATGGCTGGAAAGATACCCTGTGCCCCATGCCACTGCCCGGAACACTATCCTGGGCCTCGAAAAGCAAGTCCTGTGGCGACATGGTACCCCAGAGAGAATTGAGTCGGACAACGGGACTCGTTTCCGAAACAGCCTCATAGACATCTGGGCCAAAGAGCATGGTATCGAGTGGGTGTATCACATCCCCTATCACGCACCAGCCTCTGGGAAGATAGAACGATACAATGGACTGTTAAAAACTACACTGAGAGCAATGGGTGGTGCGACTTTCAAACACTGGGATACACATTTAGCAAAAGCTACCTGGCTAGTTAACACCAGGGGATCTAACAATCGGGCTGGCCCTGCCCAATCAAAACTTCCACGTACTGTAGAAGGGGATAAAGTCCCCGTAGTGCATATGAAGAATATGCTAGGGAAGACAGTCTGGGTTAGTCCTGCCTCAGGCAAAGGCAAACCCATCCGTGGGATTGCTTTTGCCCAAGGACCTGGGTGCACTTGGTGGGTGATGCGGCAGGATGGGGAAGTCCGATGTGTACCTCATGGGGATCTGATTTTGGGCGAGAATAGCCAATGAATCAGATTGTGTGCTGTTAATTGATAAGTAACACTGTCACTGTATGTCCTCATTGCTATAATTGCTATCAGTTGTACTACAAGTAAGGCACAGGGATGATGGGATAAGAACTGATCTCAGCAGCTGGCGCCCAGCAGTTTCCTCAAGATCTACATCTTCAGCCCACGGACTGCGTACATGAGCCACACCAGGTGCACCAGTCACAAGCTCCGAAAAATACAGCATGCAACAGACCAGCACCACCCAGCATCTCACCTGCCCTGAGAGACTGTTCTAACAAATGGAGCCCAAAGCCGTGGATTAAAAGAACTCAACGGACACTTTGGAGGGATGACCCATAAACTAAGGGCATTATATGTGTGTATAAATATATATATATATATATATAACAGGGGAAAGTGGTGGCAATTCATTGGAACCTGCTGGGCATGGCATAGATGGTATGGAATAAGGGGTGGATAATGTCCTGGTTCCGGTGGGGATAGGGTTAACTTTTCCTGGTATTCCATGCCATGTGAGCCACGCCCACCCTGAGCTGCCGGGGGAGGGGGCAGGAGGTTGCTGCTTAAAAGCGGGCTGGGGCGTCCCGGGTCCGGCTGGTCGGCGAGCGGCGGGGAGCGGCGGTTCCGTAATCGCGTTTGTATATTCCCCTATCCGTGTTGTTGTTGTTGTTGTTGTTTGCATGTTCCCTTTGCTGTTCTGTTAAACTGCCTTTGTCCCAACCCAAGAGTCTTGCCTTTTCTTACGATCCTTCCTGTATTAGGAAGGCACGTGCGAGCGGCACGTGGTTCTTTGTTGCCATCTGAGGCTAAACCACGACATGGGCTCCTCTGGAAAAGAAGAAGAATGCCTCTGGGTTACAGCGAGAGTGCCTGATCCTTCATTCCTCCATTCCCTCCCTCCACCTAGAGATAACAGCCTTCACTTGTCCAGTTTTTCAGTTTTGATGTTGCTTTAGGACATTGCATGTGCTCAGGCAGCTGGAAAAGGAGCTTTCAAATCATAATTTCAGTAGGTATGGCCAGAATCTCCTAGCACTTGAAAGCCCTTAAAAAATAATATTGACAATTTGTAGGGCTGCAGTACTTTTTAAAGACAGCTAGTTCTTTGTTATCTGTGATAGTGGAGGTCTAGGAAGATCCAACAGGCTAACTGAAGTTATACACATACAGCAGGTTATGGTGGGGAGCATACTGGAAAGATACCTGAGTGGTGCAGCAGGCAGGCAGCTCAGGTTGTCCAGAGTGATGCTGCACATGAGTGCATGGGCTCTGCTCGTCTCAGGTGGGCTTCTCCCTGAGTCGTTCTAGTACCTGCACCCTGTCCTCTTCAGCCAGGTACATAAGGCAGAGCCATCCACACTAGCACCGAGTGATGCCGGCTCAGGTTTGTTGGGACAAAACTGCTCAGTCTCAGCTCTTGGCGCAGCTATGTTTCTTCTAGAGAAAGCAGCGTAGTTTCAGTTAGTATAGCTTCACTCACGAAGATTGTGCTCTGCAACGAACCAGAAACTGCTTGGATTTCACCGAATCCATGGTATGACCTGTCTGTGCCAGACAGGCTGCCCGTAGAAAAGGGAGAGTTGACTGTAATGCTGTTTCTGTTGGCAGGAATAACACATAGTCTCGTTGCAAGGATGAGACGACATTGCCATTTCTTAGATCTATTCCATGGAAGAACAGAGAACTTCGGTTTCAAGTGCTATTTATCTGGCATGTTTTAATCACGGAATCACAGAATCACGGAATCTTCAGAGTTGGAAGGGACCTCTAGAGATCATCTAGTCCAACTCCCCTGCTAGAGCAGGATTGCCTAAAGCACATCCCTCAGGGCTGCATCCAGGCGGGTCTTGAAAATCTCCAGAGAAGGGGACTCCACAGCCTCCCTGGGCAGCCTGTTCCAGTGCTCTGTCACCCTCACTGTAAAGAAGTTTTTCCATGTATTTGAACGGAACTTCCGATGTTCCAGCTTGTGCCCGTTGCCCCTTGTCCTGTCGCTGGGAACCATTGAAAAGAGCCTGGCTCCGTCCTCCTTAAACCCACCCTTTAGATACTTGTAAACATTAATCAGGTTCCCCCTCAACCTTCTCTTCTCCAGGCTAAAGAGTCCCAGCTCTTTCAGCCTTTCCTCATAAGGGAGGTGCTCCAGTCCCATAATCATCTTGGCTGCCCTTCGCTGGACTCGCTCCAGTAGTTCCCTGTCCCTCTTGAACTGGGGAGCCCAGAACTGGACACAGTACTCCAGGTGCGGCCTCACCAAGGCAGAGTAGAGGGGGAGGATGACCTCCCTTGACCTGCTGGCCACGCTCTTCTTGATGCACCCCAGGATGCCATTGGCCTTCTTGGCCACAAGGGCACACTGCTGGCTCATGGATAATTTGCTGTCTACTAGGACCCCCAGGTCCTTCTCCTCAGAGCTGCTTCCCAGCATGTCCGCCCCTAACATATACTGGTGTTTGGCATTCTTCCTTCCCAGGTGCAGGACCCTACACTTGCTTTTGTTGAACCTCATTAGGTTCTTCTCTGCCCAGCTCTCCAGCCTGTCCAGGTCACGCTGGATGGCAGCACGGCCCTCTGGAGTGTCGGCCACCCCTCCCAGCTTGGTATCATCAGCAAACTTGCTGAGGATACACTCTGTCCCCTCATCTAGGTCATTAATGAATATATTGAACAAAATTGGTCCAAGTATTGACCCCTGAGGGACACCACTCGTTACAGGCCTCCAACTGGACTCTGTGCCGCTGATCACAACCCTCTGAGTTCTGTCACTCAGCCAGCTCTCGATCCACCTCACTGTCACCTCGTCTAGCCCATACTTCCTCAGCTTCCTAATGAGGATGTTATGGGGGACAGTGTCAAAAGCCTTGCTAAGGTCAAGGTAGATGACATCTGCGGCTCTCCCCTCATCCAGCCAATCCGTTATAACACCATAGAAAGCTATCAGATTGGTCAGGCATGATTTGCCCTTGGTAAATCCATGCTGACCACTTCCAATAACTTCCTGTTCCTCTATGTGTTTGGAGACGACATCCAGAATGAGTCGCTCCATTACCTTCCCAGGGACAGAGGTGAGACTAACCGGCCTGTAGTTCCCTGGGTCCTCCTTCTTGCCTTTTTTGAAGATTGGAGTGATGTTAGCCTTCCTCCAGTCCTCAGGCACCTCTCCTGTTCCCCATGACTTTTCAAAGACGATGGAGAGTGGTCTAGCGATAACATCTGCCAGCTCTCTCAGCACTCGCGGGTGCATCCCGTCAGGGCCCATGGATTTATGAATGTCCAGCTTGGCCAAGTGGTCTCTGACCCGGTCCTCCTCAACTAAGGGAAAATCTTCCTCTCTCCAGACCTTCCCCCTTGCCTCCAGGGTATGGGATGTGTGAGGGACGGCTTTATCAGTGAAGACCGAAGAAAAGAAGGCATTCAGTAACTCTGCCTTCTCTGTGTCTTCCACCACTAGGGCACCCGTTTCATTCATCAGTGGACCTATATTTTCC
Source organism: Larus michahellis (assembly GCF_964199755.1). NCBI lineage: Eukaryota > Metazoa > Chordata > Aves > Charadriiformes > Laridae > Larus > Larus michahellis. The sequence continues at coordinate 74,453,101 of NC_133896.1, read as the reverse complement.
CTAGTTTTCCTTTTTCTGTTGATATACTGGAAAAATCTCTTCTTGTTATCTTTAACTGCAGTGGCCAAGCTGAGTTCTGATTGAGCTTTGGCCCTTCTAATCTTCCCCCTGCATAGCTTTGTTATATCTTGATAATCCTCATAAGTTGCTAAGCCCCTTTTCCAGAGAATGTAAGCCTTAATAGTGCTTAGATTACTTCTAAATGATGGAGGAATAGGCTGAACAGAGGTATAGTGAAACATGGGGGTGATTTGTTCCAGGCAGTCATGGCATCACTAGCTTGATTAGTTTTTGTGTCATGCAACTGCACTATTTCAATAAATTACAGTATTTTTATGGCTAAATTGAGCACTGTGGTGCATAGTCCACTTGTGTCATATAGATAGTTTCATATATATCTCCTGCCAAGCAGGTAGTAAACAAAGGCTATGAATATCTACACCCGACTGGAGTACCTCTGTGTCCTCATTGTAATTTGTGACCAAAATAACAAGATATGTTGTATACTAATGCCATGGTATATATTTGTCTCTTCTGAAAGGGCACCCTCTGAGATTTTGCATCCATACACACACATACACGCACTCTCCCACACTCAGATGCTCTCCCTCTCTGTGGGGTTGTACAAAGAGATGTGAAGCACATAAATCTTCCCATTCCAAGAATCTCTTGCTATAAAGAAGTCCTTGGCTAGAAACAAGCTTGTATATACTGGATTTGTAAAGCAGCAGAGTTTATGTTTCAACTAGATAAATAAACCACAGGCTAGATTCTTATTTGAGCCTTCTCTCTTTGCAAATTTAATTAAAAAGAAGCAGGAGAATTACCGTATAGTCTTTTTACCCTTTTTCTCCTGGAATTTAGCGGACTACTTGAGAATCTGGAGGAAGTAGGTGGACATTGTCTCTTATCTGGTACAAATTTCAGAGTTGCTTTGATTTCAAAGAAAAATCGTAAACTATCAGTCTAACTGATTCTCATCATAAGTATTAATAAACACTGAGTTGTTACCATTGGCACCTATCTTCTGTGAATATATCGGTCCCTATTTTTGTGCAGTTTTTGCTGAATGAACAAGATCTGCTCATTTTTGCTTTAAATCTAATGATTCCCTAGTTACGGAGAAGCTAGTGAGTGTAGAAGGCTCCCCAAGGATCCCCATCTCTGTACCTCCAGTGGGACAGGACTCTGTTGGGAAGGGAAGAAAGTGGGATTGACATCCCTCCCTTCTGCCTCTCTGTCAGGAACGGAAGGCTGCAGCTGTGTGACCTGTTAACCTCATTATTTTTTGGAAGTTGAGCATTCATTTGGTAAACAAAGGCAGGATGAAACCTTCAGCTGGTATTTGAAACCAGCCAGCATACCTCTGTTGTCAGAAATGAACCTTGCCAGATTTCTCCATCAAAGGAATTGACCCGAAGTCATGGGAATTCATTACTGGAATATACGTCAAACACTTTTGGACTGTATTCCTTCTCTTGAAAACTCACTTTAAGTTTGGTGATCCTCCAGAGGCATTTGCAAAGACTATATTTTAATTAGTTTGAGATCAGGTAGACAGGGAAAAAATCGTTGGAGTTGGCTGTAACTCCAGCAAGAAGAGACCTTATTTAGAGGAAAGGAAAACACTGCCGGATTGAAGTTGCCTTTGCTTGGCAGAAAGAGGGGGGAGGAGTCTGTGAAACGAATGATTGTAGCCAAGGTGTTTTGTTTCAGTTCTGTGGGTTTTTTAAATCATTGGCACTACTATTATGGTGAAGCAATACAAAGATTTAAGGCAGCTCATGCAGCCACTTCGGAGGGAAGGTGGAGAGAGTCAGCGGATGCTGCAGACAGAAAACCAGCTTCCATCCACAAGATGAGAGGTGCACAGTGGCTACGTGCAGATGGGCTCCTGCCAAGAAATGTGTAGCAGCCTTGGAAAGCTTCTAAAAGCTGGCGCAAGGCGCGTGGTCTGTGTCTGTTGACACCTACACGTTCCCTAACTAAGCAGTGATTAGCTCCTTAGGCTCTTTCTTTTTCCGTACCCTCTGTGCCCATACGAACAGACAATATCTGTTCTGGATACAATATCCACAGAGCAGAGAGCCTTCTGCCTGGTGATGTGGTCAGTTATAAAAACGACATGCATTGACTTTGCTGTCTACACCTGTTTGGGATGCTTTCAAACTCAGTGTTGACTGTATTGTTTTGCATAAGAAGGCAATTCAGAGGGGAGCCAAAAGCTCCCAGGACTCATTTATTTACTCAGCATACTGAAGGGGCACCAAAAAGTTTTACAAATGCAGCACGTTAAGAACTTTAAATCATGTATTTAAAGATTAGTTTTTGTTTACCATGCTAGGTAAACCAAGCAAGAGGAATAACAAGGAAATGCATGAAGTATACCCAGAGTTTTTATTGGATTTGCGAGGAGAGAGTGAAAGCACAGCCCTAGCAGCTGGCTTTCTTTACTGAGGTTTAAGATTGCCACCTAGTTTTCCTGAGATTGCCCGTCCTATTTTTAAATTGGCATTTCTAGAATAAATAGCGCTTCACATTTTGTTATCAGGATCATTATAATATCTCTCTTTGCTTGTCTTTGTGTGACAAATTGTTGGTTTTACACAACGAAGGTACAACAACAAATGGTTTGGATTGAAACATAACGATATGGCGATTTAGAGTAAGACTTCCTTCATTTAACCTTAGGCATGAAAAGAATTAGATGTCTAGTCTCAGTCTGAGCTCTATCATCAGTAGCCAGTAAAGAGAGAGGTGATTCTAGAAGATGATTCATCCCATCCAAAAATAGGTGTCTAGGACTAACTGCACGATTTGGACACTGGAGGTGTCTTTCTCTCTTCATAAAGCGAGGGAACCTGTGTAACTAACTTGGACAGGATGCTTGCCTTTTAGATGTTACATTTTCATGAGAAAGGTGTGCTGAAAGGTATTTGGTTACAGTCCTCCTTTGTGGCTTCTCTTTTACAGTCAAGGCTTTGGGCCCAACTAGAGCTCTGATAAGATGATAGCAAAATTGACAGAAGTAGATAGTAAAGATAATCTCATTCCCAAGGAAAAAAAAAAACCCAAAGGAATATTATATCTATATACACTGTGGTATGATTTTGCCCTCCCCTGAGAAATGTGGGTGCGTGCAACAAAAAAGGAACTGAGCCGTATGATTTCTGTCAACTGTCACCCCCCCCCCCATATTATAAACTGCAGAACTGAGACTCCATGGGGCCAAACACATTGTGAGTAGTCACATTGGGCAAGCTGGAAAGATAAGGGTAAAATCCAGTCAACCAGAATTCGCAGCCCTGTTTCCTAGTCAGTACAAGTAGATGCAATTTGTGTAATGGGCCTATGCCCCTTCACGTCTTTCTACAATTTGGCATCCAGTTGCGTGCCCCAGCACTCCGGGCTCTCTTATAAAAGGTCCTGTATAAAAGACCTGGCCTTGCAATGGAACGTGCACTGAGTGACGCGTGTGTGGATGAAAGGGAGCAGAAGTGCCTTAATGCAGACAGACTCCAGAGACGCTGACTGTTTTGTGGGATCTGAGCTATCACGCAGCATGTTTTGGGATCTTTTAAGATGTGGTTTCCCACTGGATCTTGCGAGATGACAAATTGTAACTGTAAAATGTTATCTTCTGCATTCAATTTGTTACACTGACTTCTCGACACCTTTTTTTTATTAAAATATTCTAATTTCTCCCTTTTTATCAGTAATTAAAACGAAGTGGAAGAACCCACCTTCTAAATGTGCTACTTAGCAATTACTCCTGTAAAAACCCCTTTGTTGTCATGAATAAATAGAGTGTCTCCTTTACTGGGCCAGCAGAATAATTAAGCTGATCCATATATTAGGCTGATGTTTGCATCTTCTTTCTGATTCATCCCAGATATAGAAGAATAGGCCAAGCGGCTATTTCTGTCTTTTTAATACGGGTGTAAGCCAGGCCACCAGGACCACGCTGTTTCCCTCAGATGACCACCTAATCCCTCTGATGATACCAGGTGCGAGAATGGGGTAAATGTCAGAGAAGTTGATAACGAGGAAATAAATCACAGAAGTTGGAACCCCTTAACATGAAATATGTAGAGTGCCATCCCTCGTGAACGAAGATGCATTTCTGGCTCAGAGAAAGACACTTCATGAAGTTTTACTGCACCTCTTCAGCAGCTCTGCGAGCTCGCCTGCCCGGGGACAATTAGCTGCAGTTGCTGCTGCTGGAGAGAATCACTGCGCAGCAGATACTCTACGTTCAGTAAGTCACATTGGCAGAGCTCAGAGTATTGACTGCCTCTGCTGCATTTTCCAGAGGTGGGATGCAACGTTGTGTCAGAATTTGTACCTTTTCATCTTAATCACTAGCCATATCAGGCTTCCTCCTCAAGAAAATACGATTCTTGGAGAATGGTGACTTTATCCCAGGCTAATCACTCCGGCTTTAGAAATGCAGTCATTATTCCAGAGCAAAAGCATCTCTTGTCCAGTGTGCAGCATCAGCATCGAGAGTTATTTTGGTCAGTATCCCATACAGAAAAGCTTTGCGTCGTGTGGGTCTGTACTAATTACAGAGAACCCTGAGCTGAAATTAACTTGGTCCTGTGGATGAGAATGAGATATCCTTTTGCTGCCCTCTTTCTTCTACTTGCAAACATATCTCCTGCGTGTGTTAGTTGAGTCACTTCCACCTGCATCCAAGGAAGTCAACACTCAGAAATGAGGTGATATACTTAAAATCAGAAAGAGCCCCTTGAATCTATAGCCTTACTAAATCTCAGCGTATAGCAGATTTATTATTTTTTTTGCAGACAGTTTTTAAAGGTGGTTTCGCATATGTATAGAAATGACCTGTTCAGGGTATCGGTCCCAGCAGATTTATTCCTAGAATGGATCTCCTGGTTTAACAGGTAAAAATAATCATATCATCCCTCATCGTACATAATAGAATTTATTTTCCATCAAACCCCACTTATTCTTCCCAGATATGTATTTAAGACTGCTATTTTAATAAAGAAAAAATATCTGAAGAGTTTCGATGACCAAATTGCATTGAAATATGGAGATCAAAAGTATCAGCAGGCTGTCTTTATATTCTCCCATGATACTGCTATTTTAAGGACTAATGCGATTTGACATTAGGAGCATAAGGAGAACAGACAATATCAACATAAGATGAGAATCATCAGAGACAGCTTCTCATGCAGCCATTCTTATTCAAAGCACTTTTTATTTAATCTCACAGTGCCAATATCTGAGAGTCATTTATTGGGTTTCTTGTAAACATCTTAAGCAACAATTAAATTACTACTCAGTATTAGAAATTAGATGAGATAGAGAAGATAATGTCTGAAAGAAATGATACGTTTTCACATGGGCAAAGGATTGGCAGCAGGTGTCTTAATGATCCATACTGTCAGATGTATTCTTTGCTGTTTTTATTAACGGTCTGGAAAACTGAGCAAGCAGCGAGGTAAGAAATTTTGCAGCTGACACAAAATGGCTGAAGGCCACTGAGGGCTAGGGATGGCTGTGAAAACTTTTAGTAGACTCTAGGACAGCAAGGTGAGATAGAAATATGAGAGCAAGCAGAATCTTCTGTTTTGAATAAATACAAAATAATCAGATTTGGGGGAAAAAAGAAACGAAACCGCGTCAGCTACTCTTAAAAGCTGAAAATTACTCAGGAAAAAAAGCGTCATCATTGGTGACAGTGAAATCCCCTACGTAAAATGCAGGGTCATCCAAAAAACAAATTGTGTGAGTACTGCACAGCCCAGGATGGAAAACAGGCTCTGTAAATATTACAATACTGCTTTATAAACCAAGAGGATTGGCATATCTGAAATACTGTATTCATGCTTGGTTATTTTTTTCTTGAAAGTATTTTGCAGAAATAGAAAGGTCTAGAAATGGGACACTGAAATGACTACATAAAAGTGTTCATAGGAAGAAAAATTGAAAAGATTGGAGCTGTCATTCAGAGATGAATAAAAGGAAAAACACTAGAGAGGGGGTAACTTTTTAACTTCAGCTTATTCCTTCTTCTCAAGAAGAATAAAAGGAATTTAATTAAACTGAGCATTTAAAAGAGATCAAAGAGGACTCTCCTGCACAACATACGGTTAAATATGATATCTTCTCGCTACAAGGTATAATTGAGCCCAGGAGCCATCCTGTGGGGAGGCTGCTCCGTAAACTCCCACTTCTGCCTCAGTTTCCTCTTCTCTGGCAACTTTTGGTCCTGTCCACTCTCAGAGGCTGGGTATGGAACTAAGTGAATCACTGCCCAGCAACTAACACTGCACTATTCCCAAATTCAACATCAGCCCCCTAGACCTTACCCTGGGAAATATTTGCGCTCCTTTGATTTATGCTGTGGGTTCATTTACAGCTAAAAATACCGCCACTCCGCGGGGAATTGTAACAGAGGAACTGCAGGGGCGGCACCTGCCAACACATTTTTCTGAAATTACTCAAGGTAGCTGATCCTGAACATTAGCAGCCAGAGGGCCCAAATTATTATCATACTGTTTTTCACCTCCCTTCTGTGGATCTGAGACTTCAAGACCGTGATTAATTAAGCCTCTCCACTACTCTTATGTCCTAGGTATTATTAAACTGATGTCTAATGTAACCTTTTCAAGGTCACAGTGTAAATAGCCAGTTCTGCCGGTGATAAATCTCTGAGTTTGTCTTGAAAAATACACTGCTTCTTTAGCCACTAGCCCAAAGCCTTCCACAGTAACGTCTCTTTCTTACTCCTCTATGAATTTCCAGTCACGGCACTGCAATCGTTATAAGCATCAAAAATCATCTTGCAGTCTCACATCATACTTGGCATACCGGTGACTCTTGGCCAAGATTTTTTGACCTATATGTCATCTCACCTGTGTCTTACACCTCATCTTCTAAGTAAATGGACCATTCCAGCTGGGTTGAACACAGTATAGAGGAGAGATCGGGGACTCACAGTGACTTAACATCATCTTCAACTTTACAGCTGCCTTATGGAAACGGCACTGACTGGGAAAGGGAACACAGCATTTTCATTTTGAAGAAGAAGAACTATATAGTTTAGCGAAGTATTGCTAAGGTGCAAAAGCCCATATAAGCCAGTGCAAGGTCCTGTTGACCTTGATGAACTCCACATTTTGGTTCTTCACTTTGTGAGTGCTTTTAGCAGTAATAGCACTGAAATGATTTCTTATCAGTGGTTCAAGAATTACATTTTTTTGTTTCCATGGTGCTTCTTTATGCAAGCGTCTAAAAATGCCTCTTGTTCTCCTCAGCTGCCTGCATACTGACCAGACCTTAGGAACACAGTTAAAGATTGCAAGGCAATGAAATTATCAATTTCTTGGCATGAGTTCTTGGGTGCGGTGGCTAAAATTGGGACACACTTTTTTCCCAGCTGCAGAGTGGAAAATGTGAGCTTTTGACCTTCAGAATGTTGTCTGAATGTCATTATTTTCAACAGTTCAGGTCCTTCCTGTGTGGAAAGGGACCCGTGATCTGCAGTGCCTTGTATTTAGGTGATCACCTCCAGTAACCATTGATTTTTCCACAAGTGAATATTCATCGCTCAATGGAAACCAGGCCCTGTTAGAATAATACCATCTGCATTCTCCATGGTCAGTAGTACCCTTGGAAAATCTCCATTTATCTTTTTGCTTGATATCTTTGCTCTGATGAAATTCCAGAAAGGAGCTAGGCAGAGCAAAGGGAAAGGCAGGGATGTTTATATTACCAGGGTCCCAACCTGACTTTTTTCCCAATGTGATTTAGTAGTAGTTTACAGCTGGGAACGGGAAGTGTTAAATATAAAATTGTGTGCGGTCCAATTCATAGTGAACAAATTCAAATGGAAATAACGCCGCAATCTTCTCTGATACCACTTAGCCTCTCCACAGGAGTCTCAGGAAAAGGACCCAGACACAGAATGGACGTTTGTTGGACCCTTGGTGTCAGGGCTGAGACAGCAGGAGTGGCACAAAAGATATTTCTGTTGTCACTTGACCTCCTAAATGCTGAATAAATAATCAGAAGCACTCACAAACACTTAGATTACTAAGAGGAAAGAAAAGCTAAACTAAATCAGCAGGGATATCATTAAAAATTATTGATTGAATGCTGTATGCATTGCCAGTGCTGACAAGAGGTCTTGTTTTTTTCTTGCAGCCTAATTTTGGTGGAGTGATGTACGTGGGGTCGCTTCCCCTGGCTGGCACTGCTCTCCAGAAGTACTTTGTCACTCCATCTTACAGCTCCGTGCTACCAACGCATCACTTGCTCTAGCCTCCAGCACCGCTTCCATAAACAGGAAGAGATTACCGGGGCCTTCAAAAAAAAATAAAAATAAAAAAATCCCCCCGACAAATCCTTTGTGTTGTGCAGGTTGTTGCGTCAAGAAATGAGGAGGTTCATTTCCATGGTGACACCAGAGACTGTCAACCTTATCAGTACAGACTGCATGTCCCACAAAGTTTACTTTATCGGTTCTTGTCACTAGCATTTCACAGTAATTCCATATTTGTACTGATGCACACTGAGGTGTGTATAGTTTATCAACTTCATACACGCATGTATGTAATGTTTAAGAGAAAGAAACATTGCTACGTAGGTCAGTGATTTTACCCGGAGAGCTCTTCAGAAGGAAGGTCCATTTTGCCTGCAGAAGCAAGGGATATTGAAAAGGTGTTTTCTTTTCCCAGCTCCCTGTAAACCTGGGAGTGCTGAGATCCCAAAGGCCCTTTTGATTTTACTCATTGTGAGAACATAATGAAATTTGAGTCCTGACTCTAAAGGCCTGGTTGTCCTCCAGACATGGAAAGCTGTGGTTCAGCCTCAGTCCTCCTGTCAGCAAGAAAAACTTGCTCCAGTTTTTTCCGCAGATCTTTACAGATTTTTTTTCGCAGACTTCATTAAACAAGTCCTTTAGCTTTGAACATCTTCTCTAGATCATGAAATCATCCCCGTATGCGAATGACAGAGAACAGCTGCCCCAGAGGAGGTTACAGAGGTGCGACGTTCCTGCCACCAGCCTGTGCTGCTTCTCAGCGGTGAAGGATGAAGACAGTTTGCGCGGTCTTGCAGTCTGCATCCCCAGAGGTGCGTTGTTGACCTCGCTGATTTTTACATTCCAGTGAGTGACTGGACCCGTACAGCAGCAACAAAGCCAAAGAAGCTCAAAGCTTTCAACGGATGACCCCGAAATGTGAGGAAAAGTCAGCTGAAGTCATATAGGAGGATGCAAAACAATTCCCATTTCCTGTCTCTGAAGTCCAGCTTTCTCCTTGGCCATTTGCATTTGAATCTTTCCACAATATTAACCCTTGCGGCACCATCCAGGTGACCTGCTCTGATCCTTTAAGGCATAATGTGGAAAAATATGTGTGCATAGGTGATTCTGGAGTTTTTCCTCCAAAATCTGTGTGTGTGGATTGCAGCAGCGCATCAGGTGAGTTCTCTCCTCCTTCCCAGACAGCCTGTACATCCCAGTTCTGCAGAAGTGATGCATCTTACTGCTAATGTGACAGTGCAGCAGTTTTAAGCCAATGAGCTCACCTTCCAATTGCTGTTTATAAGCAAAAACGAAGTCAACTTTTTTTTTTTGTCTGGATTTTGAGAAGTGCCTTTAAATCCTGGGTCTAACACATGTGTGCAGCTGAGAAAAGGAAAAGACCTGGGAAGAGCAAGGTCTTCCTCCAAACCTATGGAGATATTTAAAATGCAGTTTTGGAAGAAACTTCAACTGAGAAGCCAAAAAAATCTCTGCTACAGTTCAATAGCACAGAGGGAGCTGTACACTTCCCCGTAAGCCAGGAAGAAAAAGAGCATCTCTCCTCACTAAAGCCATGACCGTTTGCTCTGTGCTATGCTTTGCACTGCATTTGCAGCTTCACACTTGTCTGTTTTTCTTCCCTTTTGTTTTGCCAGACTGTTACTGCTGCATACAAGTCAATAAACACAAGTTTCAAGTCCTTTTTGGTTTGTGATTATGATCTAATGTTGCCATTAAATTCTTTTTTCTGTATGCTGGTTCGTCCAGGGGCATCCTTTAGCTTCTGTTAAACTCACTATTTTTACAGTAAGCCGTGTGCTCACTAAGAAGCGCGAGGACCATGAGGCTCCAGTTACCACCGGTGGTGTTACTGTGAGTATTCAATACCTGAAGGGAGCCTGGAACCAGGGAACGGAAAGCAGGGTGGTGGAAGATGATCCAGTTGACTCTTTCAAGACGGCAGCCCCTGATGTCATTTTACACCTCGGGGCTCATTCTTTATCCGAAGGATGACGGATAACACAGTAGCCTGTCTTTTACAACTGCTGTGTTCCCTTAGCTCTAACACTGGCTGCGTTGACGGCTGGCCGCCCCGCTCCTGGCTGCCTTCTCGCGGGCAGAACGGTGACTGGGAGCTTCGCACTGCAGCACCTTCGCCGAGGGCAGTGTGTGGTGAAAGGGAGCTGCACCTCTTTGTGAGGTCTAACAGAGAGCTTTGCTCGGACCTGGGAAGTTCCTGAGGTCCCTTAAGCCCGTTCATTTGAGCAGGCATCACATTGGGTTAGGCACAGCCAACGTAGCAGCAAACACCCCGTCTTTCTCCCCACTCTCCCAGCTGCAGCGTCACGCCAGGATCACTAGAGCAAATTATTCCGCAGGCTAGCCTAAAAAACATGCTTATGTCTTATTTCTGTGTCGGTCACCCCCTCCTTTTCTGATATGCAGAGGGATGGTATCAGCACAAGGAGGGAAAATGAATTGTTTAGGGTGGGACGAAGCGTAACTAGGGGCGATGGGAGGAAACAGAGCAGAGCAATGTCTAGGCTGACTATCAAGAAAAACATCCCAGCATTGAAGCCCGAAGAGGCTGTTTAATGATCTCCCAAAGGAAGTAGTAGGAACCTTTATCAATGAGTCATTTCCAACTGTGAAGGACAAAGCTCTGAGTGTGGGGAATAGTCATGTGTTGGCAGGGCATGAAGGGTCTTTCCCACTCCTCCTTGCTGACTCCTTGCCCTCACCCTTCTGAAAGAAACAGAGCCTGAAAAACACAATGTGAGCAGTGGTTTCCTAACACATACACAAAAAGAAAAACAAGATCCATAAGCGATCCTTTGAGATTGGGAGCCTGGGAAATGCTTTTTAAATTAGCCTCAAAAACATGACAGATGATAACAAGTTTTAGAGTAATTTTCTTTCTTTTTTTTTTTCTTTTTTTTTTTCCTTTTTTTTTTTTCTTCAGCCGTGTTGCCAGAGCGTGCGTCTATCCTGGCAGCAGCTTTCTTGCAAATTAATGAAACATCAAGGCTGCACTACCAGCCAGATTGGAGTGGTGTATTTCCAGGAGAGAGCCTGAACTGGCAGATCATCAGCTGCTACAAATCAATTAAGTTCCCTTGATTCCAGTGCAGAGGGCCACCAACTTGCAGCTGCAGAGGATCTGGCCCGTTTCATGTTGGAATAGAAATATTGCTTTCATTTTACTGAGTGCTGAACTATTTAAAATTTAAATGCTGTTAAAATTTAAAATCCCCATTTAATTTAAAATTCGCTTTGAAGTTTCTGTTAGTGATGGTGTTCCTCATTCCTGCTCCAAAGAGTTGAGATTTTTTACATTTCCCTGGGGCCACCACATCAGGGTTTGCAGGCCGTTGGTGTCCTTCGGCCAGCAGGCACAATATGCCTTGCCCTCAGATTTTTTTTGCTGATCCCAGTTTCTCGCTCCTATTTGTTAAATAACTGTAATGCGAATAAATAACATTACACGTTATGCAACACTCACCATGATGCCCAAATCCCTGGAAAGCAGTAGTATGCCCCAGTGCTGTGAAAGGAGTGGAAGCAGGATTGGAAAAGGACTCTTTGTCTATGGAAAAGCGTTGGTTGCTTTGAGGCTCAGACGAATGGCTCCAAAGACAAAGCTTGCTTCTCACTAGCATGCCCCAGACCCGCGTGTCCTGCGTGCGTATCAGCCGCTTCACTTTTGGGAAGGGGGGCATTCCCTCAGCTCCCTGGACAGATTTTGGGTCCTCAGGACATGTTGCAGGTCTGTTGCAATGTTCACATTTGTAGGGAGTTTGACCGCAGCCCTGCAGAGAAGCCCAGTGTCTGACCACGCCAGACCCTGGCAAGCCACGGTGTGTTTTGCTGTGTCTCAGATCGACGGGTGGGTGTTTTGGCTCATTAAAAGTTATTTCACATCATCTGGTCCCCACTTAGTTGGGTACTGGGGGGCTGGCATCAGCAAAGAAGAAAATCCTCGTCTTCCTCAGCCCGCAGCTGGGAGGTAAGGGGCTGTCCTTGTGAGATGCAGAAAAAGGCAATAGAGAAGAGAGGCAGTGGCGTCCACAGGTAAGGAGTGGGGCAAGGAGACCAGCAGTTAAAGCAACCAAGAGAAATCAGGGTTAAAGGGAGCTTGGAAGGGGCTGGGGAGGTGTTGGGAGACCAGGGAGGCCTCCAGCATTGCTCTAGCACCCACACACGGCCCCGGCGGCTGTGTCCGTGCCCCGGCGGGCAGCACCGCGCTCCAGGTTGGGCCACATCTGTTCAGTTCACCGCTCGCCTTCTCGTAAAGATGGAAGATTTCACGCTTCCAACTTGCAACTGGGTTTATAATTTGGCAAAGGAACTAAAAAAAAAAACAAAACACCAAAACCCAAAACAACCCAAAGCATGTCATTACAAAGCGTTACAGCGCATGCATTAACGCCTCGCTACAAAGCCCAGCTGAGAGCCAACTTTCCAGCGTAATTTTCCTGCGTATCTGCCAAGTAGTGCGTGGAAAGAACCATCTGTGATGTCTTACAGGGGCATTTCCCGGTCACAGCTTCCAAAGGGTAACTAAAAACTGAGTTCTGTAAAACATACGCCATCACCCAAAAGGGCTCGAGTTTGAATAAGAATATAGGTTAAAGTTGAGAGAACAAGTGGTGACTCCCACTCTTCGGTCTGCTCTGTGTCTGGACCTAATCAGCCCACTTGGCAACATTAACATCTCATAAATACTTCATAATCCAATTTATATTTTAAGAATTTTTCTTTATCTTTAAATGAGTAGCATATCTGTCAGGAACTGTTCATTAAACATTTTTGGATTGGGCAATATCCTGGATCGCCAAAATGCTGATTATGCTTACGTTTTAATCTTGAAACGACTGATTACCCGGGGGAATAAACGATCAAGGGAAATGGTGCATTGTCCATCCCTGGGAACCACCGGTCCCGACTGAGCACCTTTCTGGGATGCAGGCTTTCGCCAGCCACATCTTGTGCAGCTCAGAAGAAGAATGTCTGGATGGAAGTCCATACGAGAGGCCAGACTACATGATCTAATGGTCCCTTTTGCCCTTAAAATCTTCAATCGGTGAATTGAAATCTATAAAAAAAGAGTCCCCAGCTGTAGGAAGGAACCGGCACGACTGCAAATAGGTCGACTGAACTCAAACTGACAGCCTCCTGGGTCATCTTTAAAGTTATAAATTGGATTGAAAGGGATGTAAGTATAATTAAACTTCTCCTGTAGTTTCAAGCTAATACAAAATTTCTTACTTCCCATCCGGCACTCCTGCGTAATGCTCCTGCGCTTCCCTAAAAAGCTGACACATTATTTTCCATACCTCTCTACAAAGATAGTCTCTAGTTGGTCTGCAATGTATCAAGCACAAGGCTGGACTGACCAAGCAGAAGTCCCCATCCAGCTCCGGGCAGAAGCCAGACGCAGATGTCCCTTCCAGCTGTTAAACCAGGGGATTCTTGTGGGGAGCAAAGAAGGGAAGCAGGAGGGACTCCCCCCAGCCCAGATTGTGCCACTCCGGCTCAGGCTGAGCTGTGTCCAAAGGTCACGTTCACCTGTTGAGATGGTGGTGGCCGTTTGCAGGGACAGACGTCGCAGGCAAACCTCTCCGCTTCATGCGAACGACCCGTGGAGCAGATCGGTGGCCAGGGGCCTGCTCTGCACCCTGTCCCTGATTTTTGCATGGGGCTACACTCAGATCCTGGTGGGCCAGCTCACCCGGCCCGCGCTGGCGACCACCACGCCACAGCAGAGCAAAACCTCCGTCACCTGCACGACGCTCCTGTGCGAAGGGCTCCAGTTAGTAATGCAGCTCCAGGGTCAGTGTAGAGAGATTGTGGGGCCTAGGAGGAGGAGGCAATTTTTGTATTTTCCATGAGTATCTGTACCTGGACCATTAACTCTCATGTATGGAATACGGATAGAAATTTCTCTCTTTTCTTCAGCGCTACGAATTAATTGGGGAGAAATTTGAGCAAGGCCTGTTTAGCGCTTCCCACCCCAGCTCTGTTCCTTCTTCCCGGGGCCTTGAATCTCTTTGCTCTTTGCCAGCGTGCCGGCTCCTCACCTCCTCTCTTCCATTTCCCACCTCGATTCTCCCACTGCTGACACGTGTCCTACCCCAGCGCTCTCCTCGGCTCCTTTTCTTCTCACAACTTCCCATCCCCTCTTCCCTGCAACCCTCTCCTGTTTCTCCCCGTACCCCATCTCACTTTAAAACCCGCAGCTCTTCCAAAAATACTCGGAATTGGATTTCAGGGGAACCCGGTACTGCCCGAACGGAGTCGGTCTCTGAGCTGCCCTTTTGCCTTGAAGGGTGACAACCAGGTACGGACAAGGCCGCTAACGGGCCTGCCGCCACAGCACGTGAAACCGGCCCCTGCGGAACGAAGCGGGGCTGGGTTTGGCGGGTGCCCGAGGGCAGGGACCCCCCACCCCCGCCCCGAGGAAGGCGCAGCCGGGGGCGGGTTCGGGGGCGGGCGGGCGGCGCGGGCGCCCCTTCCCGCCCCGGCGGCAGCTGAGCGTGGCTGCTATGGTAACAGTGCCATCTTTTGGATAAGGTGGAAAACTGTACTAACTTCCCGGTGCCAGCGAAAAAACTCTCCAGGCAACCGTCCCAGAGGAAAAAAGGGAAAAAACCCTCCCCTCCCCTCTCCTCTCCTCTTCCCCCCCGCCCCTCACGCTCTCGCCAAAATCACTGCCTCCATTCCCCTGGAAGTTTTTATCTAGAAAAGTTATTCTTCCCTTCAAATTCAGAATTGCTCTGGGCTGTCCCTCCACCGGCATCCATCGGCGCTGTCTCGCTCCAGTCACCTGCATGTTAGTCATACGGCACGGAGAAAAAACCTTCGAATGAGATTTTTTTTCGAAGGAGCTTGGGTGCCTGATGAAAGCCGCGGCGGCTTGTGTGTGTACCCGCCGCCGACCGCAAGCCTGACTGGGTGCAGAAGCAGCACGGATGCAAAGGGGCCAGCGGGTCCAGGATTTGTCTGCGCTGCAATGCACTTTTGGGGCTGAATAAAAGGAAAAGGCTAAAAACCAAAAATGCCCTGTATGTCATCCTAGCGCTGCTCCACATAACACACGAGTGATGCTAGCGTAGAGATGAATACTGGATCACCACTGGAAGTGGGCTTTTAAAATTCAGTAAAACATCCCGATTCCTGGAGGGGCCTTAACTGAGAATACGCTCATCCTTGGTAGTCATGCTGATGCTTTTTGCGTCTGAGCCAAGATTTTGTAAATCTAAGTCAGCTCTGTCTCTTGTGCCTAATAATACGAAGGAAGAAATAGCCCAGCCTTATAAAAACTGTGGGGTTTGGCCTCAGCCCATATTGATGATCTAGCTCATAAATGAAGACCAAACTTCTGGTTCTTGTCCAAACAACAGTCATTTTGGAGCTTCATGCCTGCAAATCAGACTGGCAGATATTAGCTGTTCTGAATTTGTTCAGGCTCACACTTCTCAGTTTAAACTGAGCTTCCTTTTGTTTATGTACATTTTTCTTGAGTAGTCTTTTTTTCCAGTTGCGTGCTCTTCACAGAATCAAAATACTCACTGACTTCTATAGACTTTCTCTGGTCAAATCCTACCGCCATGAAATTGCTGGCAAAATGCTGCTGATTTTTGTAATCAAGATTTCCCTGCTGGGAAACTCCAGTCTTCGAGGCAGCTGCTAGAAAGCAGTGCTATAGGAACCCGGGACCGACTAAGCAGAAGATATTCTGCCACCCACCCAAGTAACCCCACCAATGGGAGCTGAACAGAGACATCTGAGCTGCTTCTATCGGCTCAGCTAGGAAAAAAGCACAAGTCTCTGACTAGCCCTGGTCACCCCTGCATGCCAGCCTCTGTCATCCACCTGCAGCAAGTCTCATTTCAGCCCACGGCTCATCTCATTGAAATCAGCAGAAAGAAAGGTGGCAGAACGTAGCTTGGAGTGCTGTTGCCCCGGGTGGAAGGCTAGGGCAGCTTCCCCATGTTTGCATCGCTGAAAATTACAGCCACCAATCACCTGCAACAACTGCACCCAGCTGAGCATTTCCCTCTTCTTAAGCGCCAGCTGCTGTCACACCTGGAACCCGTTTATGCCACTAAAATACCATTTGTAGGTTTAAACGCTGTATATAAAGGCTGTAGTGAAATACCGCTTCCAATTAGGCCACGTTAAGCATGTGCTTTTGCAGAGGTGAATGAGGCCCGCAGTGAGTTTTAATTTGCTGGGTACCGATGGTAGGATTTCAGCCATATAGGTAAGGTGCCCCTGTGAAGTCTGCTTGATACCGGGGCCTCTCTCAGCGCTCCTCTTGCAGGAGGACAGCCCCGTTTGGAGAGCTGGTTCCCCTTCTCATCCCTCTTTCCCTGCCAAGTTGAGCAGGGAACGCCTCCAGAGATGAGGGGTGAAAATGCCTTCATTTGGCACGGTAGCATGGATGGAAAGCTCTTGAGTATGTGTGACTTTCCGTGCAGCCGGAGAGCCCTCGGATGGGGAGATGGCCGCTGCCCAGGCTGAGTTAGCTTTCTCAGGACTGAATGCCAGGGGAGTGACAAAGTGCTCACCAAATGGGGAATGTGGATCAGTTGGCAGTGGAGGGCACTCATGCTTTTAAAAGAAAGAGGGCAAACTCCACCAGCTGAGCAGAGTACTTGTCTCAGGGCACTGAGGGCTTCTGCTCTATCTGGGCAACTGTGACCCCAAGGAAAACCTTGTGGGTGATGGAGGGCACTGAGCTCTTTAGAGGACTTTGAGGAAAGCCCTCAAAATGGTGGAGAGATGCTATGATATATGTGTAACTGTTATCGTTAAGCTTTTTCTCCGTGTATTGGCTGAAGTACTTTTTTTGATTCCTTGGAAAAAACCTATGTATCTCTTCAGCTTTACAGGTCCCTGCAGAGGTGGGCTGTATACCGGGATGCCCTCAGAGATGATGGTCTGAAGCAACATCATGTGAATAGGTGGGAGAGGAAAACCTTCCTGGCGTTCATGAGGGCACTTTGGCTGGGAAATGCCAGGTCCTGCCTGCGGATACTGTTTGTATGCAGCAAACGTGGCAAGGAAAGCCAGGAAGAGCCACCCTGGAGACCTGCTCGGGTGAAGGGAAGCCTTAGAGAAAACCAGTCCAGCAAAAGGAACTCTGCGAGGTCTCCATGACAGATGGATCACATTCAAGTGTAAACTCACACAAGCTTTCCATGTCAGCCGCTATGTGTTCCACTTTCATGAAGACTAAAGTGTTTTGGGCAGTGTCTCTTTAACGTGCTGCTGAAGTCTGCACATGCTGATATGTATTTTGGGCTGCTAAAATAATTCTGTGTAAGAGGGAAACTATGAGCAACTGGGGGAAGAAATAGCACTTCTGAAAAACAAAATCTGCTTCAGAAAGTGATGCATGCTTTGGGGAAAAAAAAAACCAAAACAAAACCAAAATACCCCTCAAAACGTTTTGTCACTCAGGATTTCTGGCTCTTGACCACATGCCAACCTGAATCCAGTTTTGCGATTTCCACTTGGTCGGATCAGCTCTTGCCCCCAGTGGAATTTTTTTCTGAGTGGAAACAGGGGCGTTGGGCCCTTTGACAGCAGAGTTGCTCCTCCACCAGACGGAGCCCGTAAAGTAGGGTACGGCAGCGATTTTTCCGAAGAATGTGACTTTGTGAATGTCCACATCTATTTAGCAAATTGCCTCCCCCTGGCAATGCACCCTGTGCATTTTTGGCTTTCTTCAAGACTCCTGCTTAAGTTTACGCTTACAAGCAGCCTCCTTGAAATGAAGCTTAGCGTGTGCTTGCGTATTTTGCAGCACGAGGGTCAAAATTTTCATAGCCCAGAGCCCAGCTAACAGATTTTTGCTCTGTAAGCCACCCTGCTCTCAAGCTAAATGCTATCAATTCAGCTGATGGAGTTAACAGCAAAAATGTAGAAGGAAACAGAGCTGGCGAAATAGCTTGTGATTATTATCTGAGGGCTGGGTGGAGTACCTATTGGAGAGGCAGCAGCTGGGAGCCGGCGTATCCAGAATAAAGAAGCTGACATTACGGAACTTTTTTCCCCCTGTTAAATGCTTCGGTTTTCTCTGAACTTCCTAACTTCCCAGGAGGGTGTCAGCTACGTGACCTGCAAACCCTGGGGAGACTGGTCCCAGCTTTTAGATCAAGGAGCTCAAAGTGACAATGGGAACAGAGAAAAACAAATGCTTTTTTTTAAGGAATACACTTTGAATTATTCATCTGCGCGTTACTGAAATCTGTTTTGTTCCTCACTCTACTAGCTACGAGGCACTCTAATTACAAGTATTTAAGACACACATAAATTACCTTGCCAGCCATGACGAATGCTGCTTGTTAATCCTAGAAGTATTATTCCTGCAACTGCAGCCAAGAACCCTTAATAGACCACCTGTTAGGTAAGACACGAAATGATTGCTAGCACATTACAAATAATCAGAATTCAGTGACAATAGGTGAGACTTCTGTAGTGTCCTGGAAATCTCTAGACATCCTCTGTCTGTTTGCTACACGCCTAATACCAGTACCTTAGGGGTGCAGCTGGGCTTGTTTGTAACTAGATGCTTGGAGAACCAGCAACATACTGGGAGGACAATGACTTGACTTTGGGTGGTTGTCCAAAGCTTTCCTGTTCAAATGCCACGGGAGCACCGTACCCGGCTTTCCCTGGCCCCCCCCACCCCTTTTCACTTTCTCGTCAGCCTTAAAGAAGGCATTTCGTGACATCCCCACTGATACTCAGTGGTGGTGCTGGGGAAAAAAATGACAACATAAGCATCGACACGCAGCAACGCCATGGGTGGTAGTGACATTGGTGGAAGCAGACTTCTGAAAATACGTGACAGACTTCAAATGTCAGGTTGCTTCTTGAGCCCTAAATAAGCCTGCTTTGTTTTTTACAACTGCAAATTTAACTCCTTGCAAACACAGCTTGTGATCTGTCACTTAGTTCAAAGCCGTGGTAATTGTGTGTTTGCATTTCAGACACGCTGTCCTCCAAAAGCCTTAAAATGGCCTGAGGAGAAGGTCCATGGTGGCTGGGGAAAAAGCACGCTTGCGACGGGATGCAAAAAAATATATCTCACTCGGCTTCCAATCGGACGCAGAATCACGCACCCGGGTTGCGGTCGGGTGCTCTCTGGCGATGAGCAGTTGGGGGCAGTAAACACCGCTCAGATGCAGCCAGAGCCCCAGGTCCTCCCTCTAAAAGTAGCTGTCTGGGGGAAGAACGTTGTCAGCCCACAGAAACTCATGTCCGGGACGCACAAGGTCTGTGAAACTCTCCAGACCTTAAACTAGACTAGACTCACACAGGGCAAGAGTGGAGCCTAGGCTTCGTTTGAGATACAGGAAAGGATTGGACCTGCTTAACCTATGTACGGTGCCAAGGAATGGCTACCTGCTGGCTAACCTGAGACCTCAGTCCCTCGATAGATGGTCCCAAACCTGGGCTGAACGAAGTGCCCACGGCGACATGAGGTGTGTTACTTGACAGCTGTTTGGACTGGGACTGCAGGGACACGGGCAGAGGTGTCCCTCCGCCGGAGGCAAGCGTCGGCCAGCTGGAATTTGCAATGTAAAGCATTAAGCTAAACTTCACAAAAGTTTCTGAGGGCTTTTTCTGGGGCAGACTGTGCTTCCTCAGCAGTTTTGGGAAAACACCGTCGGGGCTGCAGGAGAGCTGACAGTGCTGAGCAGCCAGGGGCACCGCTTGAAAGCCCTTTTGTGATCTGCGTTAGCGCTTCAGTAGGGAAGGGCTGCAGGAGAGGTTTACCTGCTGCAGCTCCTCAGGCCCGGCAGAAGCTCAGTCTCTCTTATCCGGGTATCTGCAGCTCTGTAACTTGCCTTCAGAAGCGACTTCACATGCCAGCTTGGTGCAACGAGGACTTTCTAAGGATGCGGTTATGCTCTGTGGAAGCATCCGCACCAAGCGTTTGCCAAAGCAGAGGTTAAGGCTGCTCTGCTTTCTGCAGGAAGCCTGCAAATTGAGTGACAGCCCCTGAGATCACCTCAGCAGTCAAAATGACGGCATCAGACAATTAGCACTTGCAGCGTGCGGTACAGTCGTGCCTTCCCTAGCGAAACCGTCCAAGAAATCATTCGTGTTGGCAATGTCTGTAGTGGCGAGTGCATCGACCAGGGTCTGTTCTCTGGCACTGAGGTCAAGCAAGCGTACACGCAGCCCAGCTCGTGTCCTCGGGGCTGACCCCTTTTTATTCCCAGGACTGGATAATCTCACCCGTTCTGCCATCAGGACAAGCCCCGGAGCTGCCAACTGGGTGAGCCCAGGGTGTCGCAGGCCAAAACTGTGGCAGGGAACACATTAGTAGTTAAAAAATACAGAGGGCTGCATGCTGCTGCTTGGGGCTGTCCCCTGACCATCTTTGTTTTACTGATGTAGATACCGTCACTGGAGATAAGAGGAGCTGATGGAAGAAACGCTCCACTCATTTGTAAATGAGGCAAAAGCTTAAACTATTATCCCTTCCACCAGCAAACTGCCTGCCTATGCAGGCTGGCTGGGCAGAGCTTTCTTCTGCGCCATGGCGGCGTGGTCTCTTCTCTGCCCCAGCCCCTCTCTGCCTCTCCTCCCTGCCCGCTCGCCAAATAGACGGGAAACGTGGCAGGGGCATTGGGCACAGCAAGGCTCGTCTCTCCAAGCCCAGGAAGGGTGACAATTTTACAGTTCTGTGCTATTTACGGAGGACCTTGCCATGGCCTCCCCGCTGCACCAGGGTTTGTGTTGCATGGTGTGGCTGAATGCAATCCCTCCAGTTGAGCTGCATCTCCGTGTAATCCTGCCAGCTGCGCGGGCAGCCAGAGTTCAGAGCCTGGCCGAGCTGCTTCCCTTGGATGACAAAGGCATGAGTCAGTTATGAGCTTGGTGTAACCTACTTATTTATAAAGACTGTATACAAAGACAATTTTTTCCCTCCTTGGCTACTGCGGACGCTTCTAGCAGGGAGAAGCCTCTTTGCTCTGAACTCACGAGTACCCCCAGCTCTGGTGAGGCCTCGCTTCTCTTTTGCTTTACAGGATCCAGTTGGAGATTTGCAGTCCGTGGAGTTAGCAGTGAGTCATGCACGCTTTTTTGCACTTTCCAATTTGCAGGATGTGCCTGAGGCAAAGCAATGACTGCAGGAGTCGGGCTGTGGGCAAGATCGTATCATGTGTGTAGCTACCTACGGCATGACCGAAAGGGAACCAAAACTCTCAAGTCCAAAGCTGTGACCCCTCCAAAAAACCATGCCCTTTCAGTTTCCACCTAACTCTAGAGGCAGCAACATTCATTCTTGACTTCAGATTTTTCTAAGCGCTGCATCTGTGTAATCTGTGTAGTCCAGCAGACCAAGCCTCCCTCCTGCCATGCGCCAGGTATCGAAATGACATAACAGGGCAGGGTTTCAGACATGCCAAGGCCACATTCATTTGCCTAAATGTAGTCACGTAGTGCTATATTAAGCACATTCATTTACCCTGCCCAGCCTCTAACTGGCTGGTTTATACATCTTACAATACCCAAAACACCCGTATGGGCCTGGCATGTCTGACACGCAACCCATGAAAGTCCCACGCCCTTCTGGACTGCCAGGGAAGGGCTGAGCGGGATATACACATATGCCTAAAATAGCACTAGACACCTCTGCTTCGGCAGCTAAATCCTTCCCACCACCAGCATCAGCGTTTCCCTGGCTGGTCTGCCCAGTCACGTTGGTCCAGCTGCTAAAGTCTTACTTGCAGGGCCTAATTTTCCACTTCAGTGCAATTTTAATTTGCCAGAGTTGCACCCGGTTAGGACTCGTTATTTATTGTTTCAGCAAGAGCAGGACTTGATGAAATATTGAAAGCCGTATATAACAAAGTTCAGGATAACCTGGCACACACAAGAGCATTGAACAGTATGGAAATGCCAAAAGCAATATAGGATTTGATAGGACTTGGCTGGCTGCACGGTGTGACTACTTACAGATCACGGACCTGAATCTTTATGGCTCTGCATTTTGTGTGGTCATTTATTATAGCATAAAATGGGAGTAAGTGTTAGCAGTCAGCCTTAGAAGCACTTCATAGCAGCTTTACAGCGGAATAAATGACTATAAAGCATGCTATCATTTGGTACTTTAAATCTACTAATGCAACAAGATCTTCCCGCCTTAAATGCCTGCGTTTTCTCACTATCAGGTTCCAGTTACATTTGCCTTTTGGAGCAAAACTGGCAATCTGTGCCTGTACACACAGGTAAAGTGATAAACTTGCCAGTTGCATCAGGTAAGTAGGTTTTGATTACAACACACCCCTTGTGCAAAAAGTATTTCATGACACAAACCAACCGTTGTTGTCGTAGAAGTAGTGAACAGACTCTAAGTAGGTTTGAGCCGGCGAGGCAGCGCAGCTCCACGGGTACTGCGGTGCTCGCTCGCTGGTCGAGCTGCTCCAAAAGGTTTCGACTTCTGAAACTTGGACATCGGCAGGAAGGAAAGGGGGAAAAGAGCAGGTATGCAAGGGCAGCTGCCCTTTTCAGCTCACTGTTAAGCCAGACTGACTTTTACTGCTGGGCCTAGTGCTGGGTCCTGCACTTGGGTCACAACAGCCCCATGCAGTGTTACAGGCTTGGCCAAGAGTGGCTGGAGAGCTGCCCTGCGGAAAAGGACCTGGGGGTGTTGGCTGACAACCGGCTGAATATGAGCCAGCAGTGTGCCCAGGTGGCCAAGAAGGCCAATAGTATCCTGGCTTGCATTAGAAATAGCGCGGCCAGCAGGACTAGGGAATTGATCATCCCCCTGTACTCGGCACTGGTGAGGCCCCACCTTGAGTACTGTGTCCAGTGTTAGGCCCCTCACTACAGGAAAGACATTGAGGTGCAGGAGCGAGTCCAGAAAACGGCAACAAAGATGGTGAGGGGTCTGGAGAACAACTGGGATTGTCCACCCTGAAGAAAAGGAGGCTGAGGGGAGACCTTATTGCTCTCTGCAACTACCTGAAAGGAGGCTGTAGGGAGATGGGGAGTCGGTCTCTCCTCTCCAGTCACAAGTGATAGGACAAGAGGAAATGGCCTCAAGTTGCGCCAGGGGAGGTTTAGATTGTATATTAGGAAATATTTCTCCACTGAAAGGGTTATCAAGCATTGGAACAGGCTGCCCAGGGAAGTGGTAGAATCACCATCCCTGGAAGTATTTAAAAGATGTGTAGATGTAGTGCTGAGGGACGTCGGTTTAGTGGTAACTTGGCAGTGTTAGGGTAATGGTTGGACTTGATCTTAATGGTCAAGTCTTCCAACCAAAACGATTCTATGATTCTATGACAGAGGGTCCATGTTCAACACACAGAAACACACTGACACCCCACAGTTACGTATAGTGAGTTTAAGCAGTCGGGCACAGGGATTCAAATCTACCTCCGGCCACAGCACTGCCACCATGAAGTGTGTTGGACATCTCAGAAGTCAAGAAGACTTGAGGGGCCAGCTGAGGCAGCCAGATAGCTGGTTGTGGGCCCTGGCGGGACAGCGGGATGGGAAGGTCCATGCTGGGAGAGGGCTCAGAGCCGTGCCTCCGGCAGCTTTTGCAGGTACCAACCCAATCTTTAGCTCCTGATGAGGTCCCCACCGGTGTTGGTGTTTTGGGAGCTGTCAGACAGGCAGGGTTATGGTGGGGTGTCACGGCTGGGAGCCGGGCAGAGGCCGGTGAGCCCGTGGCAGGAAAGCCTCTGGCGAGCAGAGGGTGCTTGGCCACCGCCATTGCCAGGCTGGGGCCAGCCTGCAGGGTGCTGAGCCTCACACGGGTTATCTCATATTGCCGAAACAGGGCAAGGGCTGACCTACGGCCCTTCACAAAGTCCTGTCTACAGGTATCTCTGTCTGAGCCTCTTGCGAATTGGCGCCGTTTCTTGGGGGTGCACAGACACAAATGGCTCAGTCTCGCAGGCAAAAAAAAAATAAAATAAAGAAATCGAACATTAAAGGTCTGGACTCTTCTCCCTGCCAGCTGAAATGGTGAAACTAGGAGAGGGGAAGAAGTACAAACTGCAGATTTTAACTGTTATCTCCTAATACAAGAACCCGGTTGTACACTGGGTGGTGAACATGTTTTCTGCTTTTCTCTGGCATGCAAATGCAACAGTGCCGAGAAACGTCAGTTAACATGACAACTGAAACCCGCGGCCTGTGGTTCTCAGCTTTTTTTGTTTCCTTTTTCTTTTCACTCTGCATTTCTTTCTCTCGCCCTCATCCTACAAGCCCTCTGTCAGCCTGTCAGGCTCAGACAAGTCACCGGGGCTGCGGCGGGAGCAGCACTTCCAGGTTACGACAGCGGCAACCGTTTAGCCGTTGTACAGTATCACGGCAAGCAACACGCTGAAACCTTCCTTGCCCACCTCCCCGGCCCCCCTCTTTGTACCACGCGTCCCCCCTTTAGCCCGGCGGTGCCTGTGCAGGATCCGCGTGTCGGCACTTTTGCTTGTTGAGGGTGGAGGCACCCTCCTGTCCCCTTGGGAGGTGGCTTGTGGGGCTGCTTTGGGTCAACCAAAAGGAGCCCAGCGACGCCTCGCCTCCGAACATGTCCCTGGAGAAGGGTCCCAGGAAAGCTGGTAGGTGCATTCTCAGACCAAATGGGCAAAATACTGAACAAGGCCAGTTTTTAAGCTCTTGGCACTTTTTGTGATCTAAAAAAACTGTAATTCATTATTGTTACTGTTGCTGTTGATGGTAATAAAAGTAGGTCCTGATGCAGCATCCCCTGTGCAGATCAAACCCACGTTTGTCCCAGAAGTAGGACTCCTCTGCCGTGAGAGATGCTGGATGTGCAATTAGATCTTCATCCAGTCGAAACTTGTTTTCTGAGAGTCACTCCCCCCAAAAGAGTGAAGAACAGCAAAAGAAAGAGCAGCAGCTGCTCCTTCTCAGTTCATTTAGGGCACAGCTCTTCTTGTAAATAGCAAAGAGTCTTCACACTGAAGACCAAATAGCAAGGGAGCTCTGGATGTGTTTAAATAAAGCTAGGTTTAATTAGAGCTGTTCAAAAATTAAATGCAGAAACAGAGTGTATTTATGTTTGCACTCAAAAATATATTAGATACTCAGGCAGATCTAGGTCAGCACAGCTCAAGTAAAATTACTGGGAAATGCAGCGTGTGGGAAAGTATTCAGTTTTGCCTGTTCCATGCAAGCGAGTTAACTCTTACAAGTGCTGCAATACCCACACCCACAACACGGGCCTTCAGTACTGCGATGCGGCACAGCCGATATGCCAATAATTCAGAAACCTTGAATTATTCATACCACAGATTCTGGCTTGTTTTGCATTTTGGTTTGGTTTCTTTCTCTATGCTTACTTGCGTCTCCTTCATAGCTACCACAACGCATCTTCCTGCATCGTCACGAGATCCAGAAACATTTTCCTTTTCTTTGATTAAAGCTGAGATCTTGCTATAATCATATGACTCAGAGTGCCATAGGTCTGAGAAAAACACCCGATGTCTGAGCTGAGCCTTGAGATAAATCCCCATATATTGGCAACTCCAAGTTGCATTGCTAAGCTGTTACATACTAAAAAGTAAAAAAAAAAAAGCAAAAAAAAAGGTATTTTGTTTCCTGAGAAATACTCAGGCTTTTGATTATGCCTCCTGTCTTCCAAGCACCAGTCTGCAGGTCTAGACTCTGTCTAAGGAAACCAAGCTGTTTACCCCTGACTCACTATTTATGTGGATCGCCCTGTTTTGGCGAGGTCGGGCCCAGCCATGGATGGCGTTGCACAAGCCTGGTGGCGCGGCGCGGCATGGCACGGCACGGACGGGAGTTCGGAGGCACCACAGATGCAAGGGCTGGGGAAGGTCAAGTGTTTTGCATGGACAGGCTTTGGGATAGCTGGGCTTGAGGTGAGGCCCCACGAGTGCTGCAGGGCAGGGGAGATCTCTCTCCTGTGGGCCCAAGAGACCCCTCCTTCTGCTGGCAAAAGAGGGAGGGTCTGCGTTCTGAAGGAATTGGGGCAACAGTGTAAATTCCAGGAGTTGTCGAAATTCCAGATTTTCGTGCCAAGACATCTCGACATTTTCTAATATCGTTTCAGAGTGAATCAGCAAAAAGCCAACAGCAGTCCTCATCCTTAATTTGGCCTCGCTTGAAATGAAACACTTAACTCACAGAAATTATAACAGAGCTAAAGGAGCTATTTGAATGGACTCTTGGGATATAAAAAAAAAGCAAAATTTTATTCCCGCAAAGCACCTTGGTTCTTCTGCCTGGCAACTATTTCAAAGGGGAACTGCGTTCTCAGAAATTTTTTGGACAATTCCAGTAAATACCTAACACTTGATTCCGCGAAGAGCAGCGCCGCAGGAAGCGGGTGTTGGAGGCATCCCACGTTTACGTTCCGGCTACTGGTCCAGCCCCACACAGGCCAGTGGCTTCCAGCTCCCTTTGCCCTGCCCCGCCCCGCACTGCTCAGCACCCGGCTGCGGTTTGCACTGTCATCTGCTGACCCCAGTATGACACGCCGCTGACGTCCACGGTTTCACGGGCCTTATTTGTCTTTCCCATCCCACCTAATTCCAGAAATACACCAGTGGCACCATGGAACGTGCCGCCTTCGGCCCGGATCTGAACCCTTGACTGGGGTGGTGGGGGTGGCTTCTGGCCTCCTCTTGCAGCCTGCCGCTAGCCCCGGCGGCCTTGAGTGGCCTCGGGCACAAGGGAGACCACCCTGAGGTCTGCCAGCACCGCCAAAAAGCAACGCCATGCCACGCAAAGCAAGGCAGAGCGGGTCTGCGCGGCGCAGGGTGACGCCGGGCAGGGCAGGGTAAGGCACCGCAGGGCCATGCCGTCCGGATGCCCCCTCCTCTGGGCGGCGGGAAGGCGGAGGGGTGGCCCCGCGCCGGGGCTGCGACCTCTCTCCCCCCTCCCCCGGCCGCCGCCGCCGCCGCCCCGCCGGGAAACGGGTCACCCCGCGTTTGCACAACCCGCCCGGCCCCGCCCCCACGTGACCCCGCGGGGGCCCCGCCCCGGCATGCAAATCAGCCGGGCGGCCGGCGGCCAATGGGGAGGCGCCCTCCGCCGTTGTATTTATAGACGCTATTTAAAGAGCCCCTGGGAGTCTCCAGCGCGGCGCAGGGCGGTGGATGGGGCGCGGGAGGGCACGTGCGCCCGGAGGGCCGGCCGTTGGACGCGCGAGCCCAACCGCCGCCTAAGGCTGGGGGCCGGCTGTGGGGGGGAGGGGGAGCGGCCGCGGCCGGGCCCCGCTGAGGAAAGGGGCCCGCTCTCGCCGCCGCCACCACCAAGGCCGCCGTGCGGCGGGGAAGGAGAGGTCCCTCGTTTTCAGCTCGGCCTGGCGAATGGTGGGATGCGTCTGCGGACGGAAAATTAAAATGCAGGGCTCGCCAAAGGCAGTTTTAAGTCAAAAGCTAACGGTTTTTCGGAGCGGTTCAGGTGGTTTTGCTTTCAAATCATGCTCTTCGGCCAAGAATTTGGAGATGCAAAAATCTTTTTTTGCTGCTCTACTCCGTATCCCCTAAAAAAAAAAAAGGTCTCTTTACTGGAGGTTGTTGTGTGGTGAGAGCTGGAAGGGAGATGTAAGACTATTAGGGCTGATGGAGGTTTCCCGGCGTCTCTGTCTGTTCCGGGCTGTAAGGCGTTAACAGAGCGGTAGGATTTTGTAATCGCTCTGCACTGAAATAAATGACTAAGGTAAGCGAGCTGCAGTCGTGATTTGAACCCGATCTTGCAAACTTGCTCTTACACAAATCATTTCTGAGGAACTGGCACCCGAGGAATTTTCTGTCAAAACTTGGACGTGAGAAGAACAGCAGCTTATCTCCATAAGGAATGCACCCCCAGGCCCCGTTATGCGGCATTTGATACATAGCTTGCAGTTCCACTGAAATCAATAGCGTTTTTCCCCTTCACTTGGAGACTAAGCCTTCTATTTCTATGCGTATGTGCCTTCCTACAAATCCTCACATCCAGTTGATACGTGGCGCCCCTCTCACCTTCCTGTAATACTGTTGAGTACGGACCCTGTAATAAGAATTGCAAATGTCTCTACTCCCGCTCTAAAGAAAACATCCACAATGTGTGCTTGGTTACTCTGCTAATGCGTAATTGAGAGAAGGATGGGGATAGGAACTGCTCCAGCTCTCGCTGTTTGGCTCACCAGAGGCAGACTGATAGGTTTCCCACTGGCTTTTCTTTTGTTAGGATTTGCCTCAAACCAGGCAAAGACGGAAAAAACCCAAATAAACAACCCCAAAGTTTTAAAAAAAACTCTACAACAGCCCCAAAGCCTGCCGCTGTGTCGACAGTTGACTGAGTGACTGCAGGGCTTCAAATAGCCTCAAATACATGCTGCTAGTCCCTAGCAAGTGGTTTACTTAGATGGTACTGTAAGTGCACAGACTGACTTGACCCCTGTTTTATTAGAGCAATGGCAGTAGTTTCCAGGATAAAACCTAAATGGATCTGGGAAAGAGAGAGACATTGCAAGTAAATCAGTAAAAAGGACAACAGATTACTCATTCTTGTGTTGCATTTAAAACTATAACCAATGCCCATTCAATCAGTGAAGAGACTTACTGATTCTAGTAGGATTTGGGTCAGGCCATTGAAGAAGCTGTGTGCTAAAATATTGTGATGAGTTAGTGCATTTTACAAGGGCTTTTTTAAATGCTTAAGCTGCCCAATTTTCTTTTTTGTTAAGGATCTCATCACTGCCACTGTAGGAGAGAGGAAGAAATGAATTTTGTAGATGAAATGTGCTTCAAGTGAGCTGTTTTTGGTTGGTTGGGGTTTTTCTCCAATTTTTCTAACTGCACTTCAGTTGGCATCTACTTGAAAAATGACTGCAATGTTTACATTCAGTTTTAAACTGTAGGTTTTAATACCCTCTGCAGTTTAATCAAATTAATATAGTAAAATTTACATAGTGAACTGCTTGACCGCTTTAGTGTATGAAGTTGACTAGGCCAGCAATTCTCCACCTTCTTCATGCTCTGAATTATATTTCATAATAAATGAAAGCACAAAGCAACCGGATCCATAAAGAGTGGAGTTAAACTAGTTGTGAAGCCTCGCCGGCAAATACCATCTGCATAGTCAGATTGGTCAGTAATACAAAGGATTCCCAGTTCCTCACCTCTCTAGTTAGTATGTACAAAGAAATGAACTGCTTTCAAATTTAAAATGACCAGATATCAGCGGGGAGGAAGGAAGGAAGGAGGCTTTTTGCACATCCCAGTTTAAATGTGATGGAGCTGGGCAGCAAGGAACAGACACGCATACCAGTCCCCCGTGGCTGCTGAGCAGAAGGCTTTTGTTCTGCAGGGCAAGATCAGGTGGAGAGGCAGGCAGAGTGCTGGCAGAAGGGAGGACAGCAAGCTCCATCTGTGACAGTGCAGCTTGTGAGAGTAAGCGGCTTTCTGCAAGGCTTGTGCTGAAATTTAACAGCCCCTGGTGTGTTCTGGCAGGGACTTATACTTGTGGGTGAGCTGCCTGAACTGGGGATTGATGCTGAAACCCCTCTGTCCTTCTCCCAGGTACTCACCTGTGTGTGTGTGTGTGGCTACCTGATGTTCCTGGAGAGGGGAAAAGGGGATGCACTACCTGTTTTGGAGGCCACAAGCCACTAGCTAGGTGCAGGATGAGGCTGGGCAGCACAACAAAGACATTTTTGTACCAGAATTGACATGTTTGCTTTTCCAGCATGGTTATTTCAGTGAGGCTGCAGGAAGATGTCATTTTTCACATACGGCTTTCTGGCTGTTTGTAATTGTCTCCTGGCTGAAGACTGCTGTTCCCATTGAGCTGCTGGTCTGTGGGAGCACATCCTAATTCTTTTCAGGCAAAAATCAGGCAAACTGGTTTTAATAGTTGCAATAGTCGGTCTGAGCTCATCTGAAGTGAAAGGAGGAGGGCTCGCTGGAACTGCTCCATAGGCAGTTGGATGAGGCCAACATCCAGCAGAGGGGCTCAGGGTGGTAACAGATTTTACCGACACAGCCAGATTCAGAAGATGACATAAGTTCACAGCCAAAAAAAAATCACCTCTAGATCCAAAATACATCATACCCTTACAAAAAGCAGTATTCAAACCTTTTTTAGACTAGCACTCAGACTACTTTAATGTACTTTTTGCTGAATTTTTCTGCCTGTAAGTTGCGCTAGTCTTCGGATCCATATACCAACTTGAGTCATGTCTATCAGTAGTGGATCTGAGGGCATTTGAGCATGTGAAAAGGAGTCAGGGTACAAAAACTGGACTTTGAATTCTGGAGTTCGTCTCGCCATCTGCCTGACAGCATCAAGGAATCACAGGAGTAAGGGCATGCTGAGTAGGATCCCCCAGGAAACATAAACCCAGTGGAGTTGTTGAGGAAGGTGGTTGTATTTTTCTCTTATGCTAGAAACCTGAACAGGGTTTGGTTTTTTTAGCTGAAAGAAGTACACTCCAAAGGAACATTGCGAGAATGGGTTTTGGCCTTCTGGAGATAGCCCTAAATGTGTCTCTCAATGCAGTCTTTTCTCTTCTTCTTCCCTTCTCTCTGTCTTGTTAATTATTAATCCAGTGTGTTGAGAGCTACATTCTTCTGAGCGACTCCTCCCATGTTTCCAACCTGGGCAACTTGTGTTGCATTATTAGTCTCTGGACTAAAATTGCTCCTTCATAAAATATTGTACTCTGGCAAGGAACCCAGGCAGCAGAGTGTACAGAAGGTGTGTCATCCAGGCCTTGTGGCATGTTACGAGAACTGCCTTGCTTATCCATTATGCTGCTTGCTTAAATGACCTCTGCAGCGTTCAGCAAAATGGCCTCAGGTTGTTGTGGACTTTGCGGTCTTTTTAGCACATACAATTAATCAGGAGGGAAAAATAAATCTAACATCAGAATGAGTATTTTACTGGAACCGAATTGCAATTTAGAGTGCATAATTTAACACTTCGGGGAGTGGACGTTCTCTGCTTACTTGAAATAATTTAGAGGTGGTTTTGAAATAGAACACATTTGTGTAAACACGTCTTGGGATTAAAGATCTCATATTTAGTTTCCTCCAACATTACGTCTGTCTATAGGATGTGCCATGCAGTAAAGTCTAAGCTCTGCTCTGCAAACTGTTCCTCTTACGAATAGACTCAAAATAGTCCTCCTGGCATAATTTCATCCCCCCCCCCAATAAGGGACTGTAGGCTAAAACCCAATGCAGAGTAATTCTGTGCCTCTTTTATAGATGGGAAGACAGGAGAAGTTTGGCTGAAAGTGGCCTCGAGCTCGCGGTTCATATTTTTCAGTACTTAGCAAGGAAAGCAGCTGTTTCAACACATGGATTTCCCCAAAACTGCAACCCTCAGAGTTACAGATTGATTTTGAAAGCTGTCCCAAAGTTACCTGATTAATCTGTGGCAGACCTGAGTGTATGTGTATATCTCAAAGGCCAAGTATATAGTTCATTCTGTGTTTTCTCTCCTGCATTAGTAATGCAGCCCAATTTACAGGCCCTTAGTGAGAGATCCCACACTGACAAAGTTGATAATACTTTTTGGTATGAAATTTGCATGAAATGTAGCGTGAAATTTGCAAATATCTTCAGGCCCATTGACGTGTGCTATTTACAAACAGCTTTGTATTGCTCTTCTTTCTAATTTTTTCTGAGAGTAGGGAGCTTATTTGGGATCAGATGTTGTTAACCTAACCCTTTGAAAAGATCACCAATTGTGTTCAAGGGCTAAAGGATCTCTCAGCACGCACCACCGCAGCAGGATCTGAATCTTGGGCAACAAGCATTAGTGATGGGATTTAGGGATCCCTTTTTGCTGTGTGACATTTATGCAGCTAAGAATAGGCAGTTGTAATAAGTTTCCCATATATGCTTTCAATATCAGTAAACAAAAGGTCTCCCAAGTAAATGAGCAACAGTGTTTTTGGTTAATGCATTTTTAAAGCTAGGGCTCATTTATTTTACAGTTAAATAAAACCTGTTGGGTAGGTTAGGGTGTAGGTTGCCACACTTCAAACTACAGTAACTTACACTCCATTGCCAGTGGCCTGAGCATTTACCTTCACCGGTGTTATCTGTAAAAGAGCAGAAGTTTTGAATTTCTCCAGGACAAGGAACCTCCTTGGTCAGTACAAAAGTGCATTTTCGGGTGTATGAGTCACACATGTTTTCTGCAGTGTCAAGTGGCACCCTGATTGTGCCCATTGCATGAATGGAGTGGTGCTGCCTTACCCTGGTGGGCCTTTTGTGTTGGCGACTTGGAGCTATGCGCAGAAAGCAAGAACCAGTGAGTTCATTCACTGGGTGAGGCTGAGGATTATACCTGATAAATGGTTTAGGGGCCAAACTAGTGTTTAAATGGAACTGAAGGGGCACCATTCTAAGACTGTCACCTAAAAGTCCCTTGTTCAGCTGCCACTGAACTCTAGAGCTGTCTGCACTCACGTCCCACTGCCCTGTTTGACTGTGCAGTTTCTGGCACCTGGGGTTCTGCCTCGGGCACTTGAGCTATCCTGGCCCTGCCCCCAGCCGGGCACAGCTGAGCAGGGTGTCCACAGGAGGCAGCCCCTCACCTAGCTCGCTCTGGGGCTGCTCGGGAGGCAGCCTCAACTCATGGCCAGCACTTGTTGAGAGAGTCACGGTGTTTTAGTCACCTCCATCAACCCTGCAGAGGGGATATAATACCCAGTGGTTAAAGCACCTGCACAGAGATGAGACACGGGGTGGTGTTATGCCCTCTCAGCCAAAGGAGGTTCAAAACTGTATCTCCTCTTCCCAGGAATGTGCTCTTACCCCTGTAATATCAGATATTCTGAATAAGAGCCCTCTTTTCCTCCTCTTCTGAAGGCCCCAGAAGTTTGATTTTTTACTCCAAATTTCGTAATGTTCCTTTTGCAGACAGGTAAGCAGTTTAGCTGTCGGACTTGGCATTTCTTGTCCTATTCCACGATACAGAACAGGCCCCTGAGGATGAGGCACGTGAGACTTCCATTGGACCCAGCTCTCTGCATTTTAATTTGATGCCTTGAAGCTGAATCACTGTTGGTCAGTGGAAACCTGCCATTCTGAAGCCTGAACCTGATAACTTGCTTATAGGGTTATGCAGTCAGGTTCCTGGTTCATCAGATAAGGCTAACCTTATTTTCCTGTTGATCATCTAAGCAAGAACTTTCAGTCAGCTGTGTTCAGGGTACAGGATATTTAGGACTGCAGCAAGGCATGTTGCTGTCTGGGGCAGCATAGTTAATTCAGCACTCCCCTGCTCCGTGGAGGCTCCCTGCAGGGTCTCCCACTGATCTCCAAATTCATGAGGGCCTGCTGTGTTTTGTTCTTTTCCACATTTTGTGCCTCTGTTGGAGGAACATCCAGAGCTGGCTCGCTTGCTTTCTGCCCCACCCTTGGTACAGCCCTGAATGTACTAGTGACCCTGTGGTTCCTGGAGAGCCCCGGAATGGAAGAAGAGCATTGATTTTGGCTGTAAGTGATCAAAACTGGGATTTTTTTAAACTGGTATCAGAACTGCCACTAGTAATAGTTGCTTTAGGGGGTTGGTTGCTTGGTTGTAAAGCATGTTAGAATTTTGCCAAGAATTAATTTGTCCAAGTGTTCTCACTAAACCTCACAACTGACAGAAAAACACCACCAGTACAAACTCTAGTTTAGTCTGGCAAGCTGTTGTTACTAGTCAGGGGAAAGGTACTTCTGCAAAGCAGAGAAAAGCTGCATTAAGCTACCTGCATGAAGTGGCACACAGAGAAAGAAGAGCACGTTTTACAGAGTAGGGGAGTGTTACGTCTGTAACAGCAGCTAACTTGTGAGATTGACTGAATACCTTGAAGACTCTTCACTTGCCTGGCTGGGTTGGGTGCACGCACTTGGAGCATGAATTCTTGCACAGTCAAATCTGAAATTAATTTTCTGCAAGTGCTTACTTGTACAACTGAGAAAGTGCACTGACTGAACACTTTTGCCCAGGTGCCTCAAGTGCTTGCAGAAGCCTAGCACAAAAAAGCTGTGAAGACTGACAAAAAGATTAACTGAACAAACTGAATATATTACAATACTTGTATTTTCCCCTCAGCTGCCGCTTTAACAACACCTTGTAGCTGGCATTTGCATGAAAGATGCACAGGCAAGGAATACAGAAACAAAACCACAGCAGTTACTGACTGCTTCAGTAAACAGTTCACACATACAAAAAGTTAAGGCTAACGTTTTCACATGGACAGCTGCAGTTCTGTAATGTGTTACCCCTCATCAAACTGTGAAGTAATAAGAAAATGATATGCTGACAGTTCCTGCCATTATCTCATAACTCTTGGGCTTTATTGCTGCACTGTTGCAGGTTTACTGTGTCATCTTGGGCAAGGGATTTGAGCCTGTGGTGCCTCAGTTTCCCCTGCTGCAAAACGGAAGCAACACCTACTGCACAGGGGTGATTTGGCCTTGGGAAGTAGCTTGCAAAAGCAGTTTGGGAGTCTTCGTTGAAAGAGCCCACCTGTAAGATTGCAAAATGTTATTCCACAGGTTGTTTCTAAAAAGACCATAATGAAAAATCAGCCTTATTTCTTTCAGTCTAGACATGAGCCCAAGGTTCTGGCCATTGTCCGTTGTCTCTGTAAAATGTACAATGTGGTATGTGAGGTGTTGCTGAAAATATGTCTGCTGCCACATTTTCTGTACAGCCATGGCCATAAACAGCTAGTTCATTAGCACACAGGCTCTCACATCTGTAGTATAAGACACGGTGTACTTAGTGTGTCTTTTACTTGGTTCACTTTGTGTCACAGGATACATGGAGCTGACTTTTCCTTCCTTCCTTCCTTCCTTCCTTCCTTCCTTCCTTCCTTCCTTCCTTCCTTCCTTCCTTCCTTCCTTCCTTCCTTCCTTCCTTCCTTCTTCCTTCCTTCTTCCGTCCATCTGTCCAGTCCATCCATCCCTCCATCCATCCATGCAATGAATGTAGTTTTGGTGGGGCAGGGACCTGTTTCTGAGTTCATTGGATGCTTTCATTCGATACATGTAAAAAGTGTTGGAAATGTTAAATGTTTCAGTTAATATTGAAATACTGGGGTTTTTTTTGGGAATTACCAAAATAAAGTAATAGCAAGACTTAGGACTCTGGAAGCAAAAATCTGTCCTTTTTTGAGATTTTTTAAAAAAGGTTTATTGGTCTAAATTGAAAGTGTTGGGGTTTTTTCCCATATCTATGCAGAAGAAAAATGAAAAAATTAAAAAGGCATGCTGATCATTGTGAGGCATTATAAAGTGAAAATGTACTTATGCTGATGGTAAGGGAAATCAGAGTCTGAAAATACGAGCTAATTCAAACCAGAACCTGAGATCCAAACACTGAATGCTTTTGAGGAATTCTGAAATCTAAACATTGGTACTGCAGACTTTTAAAAATAAGGCAGAACCATATGAAATGTCAGAAACTGAGATTGTTTTTTATCATTTGGCTCTGTGTTCTTCAAGCCTTTGTCCTTTGTTGTCTTTTCAGTAGCTATAGTGGCCACTTAGGCACTCTCTTCCTTCCAAAGAGATTCTATGGAAGTCAAAAAAATGGGGGGGCCTACCCTGTCAGTAAAAAAATTTCCACTGAATTTCTGTCATGTGGTGACAACGCTGTTTCACTCAGCGATACTGTCTTCTGCTATGTCGTGGGTGGTCAGTCTGCTTGGAGTGATTTTGTCGGATGGCAATATGATAGGCTTTGATGTGGCCTGCACCGGGATGTATTACCACCCTGGCTTTGAGAAGTGTCAGTGGAAGGAGATTTTGATTAGTTGCTATTATTTATGGAGTCATTATTTCAGAGTACCCACTAGAATACTGAAAAAAAACCCCACTGTTTTGACCAAATTGTGAAAATCCTGCTGTATTACTGAGGTTTTGGAGAATTGCGGATGTGATTTATCTTTTGTTAAATGCTCTTTTACTTATCATATTATCTTGTGGTTTTATAGATAGCCTAGTCTCTACTTTTATTTGTGCCAGACCTTATCTATAGCTTTTCATGTGTTTCAGTTTTAAATGGAGACAGTAGCAAATGGAGGGTATGGCACATCTTTCTTTTGTTGCTGACTTTTAAAAAGCATAATTTAGCCATGATGAGAGAGAACATCATAGAGAAGTTCTCTCACGGGAACTTCAAAGTCTTTCTAGCACCCTGTGGCATTCTCTCCTGTGGTTTATTTTGGGGGTGAACATTGGGAAAATGCCTTTGGAGGCTTTGTTAAAGTTTTGATAGCTAAAAAGAGAATGGATGTTTGACTTCAGGGTGGAAATGAGAAACAAAGAGACACGTTCAGCCCTCCCCAACACTGTGACCCTTTAATGCCTGTGAAGCTGTTCAAAGGGGACATCATGGTAGAACTGGCTTTCTTTGGAGTTCCATGCTGCAAGAGAAAGTAAAGCAGTCATCGGCTGCCTGAGGTCCTTCTGTCTTGCTCCCAACATGGGTACATGCCAAGCATGGAGAGGGTGAACAGGGCAGAGGTTACACTGAGAGTGTTTGTCTAATGCTTTAGATATAATCCTCCAGCTGTTTTAATTTATGCTGAACACAGGGCTGGTCCTGTGAAAAGCCAAACATTAGAGGCCACCATGGTGGTCTAGAATAAGGGAGGTGCCTTGATGTAGAGTGTGATACAAACCTGGAACAAATCATATGAAATCCTTTCATCTCTTTGAGCTTAACATGAAGGTATTAAGGGTGAAACTGATGGCATTAAACCCCTTTCTGCTTTCTTAGTTGCAGAGCAGGCTGTTTACAGCAAAGATTATAGACCGTGGAAAATCGATTCAGGGAGCATTGACCTTGAATCACACTGCATTACTCCACTGAAGTCATAGCAGGACCATTAGAACTGAGAACTGAGTGTGCGTGTTTTCAGTGCCGCACAGGACATAAAACAGACTTTGCCTACCCAAAGGGAATTGTCAGGATAGATGCATTTTAGAGCTAAATTTCCTAGTTAATACAGAACCAGACTGTAGTCACACACATATTTTTGACAGCTTATATTATGTAACTTGGAAGCACTAAGATATACCAGATGATGTGCTCTCCTTTGGTGATGTAGCAGAAAATGGCTTTTCCAGGGAGAGCTGCGCTGGAAAGAAGTGGTTTGTTCCCACATAGCCACACAGAAACTTCTACTCTCCTGTAACTATGCTGGCTTCATTTTTAATTGCAGACCAGAACAAAGACTTAGCACTTTCACAATTAGCAGTTGTAAATAGACATGATGTAAGGACTAACTTCTACTCACATAAAGTTCTATTTTATGCCTAATTTACATGTGTAAGCGCCTGTGTAATTGCATGTACAGGCTGAGAAAGTAAATGAGCACATGCTTCTTAAAACCCATCCAATAAGGTAAATTTTCTTCCCCCTCTTCCTTTGGAATGAGAGTGTGAGTCTCTTCACTGGGACTTCAACAGGATGTGCCTGAGCCCTCAGAGGTTAGCGCCACAGCTGCTAATGTTTCCTAGGTAGCCTGGTGTAGTTGGAGTGGATGGTTATAAAGCTCAGGGATACTCTGGTCTGCATTGACTCTCCTGTCCTAGAAAGGAGTTGCTAAAACTGCAAAGGTTATGCCATCATGCTGATGGTGAAGTAGGTGAGCTCTGTAACCTTGACTTTGAGGCAAACCCTTGCCAGTTCTTTGGATATCAGCAATGTTGGATACGTCTCTTCAGTCTAATTGTTTTTTAGTTTTTGCTGCTCTTGTTATTGTTGCTTTATAGAGAGGAGTTCTAGGAGCTGCAGTTCTAGATTCAAGTTCCCCTTTTTTTTCTTAGTTCAGAATAAAGTGCATTTTTCAACCATGGTAGGTGGAAGAGTAGAGAACAAAATGGGTCAATATATTTAAATGTAGGAGATGAAACACTGGATTCTTTGTCTGTGTGATATTCCATGAGGGGAGAAATACTTTTGTTAGGTATGAAAGATGGTACTAATGAAGGTGAGGATGATGCTGCAGGGCAGGAGACTGATCTGGTCTCCAAATATTTAGCAGTACTATGGAAACAGCAGTACTATGAAAGTTA
The DNA here is from genome assembly GCF_964199755.1 of Larus michahellis. NCBI lineage: Eukaryota > Metazoa > Chordata > Aves > Charadriiformes > Laridae > Larus > Larus michahellis. The sequence continues at coordinate 74,414,767 of NC_133896.1, read as the reverse complement.
GCAATGAAGGGTTTCTGAGAGACAATTAAATGAATGTACAAAACTTTGGAAAGTAAAGAAAAGGAAAAGTCGTTCTTGAGGAAGACCTCATTAGGAGATACAAGAAAGCTGCCTTCTGTTCTGCCAAGAGCAAACACAATTTAGGTGGAACTGCACGACAGCAGGAATACATGTGCATGGTGTGAATGGTGCCCCTGTAGCTTTTCTATTTCCTTGTGAATCTGCCCCTGGCTAGGAGGTGCAGTCCTTGGCTCCACCATAATAACTGAGAACACATGGGCAAGAACTGTAGTCAGTGCAAAATTTCACTTAAGTCACTGATGTCTTGTAGGTGTAAGAGGTTGCTTGCCTACTTTTGATTGCAGGATCTGAGCCTTAGCTAGCAAAAATTCTTCTGAATTGCTGCTCCTGGAATCTGTTATTTCTCAATCTTTCAAACATGCTAGAACTTGGCTGGCAACATACTATTTTTGCTGGGCAGGAGCACATAAAACTTTAATAGAAACCTCTTTGATCAAACTGATCACTTGATTAGATTGTCTCCCAGGGAAATGATTTGGTGTAATAATCATGGTGAATGGAAGTGTCTCTTGCTTCACCAAAACAGGATTGTTCTGCTGCAGAACTGCCCACTGGTGGGACTCTTTGATCAGTGTTCAAGGATTACACTAATGGAAGTTAGCTGGTGTGTAACCAGGTGTTGAGTAGATATTACACTCTCAAGTACATTTTTGGTGAGGGAATGAAGAAATTAAGATGAAATGTGAGTCTGTATTTTTGTGCTTGTCTTTTGAGTAGTCACGGGGCTCTCCTGCAACTTCTAGAAAATCTAACCTCTGAAATGGTTTCCTTCTGAAATATCTGAAGTAATACACCCAGCAGAGATAAACAGGGAGTATGGGAGGCAGTGGGAAGTTAGAGCAGGTGACCTGGTTTCTATTTGCAGCTCAGACACTGATTTTCATGTGCATTTAAGAAGTTTACATACAACTTCCTGTGCCTTACATTTCTATACAATAGGGATAATAGTATTTCCTTTATTTAAAAATAGTGATCTGTAATCCTTGGGCAATGTGCTGCTGCAGTTGAAAGTTCTGTGTATGCACATTAACCTGTATAGCTCCCTTGTGATAGGATGTATACTCTTTCCTGTATTTTGGATGGGCTAAGTAATCTCGTACTCCGTCAACCAAGGTATAGTCAGGCTTCCCCAGCCCAGGTTCCTCTTGGTTTGAAGGGCAGGAAACCAGTCCAAGAGGGGTTAATGTAGTGATGACCTTTGCAGCTGGTCTCCAGCTGCTGGTCCCAGCTGCCAGCTGCAAAGAAGGGAAGGGGCTGGAGAGAAGTGCCACTAGTCCAAAGGTAGGAAAGGCTCCGTGTTGCAGAAATTAAAGGTCTTAATGCTCATTTGCCTCCTGAGAAGCCCATTGTACTTCATTTTCCTCCTTGCTCCCTAGGAAAAGAGCCCTTTCTAAACTTGAAGGTATCCTGGAAAAGATAGAGACCATCCTCTGTAATGAGAGCGAACAAAGCACAGACTGTGCAGAAGAAGTGCCTGAATATGAACTAACTTCCCACATTGAAGAATCACCTATGCCTGACATAGCCTTGGATTGGCTCTGATTTCAGTCTAAGCTAAAATGGGTGGTCTTTGTCCCAATTTAACTTCCATTCACTGAAACGGAAGCTTTTTTTTCCTGGGGACAACGGAGATAGTTCTTCCACAAATCTGTATTTTTTCAGACATGTTTCAGTATGGGGTGCAGAGAGAAGCTTAATTGATTTGTGTAAAGTCTAGGAGTCATAAACTCTAAAAAATGTTCCAGAAATAGTATCATTACCCATTTTTACTGTCAAACCTTGTTTCCTTAGAGACCTAGAGGGCTGACAGCCTCTCTTTTATGTGACATTCGGTTTTTACATCTCTACCCAAAGATCTGAAAACAGACTATATGTTCACTGTAATTATGAGTCAACCTTTACTGGTGGTGACTCAAATATGCAACTCTGGCACCTGTTTCATGTCTGTCTGGGTTTTGGATAACACTGACAGTGGCACATAGAGCAAAGGTAAACATGAGTGTGTTCCTTCCCAGAAGCTATTTGCTCAATGCATTGGATGATAAAGAACAAAAGCTGCTATAAAAAGGTGCTTACAAAATTGCAGCTGTAATAGTGGGGCATTGTAGGGGGTGTCTTATATTACTTGCTTCATAGAGGGAGCGGCCTTAGGACTGGATACCGGTGACTCTAAAACTTCTTTTGGTGTCTTATTTTGCCTGTTCTATGCACATTCAGGGTGGAGGAGAAGGGAGAATTTAGTTAGCTAATTGTATTAACACTAGTGAGGCACCTTGTGGATGAAAAGTGCTATTTAAGTGTTCAATATTACTATTATCAAGGGAAAAAATTTACTCAGGAGAGGAAACTGTTCTGCATCTTGCCCAGTCATGCAACTGCAGACATGTGCCGGGGAGGAAAATCAAGGCACCACATTATGCTTGTAAACAAGGAGGTATCAAGTGTTAAATTTAGGTACATAATGCTGGTTTTAATTTACCCTGGTAAATTTATGATACCAGCATATACACCTGCAAATAACACCCCAAACCCAGAATTGGTTGCTCAGCTTTCCCGTGTATATTATTGTCTAAAGTAATTAATTGTGGTTGCGTGAAATCTCGGTCAGGAACCTGCACTGCACGAAACAGTCCTGCATACGTATCTGTCTTAAGTACGGTTGCCAATGTGCACATTCATGTGAAAAATAAGTTCAAGTGTAGGGAAATGCTCCTCACTGAGTATTGCACTTGGTCCTGTCAGGTGAGAAAAGGTATTTTGCATCTCCTCAGGGACAGTTGTGACACATCAGGTCTAGCAAAGGCAATAGTATGTCCAAAAAAGATACAGTTTCAGGAGCTGAGGTTTGAAACCAATTCTTTAAGAAGAGGTAATGGTTGGAAGCAGAGCCAAGATGGGAGAAGTGTGAGATATGAATCTGAGAAAGTCCCAAGAGAACCCCCAAACAAAGGTAAAACTACAGAACTGGTGTGATTCCACCACCTGCAGATATCTTGTGCACATTCCTGAGGGCAGATGTGCGCGCAAGGATGAGTCCTAACCCTGTGGGTTAAGAGGGGATCTACAGTTTATCAGCTTATGGGGGAAGGGGGAAGAGGAGGATGATCTAAGGATTTAATCATGGGATAAATGATTTTCTTTCTGTCTTCTTTGTCACCTCTGCCTTTGTAAATCCTTACAACGTTATGTATTTTGGATTTTATACATAAATGCTCTTATTTGCTTTTACTTTACTATGGCTTATGTTAAAGGCAATTGCAAGGTGGGGTCTACCATCAATATATACCCTACCTGCATGAGGGGCAGGCTTAAAATCAGGATACTAGAATACTGTCACTGTGCCCAACAGCTCAGAACCTTTCTGCAGGACATCCAAAAGCTCTCCAGTGTATCTCCAGTAATCCATATGGGCCTGTTTATATATCAGGAGTCCATGTACAAGTGTTTTCTGGTGGCTGGCATTAATCATCATAGTCAGAACAATGCCAGAAGCCCAGAGCTGTGGAAGGGAATTTTATGATTGTGGTAGAATTGCGTAGGACTTGTGCTTGTTTGCCAGTTAGCATGAATCATAGTCTAGCCCGTATACATCCAGCGATAGCTGTACCGCTTCAGTGACAAAAAGGGAAAATTGCATTAGTTTTGTTTTTCCTGTATGTTTTGGGTGTACACCTTTGCTAGCAGAAAATATAGTTTCGAGAAGCAGCATTCTCCCATGGAGGTGGGGCACAGTCACAGAGGAAACCTTTGGGAGAGAAAGGTGTGCTTCTGCTTATCCTAAGAGATGCTTGTTTTGGTTTCTCAGGGAACAGAAGGTACCATCCCTCCACTGGGGAGGAATAACCCCGTGCACCAGTACAGGTTGGGGGCCAACCAGCTGGAAAGCAGCTTTGCAAAAAAGGACTTGGGGCTGGTGAACAAGTTGACTGTTAGCCACCAATATGTCCTAGGGACAAAGAAGACAGGAGCCTCACTGAATGCATTAGGAAAAGTGTTACCAGGAGGTTGAAGGAGGTGATCTTTCCTCTCTGTTCAGTGCTGGTGAGACACACCTGGAGTGCTGGATCCGGCTCTGGGATTCCCAGCATAAGTGAGACATGGAAATACTAGACCGAGTCCAGCCACTAAGATGATTAAGGGATTGGAGTATCTGTCGTACAAGGAGAGGCTGAGGAGGCTTGGTGGATTTTATCAATATGTATAGATAACTAACTCAAGGATATAAAGAAAATGGAGTGAGGCTTTTCCCAGTGGTGACCAGTGACAGGACAAGAGGCAATGGACACAACCTGAAATACTGGGAAATCCACCTTAAACATTAGAAAAGCCTTTTTTATTGTAAGGGGGATTAAACGCTGGAACAAGTTGCCCAGAGATGTTGTGGAGTCTCTGTCCTTGGAGATACTCAAAACACAAATGGGCACAGTCCTGCGTATCCTGCTCTACGTGACCCTGCTTTGAGCAGAGGGTTGGACTAGATGATCTCTAGGGGTACCTGGAGAAGTGATTAGCTTCCTGTAAGACCAGCTAGACAAATCATGATGTACTGTGTTGGAATATGTGCGGAGTCAATAAACTAGACTCTGAAAAGTTTAGAAATCTCTTCAGACAGAAAGGCGTTGATGGTGTGAGGAAAAGCCATAATGAACTCAGTATTGCTAATTGCATGTGACCATATACAGTCTGTTGGGTCAAGTTTATCCCTGGGTGGTCATCCATGATTTGGGATAGACAAAAGCATCTTTAGCTTACCTATCTGGTTGTGTGGCAACAGGGACTGAAATCAAAGCAGGCTACATGGGAAGCTTAAGCTGTTCTAAGTCAGGTGTGGGAAAAGCAGACACCCACCGGGAAGCCTCAGAAGTGAGGTTTGTGGAGGTGAATAGAACTGCAGGAACAGGGACAAGGAGCCAGACAGGCCGAGTACGACACGTTGCAACAGAGGCAAATTAGCATCCGGCATCTCAGGAGCAGCTCACCTGTTACATCGTCTGTCTGTGGAGGACTGCATTACAAGGAAGACCCCTCTTGGGGTGATATCTCACATCTTTCAAAAGGCTGGGTGATGGGTCAATGTTACCTGCATTAATTATCACAGTGAGAAGGAGCAGGTTTGGCTATTTTCAGGCCTCTAAGTCCATAATGAGTATTACTTACGGAAGCTCCTTTTGCTAAAGTTTTGCATTGTTCCAGGGACACGTCAACAGAAAATTTGAAGATTCAAGAAGCAAAAGGATGCAAGTATCATAGGAGTATATTTAAAATTTCATATCTATGCTAAGAAATTAGTTAATAACAAGAAAGCAGTAAGAAACAATGCATTTTGCCTAACAGGGGACAGAAAGGAAAGAAATCTGAGGTTATCTACTCTCTGTAAGAGCTCATCCAGACAGCAAAAGCCCCTTGCTCTTTTCCCTTCCCTACATCTAGCTGACAAGCTGTAGAAACTTCCTAGTAAATACATTCAGACATTCAGTCCTAGGGTACATCCCATGTCTTTAGATTGTGTTCAGATAGGAAAATCTCAGTCTGGGAAGATATTTTAGCTTTCATATTTCCCCCCACTTTTATTTATGTATCCTACATTTACCTCCAATTTACATTTAAGACAGGCAACTGGATTGAATTCTTCCATTTCTATGCTTTCCCTCCCCTCCAAATATTGATCAGAGAGCAATTTCATCCTTTCCCGTTGATTAGCCAGGCTCAGTCACCTTCTGGGCTTGATCCCTGATAACCCATGAAGATTTAAAATGCTCTCTGCCTTTCTCAGCAATGTGCTGACCCCAGTCTGAGGTGTGTCCTCCCTAAATGTATAGATTTGTGAACTGATGACCATACTTCATGCGCACTCATATCTGGGATCCATGCACTGAGATCTTGATAGAAACTACACCCCATGGCAGTCAGCCACTGTGGTTGACAAAGGCTGCGGGGTGAAGAACATTCTATTAAAGAGAGACTTCTACAAATAAACAATTGATGTTTGTGCCACATGAGTGGGCTGCTTGGGTGTTTTAAAAGGCTTTCCAGAGCACAGAAGTGCTTCAGAAGCAGTGGTGTGCTTTTTCCAGAAGAGAAATGACAGGACAGAAAGTTCTTCATGTTGTGGAGACCCCAGTAGCTAATTAACAAGAATGAGACGCTCCAGATTGTGGTCTTGACCACACCTTCACCCTCTCAGCAAAACCTAGGGAATCCAAGGGGACACAAGGCAGCTTATTGAGCTGCAGTATGCATACGTGGAAAGCTGCCACTGAAATCTAATTTTGTGCTAAAATCTTTTCAACTTACTGAGAGAAATTTAATTCTTCCCATATACACATCAACAAACAATTTGATCACACCCACGAATATGCAAACAAATGTTTAAGTTACGCCAAGTATTTCTCCTTCTAGCTGCCAAGTAAGAAAGGGAGAGTGTTACTGTGACTTCTATTTTTAAATACTTGGGAGGTACTCCAATACTACAGCTAGGGGGACTATATAATACCTAGACTCAAGCTGAAAGAACTCCAACAGCAGCTCAAAGGGTCGCTGGAATAGCTGAGTGGTGAGATTCTCCATCTAAATGATGTTAGCAGAACCGTACCTTCTGCTTGAAGTGAACACACATATCGACCTCCTTGAGCGTAGCTACCTTGCTAATTGCAAACAGGCTGCAAATGTCCTAACTGCTGTCCCACAGCTTTGTTATGCGTGAAACTCAGCCCATTAAAACGTAGCCCAAACCTTGCCCAGTCATGCCCCCTCCTTCCTCTGTTCTATTTTGGGCTGTGGCTAGGTGTACGGACCAAGCTGTTTCGTCGGACAGAAGCTTGAAGAAAAGGCCCGTTGTTCTGAATGGGAGGTGCGTTGTGTAACACACTGTACGAAGGATGTATGTTTGGAAGGGCTGATGTGCAGAAATCCTTAGCAGGGCGTGTACAGCACAGAGAGGGGAACCCAGCCACAGGAGGAAGGAGTCAGGGAGGGGAGAGCAAGGGAGGATGAGGGTAGAAGGAGCAGGGGTGGAGGGACAGAGACTAAGACAGTAACTGGGCCTACAAAAGCCACCACTGGTTGTAAAATGCCTGAAGATAAACTCAAAAGCCTCCTTTAGGGTGCCTAAGGGGGTGAGAATTGTTCTTAAATGCTGATTTGATCACCTTAGAACAGCTATATCTTCAGGCCCAAATGAACTGAACTGAAAGCAGAACCTGTGATGAGAGTTAAATCTGTCAGGGTCATCTTTCTATTCCCTTAAAACTTTGCAGGACTGGGATCAATTTGGTTCCAGGTATTTAATCCCATACCTCTTTAAAACGGCCTCATATATGTGGTTCCATTGCAGGGGATACCTTAGGTCTGGCCCAGTCAGTGTCCTGAAGTGTTTCCTGGTCTGGGTTGGGAGCAGGTGGCATGAACCGTCTTTATACTAAATCTGGATTTCTCTTAGTGTCAAGAAAATGTCAGCTACTCTTTAGCCCTTCGCCTTGCTGATACAACAAGAAGAGGTTAGCACTAGCAGCCAGAGATGAATTTGGTCCACGATGTTAAATGGAGTCTAAATCACAGAAGGGAGATTGTGCAGCAGAAGCAAACAAGAGGGTGTAAGTTAAAGGCCAGAAATGGACCTTCCTGTTTGCTCTGTCTGCTCCACACCTTTTCTGCCCCCTGCTTAGTTATACCAGTGGCTTCGCTCGTAGTGTTCCTGGAACCACTAATTCAAATCCTGGCAGGGTAGACTCAGCCCCTCTGTAATTTTGAGGTTGAATGAAACTGTAAAACCAAAGATTTTGTGGCAAAGTGTTTGCCCCAGTATGCTTGACCAAAATTGTCCTAATGCTTTTTGTACGTGGCATGCTGAGCAGATTGGTGTCCTCTCATTGGTTCTTCATTTCTTCTAATGTATTAATTACTTTAATTACTTTACTGCCTCAGTATTACTGAATTAGTCACGTGTTTTGAGGGAGATAGCATAGTACATGTTTACGACCCACATCTTCAGTGAGCGCTAGTTGATGTAGCTCTGTTGCCATTCCTGGAGTTATGATGACTTGTTTGAACTGAAGATCTGCTCATTAAACATAACCATTAAAATTCACAGCAGTGCCACGATTTAGTTTTTAAGGATTATTAGCTGAGATGGATTATTTACTCTTGAATATGAAACAGGCCTGTTGGCAATTTTAAAAGGATAAATCTGAAATATCTTTTATTATCTGTCAAGCTGGAAGCAGGTTAGATGGGGATTTTGTTGCTCTTCTTTAAGGGCAAAAAAACCAAACATGGGTATCAAAATGGGACACAACCCATGCTTTTTAAAACTCTAACTTTCTAAACTTAAAAACATCCTTCTATGTTTTTTTTAAATAAAATATTGCTAAAAATATTCTCCTGACCTGAAAGTTTTGACTGCCAAGATTCGTCTTCAAGTACGCTTTTATAGACAAGTTACAAATCCATGAAAAATAGACGTATCACCTAAGTAGAAATTAACTTGAACATTCCTAAGCCAAGATCCACATGATTCCTTCATGTTTCAGGATTAAATGTCTGTTGTTCTCCCTTTTCCCTTCCAACTCTTGTAAAGGCTGTCTATGAAAGCTAGGTATAGAGACAAATGCTTTTCAAAAATATGTCATAACTCAGGTTGTTAAAAGATAAAGCTCTCTAACAGAAAACCAACTCAAAGCAACTTATCATTCACTTCTTTCTCCAAAGGTCTTCCATGCTCTAAACAAAATAATGAAAATTAACTTATGATGTTGCCAAATACAGTGGTGAGTAAGTGGACTCCTGAGCAATCACAGCAGCAGCAGCATTTAACTTGTTGCTCAGGAGTCCATTTAGTTGTGTTTCTGCAAATAAAATTCCAGCCTGGGGGATGACAATTTCACTCTCTAGATCTGTGGGACTCCTGGTGAGAACATCTACATCACTCTTTAGATGTTCTCCTTGCGGGGGTCCTGGCTGTGTACCACAGTCTGAATCCCCTTGGACTAGGAATGTTTTCTAGCACATAAAGCTATTTTTACGGTACCTCATTTGCTTTGTGTCACAGTCTAGCTCATGTTCAGCTCTGAATTCAAAAGTGAACAAAGTCATTAAGAAGTAGCTTTGTGCATGGATATGTGGCTCATACAGCTCTTGGGGAGGCCCCTGCAACGGCTCCCCAGAGCCTCCTGCAGCAAGTCCTTTCAAGTCTATTGCTGAGGCCCCCAAAGTTCAAAGAGGCTCCACCAGCAGTAAGCACAGAGTTTTGAACTGAGCTACTGTATTTCTAACAGTAAAAGTGAGGAAGGTAAAGGTAAGTGATAAGGTAATAGCATTAAGTAACCCTAGTCACCCCCCATTAGACCCCAGGTGTAACTGGGAATGCCTGGGAAGGAGCATGTCCCAGACAAATCCAACTTTGACCCACGGGCATCCCAGCTATCCACCCATCGTGTCTTGGAGCCCTCCTGCACTTCCCAGCCAGAGATCCCACCACCAGTACTTCTGTTTTGGTTGCCTGACACTGCCTGCCACAGAGGTCTGCCCCTCCTCTACCACTGAAGAGCCCTTCAGCCCTTCCAGTTCCCCACTTCCCCCTCCCTCCTGCCAGGATTGTCCTTCCTCCCAAGCCCTTTTCCCACCAGTACACTCCACTCCTTCCTAAACCCAAACCCCTTCCTCTGAATATGCCCCAGAAACTCCAACGTCTCATTAAGCATGCACTGCCTCTGTCTTCTTGGCTCCTTCAGCTCTGCCTGCTGAAACACTGTTGCCTCACATGTTGGCTCTCCTTGCTTGCTACCTGCTGCTGTCATACCGCTGCCTGCCAGGCTCAGCCATAAATGCCAAAACCACGGACCTGCTCTCGTGGGAACTACAGAAGACTTGGCTCAGCTTGCACTTCCTACAAGTGTGCCCAGATGGGATGCTGGGAGAAGAAATGGGCACATCAGAGGAAAAACTGGATCTGTGGTAGGTCTCCTCAAGAGCCTTGCTTGCTGGTTTGGAGCAGCTTTTCAGAGTTGTAAAAGCTTGTAAGTATGTGTCACTTTTCCCCATCACAATGGCTGTGGATTAAAGCTGTTTATATTTTAAGTATTTCTATAGCAACATCTCATAGCATGAATTTTGCTAAAACGTTGTGTTTTATCTGTGATATTACAGTAAGTCTATAAAATGTCACTCACTGAAGGCATTTTGAAATGGTTGTGAAAAAGGGAAGTCAGGGAAGATAGCATTTTATACAGCTGGATAAAGTTGCTGGCAGTTGGTAGCATAAAGAGATAATAAAGACAAAATAGATTTTTTAAGTAAAACTACCCAAGATTTAAGTAACCAATTCCAGAGTGTAATTAGGGTGGGAATAAGCATCTCCCCATAGGACGTAATGAGGAATACAAGCTATTACAAGCTATTTTTACATGTATATCTGTCCATGTGGCTTTAGCATAGGCTACTTCGGATATGGATCAAATTAAACTACAAAAAAGGCATTTTTAGTACATAATAAGATTGTCCGTGTGGGCACTTAAACCACCCTGGCAAGCGTCATAATAGCTTCCCCAAACAGTAATACCTAATTCTTGCAAGCTAACTGCAGCTGACAGGCTTGAAGGACTCCCGCGATGGAGAGGTGGTTAGTGTCAGTTGAAGGCTAAAAGAGCTTGAAGCAACGGAAGAGGAAATGACTCAGGCTAAGAGAGGAAAATCATCCGATGGCACTGTTTATTAAAGGAGGTGGAGGAAAAATATCCATAACATCATCAGGTCTGTGCAAACTATTGTCAAGGTATGAGATTGCTGGTATGAATTACGTATCAGTAGATCAGAGGATCCTGTATTTAGAACATAGATAGACAACAGCTGAAATGCTTTTTTTCCCCCAGCCTCCCCTCCCTTTTCCTCTTCTCCCACCCACTCTTTTCCTCCTCTGTAAGCTTTGGTGGTTCAGATAAACTGAAACATGGATCTTCCCTCATCTTCCATTAAAGTTTGCAAAAGGAAATATCTGCAAGCAAGATGTTATAAAACCAGTCCTTAGCCATGTGCATCCTTCCTTTATAGTGACTCGTCAGTTGTGGATTCAACCTTCAAGTTATACATTCTCAGTGGCAGTAGAATATAAAATTTGAAAATGAAAGTATAAACAGTTTAATTGTCATTTATTCATATACCAGTTTGTAAATGCGTAACAGTGGCATAGCCGCTTACATTACCCTGAGACAATAAATCACAAAAAGAAATGCCTTTAAATGAACAAAAACACGTTTATACATGATTTATAGAAACTCCTTCCACAAAGAGATTTCAGAGCCATCAATGTACACTATGCGCTGAGCAATTTTTCAACCGCTTTTTTGGCTGTGTCTGAAGTAGAACACATTTTGACAAAGACTCAGTACATTGATGTTGTACTAACTTTGTAAAACACAACAATATAGAACCTGCAGCATAGTTTTTTCTAATAAAAACTAATTAGGAAAGCCAGGTAGGCAGAGTGCATTTATTTGCTGAAGTTTGGACAGGATTTTGAGACTAACATCACTCCTGCTAGGCTAGGAAAGGCTAGGAATAGGCTAGGAAGTAGGATTTAGGTAACAGGTACAGTGATTTTTATGTAGGAGCCAGCCTCCTACATGACAGGCTAAAGGGCAAATCGGGAGTAAGTGTTCACAAATAAAAGCTAAATCTAAGCAGAAAATCCTGTGTTTGGAAGTTTGCATTGACGCAAGCACTTTACACTGGTTTTGGTGAATTTGTGTATGGGGTAGGGCACCAAACTTTGTTGAGGGTAAGTTTGAAAATTGTCCTCCATGCATATAGACTTTGTAACACTGGCTTCTTTCCTCAAGTTTTTGAGCTACTTGTTTGCCACAAAACCAGAATGCTTTATTTATGCAAAGTTTTTGCTGTGTTTCATGCTTGTTTTTATCACAGCAAGTTTACCAGTGAAGGAGTATGCTTCAAAAAAGCGTGTTTGAAAAAGACAATAGCATCTCTTAAGGGCTGAGGAGGGAGTCTCGATATGACTTCATTAAATGCCACACAAAATATTTCAAAAATTTGTGAGGACTAGTTCTTGAAATGCTGCTAAAGAAAAGATACATTCTTACTCTGCCCCCACATTGCTAAAACTCTGCTTTGCTAGGTTTAACCTTTGTAGCTCATGCATTCAGTGTAGGATTTTAATATCTCAGCTTACGCTAAAATCCAGAAAATTCAAATAGTAAAATTCCTTCTCCTTTTCATAGAACAGCTTGTTTGAATGAAAGTATATGCTTATTATTCTCAATAAAAAGATCTTATTTCTATGATCTATTCCTCTACTTCTGTTCGATAGATCTTCCCTCACTAACTGCTTCTGTCATAGTACAACTGTTAAGACACAAATGCATTTCAGGAGAGCGGCAGCAATTAAACAAAGTAGGTATTGATTTCATTGCCAAGTGAAGCCTGGATTCTTTTTCCATATGATCACGCACACTGCTGTGCATGTATATTGTCACTCCAAGACTTGCATCTAAGTAAAATGTGTGTATCTATAAACATAGGTGGAACAAATTTCTGTGCATGTGTGTGCACACATGTGTGTATATGGACACATGTGGTCTGAAATCAAGGGAAGTCAATGGAAAGACCAGCACTGACTTTACTATGCTTCATGTTAAGATCTAAATTGCTAAAATTGATTCATTCTCCATTTTGCCTTTACTGACTTGCCAGGCAGGAACTGCGTTTGTCTTTGTTTGTACAGTGTCTTGCACAATAGGCCTTTTGAATAAGATTTTGCTATCTAATTACTGTATATTAATGTATGTGATATAAGTTTATTACTCACCCACCCAGTCTTTATCTTGTTTCTCGTTGAAACGAAGGAACTGCAGAGCAGAATAGGCTTAAATAGTCAGCTGAATTAGATTTCTGTAATGATCTCTAATTCTACGGTTTGATCACATATATATTCACACAACCTTTATTTCTGACTGTAATGTCAGATGATACTAATTCTTTGCCTTCAGTAAGTGAGTGTTTTACTAATGAATATTTAAAGGAATGGGTGGGCATAAGCTACAAAGTTCAGGTGCTAATGTGTGTTTATATTTACAAAAAGTAACGTTAATTTTAACCTAACCAAGTTTTCTTTCCAATTTAAAAAAACCCAAAAAAATCCCAGAAAAACATTGACTTGAGCATCGTAGCAAAATGGAATTCCAGGCGGATGCCTCTCCCAAAGCTCAGGGAAATTTAGATGTGAACTTCTAATAAGGAGCATCTCTCTGTTAAAAGGAAAGCTTTGATGAAAATGTAAGAGTGATGTAAGATGATACTGGTCCATAAGGAGCAGGGGCTGGAGAAATATCTGAGACATGTGCAGACTAAAGAAGAAGAAAATCAAAAGGCTTGCAAAAGCAAGTCAGAAATGACTCTTTCATTTAGGACTGTATGTGGCAAGGAGGAGTTTTCATCTCAAAGAGAGCTATTGAGAAAAATAGCAAGCTAAGCTCATTCCCTCCTGCCTTCTGTCAGTCTGACTGCAGGCTCTCAAAAACTATTTGAAATTGTAAGATCTTCTAGCTTTAAGATGATACAGCAAGAATGAAATGGAAGGGTAGGAGACAAAAGGGAATGTAGGAAAGTAATCTTGCATAGCGTGTGTTAGCTGTCAAGAAAGTGTGAGTTAAGTGAACTAACTGGATAGGGGTGGGGTTTGATTTGTTTCTACGATAGAAAACCTGAGAGAAAAAGCAAAGAGAGGAATGAAATTATTTTACTGCCTTGATTACTGCCCACCCCCGAAAAATCTCTTTGTTCTATTTTTCACAAACACAAGTCCTAAATAAACACCAGCATCCTCACTAATTATGTATGTCAAGGTGCTCTGAGAAGTGTCTGGAGGCCAAACATATTCCATGGTGTCCTAAATGCTGTGTTCCACAGTCACTCCCTCCCCATAATTGTAGGGTGAGGACAGGGGTAAGTCTTCATGGTCTTATTTTTGGCGAACTACACTATTTGTACAATGACATCTTGCAGTCCTGTGTCATCTTCCCTTCCTGGGTCTCAAACAGATTTATAAGCTTTACCAGCAGTGATGGTTGATAGGAAATTTAGAGGAATTCTTCGAAAGTCAGTAGGTGACGTTCCTTGTATATGAAGAATTGTTCTTCAATAGCATAGCAGAGCTATGCTTATGTGTTCCTTTGTCTTGACAGAAAATATACCTGTCAGCTCATACACTTCCACTAATCTATTACGCTTGCCTTTCACATCAACAGGCTTTCGCACTTCCCCTTGGTCCATCCATGCTCCGTGGTGAAGCAGATTGCTCCCCTCTCTAAGAGTTCTTCCTTGCGTTGGCAGCTGTGGTGGCAGGTGAACCATCCCTGGCAAGCGTGCTGGGGAAGAGAATGTAGGAAATAGGTCTCCTACAGAGATGTATTTGCCTCAGCAGCTTTATCCCTTTATACTGCAAAGCTTCAGTCAGTCCACGGCGTGAAGAAAGATTTAGTAGCGCTAGTAGGTGACTCCTTTACAGATGTGTAAAACCTCACAAACAAGCTCCGAGTTTGCTGCAGAAATGCCTGGGTGAGCTTTGTTCTGTGCTGCGTGAGGGGTCAGGCTGGCCGCTGTCTGCAAATGCAGAGAGTTCGAACCACGGCGGTCATACTGCTCATGCCTATCAATGGCTTACAGGATTACTGATTACAGAGAGCTGCTAACCCACACACAGGACCTACCGGGAACAGAGAGTGTAAATGAATCATGATTGTCCCTTTCAGGCTGATCCGCCAATGTGTGGAGCCACTCCCTGCCCACAAAGACTCACATGTGTAGAGTGGCGCAGAAATGATCTTGCCCTGTTAAATAGATGTATAAACCTAGAGGAGGCTGTATAGAGCCTCAGAGTCGTCCTGTGCTGCCAGTGTGCTCCGGAGCACTCATATTCCCGTCCCTTCTCAGATGCTGTAACAAGGCCTCCAAACACTTACACAGTGCCTACAGTATGTTGCTCATCCCAATCAAGAGTGAAGTGGTTCCAGTAAGAAAAGAAAACACTGGAGGCCGTCATTAACTCTTTGGCTGTGTCCTCTGTAAAACTGTGCAGTCTCTGCTCCTTAAACACCAGTTAACATTAGTGACCAGAGACTACATCTTCCAATCAGGCCAAGCAAGAAAGAAGCTCACAGTGAAGTCCATATCAGAAGCACATATGCTATGTCTACACAGACAATTTAGCTCAGCTCTCAGTTCTCCAGATTGTTTTAACACTGTTTGCATCTGAATGGAAAAAAGCTCCACATTGCATGTAAGTGGCATTCCCTAAGCATGTCTTCGAGCCAGTCTTATCTCCTCACATCTGAGACAGAGCAGGCCTGTCTCAGTTCAGCAGAGGCAGGGTACAGGCTGAAGTAGCTTGCTGTATCAGGTCTTGTCCCCTGGATGCTACTGCTCCTGTCCCTGGCACATGCTCCTGTCTCCACCGTTGGCTGTACCTCCCCGTGGCTGCTGTGCTCAGCGGGAGCTGCGTGAGTCAGAAGCCCTGGCCTGTCACTGAAGTTAAGATCTTGCCTCTGTGAGGAGCAGGGATGCCTGCCATCTGGACAGACTTCAGACATGGCCAGAAGTATGGCTTGGCCACAGCTCGGTCATGCTCAATCTCAAGCCGAATGTGAGTGTGAACGCAGCAATTTAAGAGTTGACAGGGCAACAAACCCAGTGACTCATGTTTCTTCCTTAACCACTGCACTTTTCTTCCTTCTACCTGTTCAGGGAAGATCCACTGACAAGGAGCTGTTCTAGACAGAGAAGTTCTCTCTGACATGAATTAAGTGAGATGTCAGCTGTTCACAAGGAGTCATTTAGATGTCTCTGAAAAGTGAGAGTGTGAATCAGCAATTCAAAGGGCAGATTTGTGACAGAGACGGGCCTTATGGCAGGAGGACAATGTAAGGAATTGTTAATGATCGACAGGCTGAAGTGTATGTTTGTAAAAGCTGATTCCCCTAGACTAAGACTTATGAAAACTTTTAAGTGTACATGCATCCTTGGTAAATCTCCTGCAAAACTAAATTGGCCTATTTATTGCATTTCCTCCAAAATGGCAGGTTTTTCAGGAAAGGCTGATCAAAATCTGACAAGTAATAGAGAAAATGTATTAGAAAAATTTCATTTCCCCCACTCATTCTGGTGTTAATGAAGTTTTAACAACATACTATTACAGTTAGTTCTGATCTCACTTATGGTAGGGTCTGTCCCAAGTGGCTTCATTGACTTCAGTATCCTCACTTTAGATTACACAACCAGATTCTGATGTAAAATACTGTGTAACAGATCTATCATGTTAAGCTCTGTCTTCTGTTTCTTGTTTATAATTGCAAAGTTTCTGACTGCACTGAGATAGCAAAATGCAGTTTAATGGATGTGTGTAATGCTACAGTTCACAGCGCCTTTTCGGTGGCTTTTTTCCCTCCTTCTCTATTCTAAATGTGTATTTAGATAATATTTTGGAAGTCATATTTTCCCAGACATCCCCTGATTATGGAAACCTTTTAGAGATAAGAATTTTAGAGAAGCTCTTTTTAGAATTACTGTCCCAAGCACCATGGCAGTTAAAAAAACTATATTGCAGAACTTTCTTCTGTAGGCATTGAGAAAGGAGGAAGACTATCTTGTCTGTTCTTCTGATCAACTGCAATTCTATCCTCATTTTGCTTAACACACTCTCTGGTGGTTTGTCTTGTCTAGTTGTAAATGATTCATACAGTAAGACTTGAGTATCAGATAAAAGAGCAGTAATTTCCTGGGACAAATATTTGGAAATATGTATTTCCATATTTAACAGCAATTAGTGAGAATAAATGAGGAATCGTTAATCAATTACTCCATCATATCGTTCTTGGTTTACTTAGGAAGCAGTCCCATCAGGCTTGATTCTTTTCTCATTGCCACTTGTGTAATTATGAAGCAACTCCTCTAAGTAACTCGAGTCACCCCAGAGTAAAACTAACATATGTGAGAGCTGAACCAAGTACGATGGAGCTACCTTTCCAAGAAAAGCAAGCAGCAGTCAGGCCTTAGCTGAAATATTTCTGCCCCTTCACCAAGCTGCAGCAAATTTTGATGCCTTGT
Organism: Larus michahellis; assembly: GCF_964199755.1. NCBI lineage: Eukaryota > Metazoa > Chordata > Aves > Charadriiformes > Laridae > Larus > Larus michahellis. The sequence goes on along the minus strand of NC_133896.1, from coordinate 74,397,577 downwards.
AGGTCAGGTTTCCTCTCTAAGAGCAGGATACAGAGGTGCTGACTTGGGTATTTCCTTAGGGTAATGTGTCTATTTAAAGAACATACAGACACTTGCTGATTACCACAAGGATGGTTATAAACGGCACACAGTCAATTCCCCTTTGCAGAAACACCATGGCCTTGTCCCAAGAAACAGATGCTTTGGTATCCTTTCTTTTCAGGGCTCTCACAAAACCGAAAGGCAGCTGTTTAGACATATTGAGCACCCTTTTCTCTCCTCCGTCCCTGCCGTTGAATGGGGGAAACCTTTGCCCAAGGCTCTGACCCCGTGGTGTGGAAAAGTGCCTGGATCATTATGCCTGGCTTTTATATCTGTGCTGTTACACAAAGGACGCTCAAAAAGGTCTAAATGCGCAGACAAAGAAGAGAGCTTCAACCCACACAGTATCCTTAACAATTTTCTGTGCGTGGTTACTGCTTGGGATTTTTAACTTTTCTGTGAAGAATGTTATGGGTGTGATACATCATGTGCAAACCATTAACTACTTTCACCATTGTCATATATTTTCAAAAACAATAGTGCTCTTTATTAAAACACTTAAAAATAGCATTCTAGTGCAAAAGGTTATCCAATGCCTTTCTACTGTAGAGTATGTCAGCATCTGTTTGACAGTGTGCAGTGCATATCGGTGATTTATTTGTGAAATTCCTAGAGAGCAGGGTCAAGCTGTGCTAAAGCCTTGATGTGGCAAATTCAATGATGTGTAATAAAAAATGTAACAGCTGATAATGCAAACATATTGAGGAGGTTGCAAAGAATAGACTTTCCGTCTGCAAAACTGTTGAGAGTAGGGACCTAAGGAAAAGCAAACAGGAATCGTTGTTGCAAAGCTCAAATTTTATTTTAATGTGGTAAGGGAGGGACTTACCAGTGTGGTGAAAAGAGAGGCAGAGGCTGATGTTTATTGACACGTAACAAGGGACAGGGGCTGCTACCTGGCCACACAGCTCCGCTGCGGATGAGAGCTGGATCTGACCCTGGTCTTACCCTGATGCAGGAGTCTGGTAGTGCTGACTCTCCTTAGGGCCTCAAATCGCCAGCTAATGTAAATCAACATTGCTGTATTGCTTTCTATTGATACAGGACATGAGCTGGTTCCACTAATTTTAGCCTAGCCTGCAGATTTACACCAGCTGAAAACTTGGCTCCATGCAGACTGCGAGGGAATTTCCTTGACTTTTCTCCTCCTTCCCTTCAGAAATAAATTCTGCTGTATGTTTTCCATTTTCCTATAAGCTTTCTATCCGATGATCCAAACACTCCAAAATAAACATGTACATTTCCTTCCTTGGTACTCTGTGTCAGGATCTACTTGACTGCCTTTGCAAGAGCAAGCAATCCTAAAAATCCCGCTGTTGTGATTATACAGAAATTCTTTTATTTTTATAACCATCTCTGAGTGTATGTGTTACAGCTCAGCAATACTTCTCACCGTATTCACGTTCTTGCAGTGCTTCTAGGTGCATTTCCTAGAGCTGTACACTGCTATTGGACTTACTAACCACCATTAGGCAAATTTTGCTATAATTTGTTCTAATTCAAGTCTGGAGTAAATGCAGCCATTCCTGAATAATTCTGAGTGTGTAAGCTGATAAATGTACAGTGGAATCTCCTGAAATGAAATGGGATGAAAACTGAATTACAGCACGGCAAAGTAGGACCTGTGATCTCGAGTACAGTGACCTTTTCTTAAAATTAAATTCTGGCATTGGGCTGTGTGTATGTGTAAGGAAACAGGTAACCAAACTGCTACTGCAGATACGCATTACTTCTTCCTGTGTTTATTTATTTATTATTGCTCGTATCATAGTAACAACCAAAGGCCTAAACTGAGATCAAAGAATTGGTTTGTAGGTTGCTATAAAATACATGTATTAGCATACATAATTTATCTGGGCTGGCTCTAGATGTAGAGCAAGGACAGCAGACCAGGACAGTAAGGAAAGAGGCAGGAACCGTGTGGGCCTGCTCTCTGTTTTGCTCATGCCTGTGACAGTATGTGGAGGCTGCTGTGCCGAGGAAGAGCTTGGTTATATGGGATAAAGATCACTAGTATGGTTTGGGTCTGGCTGTAGCCAGCAATAGCAACCACTGCCCTGTGCTTCGCCGTGCCTTGACAGCAACCAGAACTGGCAGTCCAGCTTGCCAGAGGTTTTGTCCCAGTTACACGTCCTTGTCTCCCACCGCAGAAGTGGCAAGGTCCTCTCTGCCTCAGACCACTGTGTCATTTGAGCTGCAAAACTCAGTTTCACCTATAGCCTTAGGAAGCCCAGAAATGGCCGCGATGGGGTATTCTGGTATCACTCCGTACATGCCATATTCCTTTATGCTGGTGGAGAGTCTGGCCACAGGGGTTGTCCCAGACCATTTACCATCTAACTTAGTGCATTATGTAACCAAGAGGTGTAAACACAAAATTTGGTGTATTCAAGCTTGTTTTTCAGTTTACAGAATAATCTGCTCAGGGACGAAATGCGTTTTAAGTGCCCCATGACTGGGAATGTGGGTGCATGCTTACCCCTATCCCTGTGTACATCCCGCCACTTTGATTTAGTGGCCTTGTAAATGCACTCTCTCCACACATATTTTGGCACTGGTGTGCATGAATGCAGAAGTCACGGGGCACAGGGAGTCCAGTCCTGCATCATTTGGATGGGCCAAAAATATCATTCAGTGGGCTATATTTTAGCCTTTGGGGCAGCAGTGAATGAAAGTCATTGACAGGTCATGATGGTACCGCAGCAAGATGCGCGTGCTTCTTCACAGAAGCACCCCATGCTTCCCGCACCTCTTCTGTGGGAGAGGCTGTGTAAGATAAGGCTGTTGTGCTCCTTGCCATCTACGTTTGGAGTGTCCCAGCAGGAGTTAATGCAGCCCTCTGCTTACCAAGCTTCATCTGGCAAACAGCTGCATCCAGACCATGGCCCCAGTCGACAAGCGGGGATTTGCCAACCAGAACTCTCTGTGTGAAATTGGTAATTTCAATTTAAACTTGTTGCTTGCCTGTCCTTTGCTTTGCCAGGATCTTGGGCTCCAAACCCGCCAGGCAATTCCCTGGACTGCAAGCCCAGGTGCCTAGGCTTTTCCAGCTCTGAGCTCTTCTGCTATCTGAGAGGTCTGTGGATCACTGACATCAGGGGCTTCCAGCCTTCCCTAAATCTGCAAGTTGTCCAGCATCTCCAGTGGCTGAGTCTCCCAGGCTGGTTCATATCCCCAAAATAGCTGACTCCCAAGCACAGCAGTTTGTGAGGAGGGCTGCCCTGGGATTCTGCTTCCAGTTTCCCAGGGGAGCTGGGGAAACGCATCCTGTCCAAGAAAAATGTGAACTGCTACTACTGCTGGAATGCTTTTTACTACTTTGAAAAGCGTTAGGTCTTCATGCATTGTCCTGAGCTGTAGCAACGTGTTCAGCTTACAGGTCCAGGCAAAACAGGCAAAAAACTGTTGGGCCAGAAAAAGGGACATGGTTTCCAAACTGACGATGACATTTTGATTCTTTTTTCTAAAGTAAAAAGTCTGCAGCAAAAGAGTAGCTCTCTTGGAAAGAAAATATTTCATTTTTTTTTGCTTTATGCACCATTTTAGTATTTTTCCATGTGTTTCTGATCATCTCAGGGAGATGTATAGTTTTACCAAACTCCAGAGAAATAAAACTCTTGGTGAGCTAGAAATCAGCTAGATCTCAAGGATTTTAATAATACCAAGGGATATGAGTGGAGGCTAGTGATGCTGAAAGGTAGGCAATGCTAACATATAAACCCAGGCATAAGCAAGCGGCAGAACGGCCATTTTCTGAGAGCAGGATTGAACTCTAGGTCATGCCAAAAGGCGAAGTTAGCCCGGTGATTTGCTTCAGTGTTGCTCCCAGCCTGGCTCAGCCGCACACACAGATTCCTCTCAGCCACCGAGAGGGTGGGAGGATGCTTTAAGCAGGATGACTTAGCTGGAACCAAAGGTTTTGCTCAAGGCCTCTCAGCTCTGCACTGAGAGCACAAGCTCTGCTAAGGCACTAGTTCTCCGCTGTTCTCCCCAGTCAAAGAGAGAGAGACACAAAATTCATTAGGAGAGTGTCAAGGAGCTGCTGACCCTAACACGACACAAAAAAACCACGGGACGTAGCAAGGTATGTCACCACGCAGCACTGCCGTGTTTCCTCAGCTACCTGATTTCTCCTGCCAGCTAGAGCTGAGGGGCAATGTGCAGAGGCGGTCACTGCGCTGTGCCTGACGCCCCGACTCGTGAGGACGGGAAGAGCAAAACACGCAGGGGAGAGGTGGGAGCTGCTCGCGAGGAGTGGGTCATGCCAGGGCTGGCATTCTCTATTCACCTCCTGCAGGTTCCACTTGAGGAACAGTGGATGTCTGGTGTGTCTCAGGGCTACGTTTTGCTGCAGCCGACCCAGCCACACTGCAAGCATGTGGTGTAGGCCCCCCACGCTGCTCTTCCACACTGTCTGGGGTAGGAGAGATCTAAAGTCATTCTCCCTCGTGTTTCTTTTTGGCACCCTAAAGGCGTGGGTGCAGCGGGAAGGTGAACTTCCACTCTGTCTAATGCTGTCTTTTTCTCCCCTTGAGAGACCCGTTGGATCTGCAGTGCTGCATACTTCGTTAGTTTTGGGTGCTGAGCTGCGGGTGCCAATAATAGAAATGAGCCATCTAATCGCTTGCTTTAGAGAAGCAATTTGGCCACCCCACTGATTTTTCCAAACATTTCTGGGCCTAGTCGGAATGAAGCCCATTAACTTCAGTGGGCTTTGGATGATTTCCTATATACACAAAACTTGAAAAATTATGCTTTAAAAGAAATACCAAAGTTAAATTGGGAAATTTTAACAATTCTCTTTGTATTTTAATTTAGTGGCTGTATGCTGACAATATAATTAGAGAGAGGCTATGTTAATTAATGCCAGATGACAGTGGGATCGCAAAAGCATCCAGTTTTCTAAAGAGTAGTTTACAGCTGAACTGTTCCTCTCTCTCCACCCCATTTTTAGCAGAGAACTATATTCAAAAAGTCAGGAACAGCTGAATTAAACCAAAAGTCAAACCATTTACAAATACCAGTAATGTGGTGTATCTTAGCGTGTTACTTTCAAGCCAAACCTAATGTTATTGCAGAAAAATACAATCACCATGTTTCCTTAGTGCCTACGTGTAAAAAAGAAGGAAGGTTTGCAGGACCTTGCACTATTTTTATATAGTAGTGGACTACCTACCTGCCACTGAAGCCAAAGGAGCAGAATCTAGTCTTGCGCTCTATACAGCTGAGCATTTGAAAGGTAATTTTTGGTTTAGGGTTTGGTGATTTCTCAGGGTCCATCAAATAACTTGAAAAGGATTTGCAGTGACAAGGCAAAACCTGTTCGCATTAAGTGTGAGTCCATATATGCTGTGTCCATAGACTGTGTGAATTCATCTATGTTAAACTTCAGTCCATACGTGTAAAATTACTAGGAGGCCCATACCACCACAGGAAATTTGATAGGGCACAAAAATTAACACCCCATGTGAACTATAGCCTTTATCTTGATATAAACTCACGCATATTTAAAATGCTGTATATAGAGATATTTATCTATGGATGTAAACATTTATATATTTAAGTTCACTGTATGCTGTCCTATACCTGTCTTGTAGATCCTGTCTGGTGTAGAGTTAATGAGTTAAAAGTCTTGGGGAATACAATTGCAATTGTCTGCTGCGTCAGCAGACAAAAATTTGTAAGGGCATTGGTACTGCTGTAGGTAGGACTTAAAAAGAAAAATCTTCTGTAGGTGGTCTTAACAACGGTAGGGCAGAATAACGAGGTTGGCAGGGCTTCCTTAAAAGTCTTAATTTTCCTGGGAGGAGAACAAGAAAAGGTAAAAACTAAAGGCTGGTACATCCCAAATGACAGGAATGTCTCAAATGCTGTTCCTGGGTGACACATGGAGTCTTACACGAGAGCAAAATAAGGTGCCTGCATAAAACAAAACAGGCAGCCCATATAAACTCATGCAGCCAGGCCAAATGTCTTCAAACACTTTGCAATGTAAACACATCGCATGTGCAGCCCGATCAGGTAGTGTCTGTCCTTGCGCAAAGTGCCATAATGGTGGCCTAAAAGCATGAAACCGCCATTAACGCCGGTATTGTGGCCTCTGGCTAAACCAACTGAAGTATAACTGCATGCTTACTCATGGCCAGGACGGAATCTATATTGGTGGTTACCTGACAACGTATGCATCACTACTGGCCGTACGGGCTAGGGACCCTTGGTCTATCTATGTGTGACAGAAAAAGTCTCTTTACTGCTATTCCTCATTCACGGCAGGCAAACTCGAAGTTGCACAAACCCACTTATCTTCCTGTAGTAACTCTGCATTGGCTTTGCATCTGCTTTGCATAGAGTTCAATGCCAGGAAAAGCCACAGGAAAATTAACTCTTGTCTCAGCTTGTCTGACACTCTCTGTTACGGGAAAGCTTACTATTTATCTTGAGGCTGGAGCTGTATTTTACATTTCCTCCCCCCCACCTCGCAACTGCTGACGGGTGGTGAAAGCTCATATATTCTCCAAGTTAAAATGTCATTGACTTTACTGTATAATGTTTAGGATTGGGCAAATCTGAGTAGCGTGCGTATGTGGCTGATGGGATTATACTTGAATTTGGGCCTAGCGCTTGATATCATAAAGGAAACATCTTGTCAGAGTAAGGAGCTGTGACGGGTGATTTGTCCTCAAAGATCCATATCCATGCAGGATCCAGAAGACTGGGACTGGAATATTTTAATGCAAATGTGAAGAAGCCTTTGAATTGATGAATATTCTTTAACTTAATGGAAGTATTTAGCTCTAGCACACTGAAGTGTTTTGTGATTTGAGGATGTGCATCTTCTTTGCCTGTGTTCAGAATTCTCTGGGCAAATTGAGAAGAAACAATAACCAAAATGAAGTCGGTAGCTCATAGAACAGCACTTCTGCAAAATCCAGGGGGTTTTGCATCACTTGTGATGACTTTTCACAAGCTTTCACGTCAATGCGGTGTATGGTTTGGCACTTAGTATTTTTGATCAGCTCATTTATTTTAGCCTGTATTCAAAGCACTTCATACCTAAGCCTGAGAAGATATTTCTAAATGAAATTTAATTAAAGCAAACAGCAATCTCATAATAGGCATTTATAAACAAATCTGTGCACAAAAATAAATAAATCAAGCTTTGCATTCTGCTATCTCCAGAATCCCAATAATTCATTTTCCCTCCAACTATATGCAAAATGATTGTTTGCACATTTCATTGAGACATGGCGATTCAAGCTGCCATAGGGACCTGAAGTTTTCACAGGGAGGGTTGCACCAAAGGCAGCTGCTCTCCGGATACTCTTCTGATCCCAGCTGGGACTGTGTGGGTTTTTAAAGATGAACAGCTTCTCCCCATATAAAGCGCTGCAGATGAGAACAAACCATCCAAGCTGTTTGTGGAACACCAGCATTTTGTGCAGAACTGGGCAAGTTTTCCTGTTAAGCAGGCATTTCCCCACTGCATTAGGAAGAACCACAACACACAAATAGTTTTCCTAGGGGGGGTAAAAAAAATACGAAAGTGAGATCCAGCTATCCTAAAATTGCTGATCAGGGCGTTTACCTCAGTTACCGAACATCTGCATTCAAATCCTTTCTTTGCCTCTCACACCACAGATGGGAATGTGGGTTTCCCACATCCCAAGCTTGTGGTTTTACCACCAGGCTACTTGTTCTTTGAAAGCAGGTCTTTCTTTTGGTTTTTACATCTGCTCATGTGAGGTAGCCTACTCGATAAGCACACTGAATCACTCAGTTTTAACTCTAATTTGGGAGGTGATTTCATGTTAAGCAGTGATATGTGTTTTTGTGAGTCTTTTTTTATTAAGGTTATTGGGAAACAATCTAGTAAGAATATTTAACACAAAAATGACCAGGTTACTAACACCTAAATCACTGGTAGAGGAGAAATGGGGATCATAAAGAGTTTCCCAATTTCATTTTCCCCACAGTTCATGACAGTATATACCCTCCCGCTGCACACAAGTATCCTTACAGAAGCTCCCATAGGAGAATTAAGGAAAAGAAAGGAAAAGAAGGAAAAGTCCATAGGACTTTTGTCACTGATTTCAGTGACAAAAGACTCATTTCAAGAATACAGGAAAAGCTCATCTGATCTTTCGCAGTCTGTGCCTGAAGAGACATCATGTTTCACACAACAGCTCGAAGATGTGTTTGTTTTACACTCGAGTCTTAACACCTTAGCACCAGGGAGAAGTGCTGAACACCACCATGGAGGCTTTGCCTTACTTGTGTGAATTAATCACAGGAACGCACTTTGTAAATTAGCCGGCACAGCCCCGGAGGGTTAATGCCTTCCATGCTCAGCTGGGTACGGCCCAAAAGCAGAGCCCCTCAGATGCACGCTGAGAATGAAAGAAGCTGGAAGCTGTCACACGCAGTTGCAGAGAACAAAGCACATTAAACACATTAAAACTCTTGCACACCAGATGCGTAGACACGACACATTTATTTTTGACCTTCCAATTTAAAGACGGAAAGTGCAATCGGCCAAATTAATCCCTTGTGTGAGCCAGTCGACATCGCTGGAGTTACCCTCGGAATAAGCTTCGTTAGGAATAAGGTTCACTACCTTTGTCTGAGACCTGGCGGTGTGTGTCAAATCTTACTGCTTGGGATGTAACACGGGTATAAACGGCATTAGAGCGTATTAATCAACATATTAGAGCCTTTCAATTACAGGGAATGATATTTTTGGCCTTTTAATAAGAAAGCAGGCTTCATTATGCCAATTGTTAACTTGCTTCCAAAAAAAAACCCTGTGTTTATCAACTTTTATACAGAACACCCCGGTAGCTAATAACAAAGCCTCGCATTTTATTTTGCAACGAGTGAAAGATGACCAACTTTAGCGGGCTCCGAAGTTCCCCGGCAGTTCCGCAAGGCCTCTGCTGACATTTTTGTGGATAAAATGCTTTTTATCTTTAGCCAGGCACGGCCTTACGCCTGCCCCGCGTCGGCCGGCCAACCCGCTCCTCTCAGGTAGGAAGCCTTACGGCGGCCGTTAATCCTCTTTCCCTCAGTCGCCGCCTCTCCCCCCGCCCCGGCGATGAGGGGAGAGGGAAATGGCGAGGAAACGCTGGAATTGTACTTATTTCCCTTCACCCACCCTCCAGCGCGCACTTCCCGGCCCGGCTTTCCCTCACGCCGCCTCCGAGCTCCTCTTCCTCCCCCCTCCTCCCGCCGCGGGCGTTTGAGGCGGCGCGGCGGGAGGAGGGGGGAGGAAGAGGAGGGAGGGGCCGGGCGAGCGCCGAGCGCATCGATCGGCGCCCGGCCATCCATCTCTCCATCCAGCCTCTCGGCGCTCGGCTCCCTCGGCAGCCCCGGCCCTCCCTCGTCCCCCGCCATTTCAGACCGGGACGGAAAGGGACGCGGAGCGGAGGCACCGCCGCGGCGGGGCCGGGCAAGGGAGGCGCCGGCGTGCTCCCGCGGCAGCGCCAGGCAGGTACTCGCCTATCCCCGCGTCGCTGAACCGGGACGAGCCGCCGCACTTGCTTGCTTTCCCCCCGCCTTTCCCTTCGAGGTGGGGCAGGGGTAAGCGGTGCGGCGGCTTCCCGGAGCCGGGCACCCCGCCTTTCCCCGCGGAGGGGAAGAAGCTCCGGCAACCGAGCGGGGGCCGCCTCCCGGCTCCTGTCCCGCTTCCCCTCCGCCGGCATCCCCCGGAGCAGCCTCCGCCTGCCCCTCCGCCGTCCTTCCCCGCGGCGCGGGCGGTGGCTCGGCGGCCGCGGGAGGGGGCGGCGGGACAGGTGGCCAACGCCCTCCGGGAGCCCGGCGGCTTGTACCGAGTCAACCCCCCATCCCTCCCCTTTTCTTCATATATTTATCCCCCCCTCCCCTCAAATCCCAAATCCTTAAAACCCCCGTGCGCGGGGCCGAGGCGCCGGGCCGGGCCGGAAAGTTTCGTCGGCCCGGCCCCGTCGCTGGCGGCTCCTGGCTGAGGGGAGGCGGGGCGGGGCGGGCAGCGGCACCCCGAGCCCCGGGGGAGGTGGGGTTGGGGGTCCCGCCGCTGGCCTCGCAGCCGAGCGCGGGCGGCGGCCGGGCTGAGCTCGCCCGGGGAAAAAAAAACCCGAGGGCTGGTGTGTGTGAAGCCGTCAGGTGAAGCTGTGCTCGCACCCGCGCCCCTCCCGGCACAGCCCTCTGCGGCAGGCGGGCTCCCGGCGTCGTGGCTCAACCCGAGGGGCGCCCGGTTTGGCCCCGGCTTTCCTAAAAAAAAAAAAAAAAAAAAAAAAAAAAAAAAAAAAACAAAAACAAACCCGGGAGTCACCGGGGCTGTGGTAGAAAGGAGCGGAGAACAAAATCTCTGATTGTCAAGAAATACTTTTCGACCTTTTTCAGAATTTCGTGTGTCCCTGAGTTTTTAGCTCCTTGTAATCGGTGCCTTTCAGCTTAGTCCCTGCGCTGTGTTTCCTATGTATAATTTTTTTTTTTTTTTGAGAAATAGCATTCCCTCATAGCTTTTTGTCTTGTCTCTCAGGGAGGGAGTTGCTTTCCGGTAATAGTAAAGGAACGCGGTACTGAATGAAAACGCACCAACAGCATCCTCGTTAGTCGGAGCCTGACTCTTTCTGCTTAATGTTGGTTTCTTTGTCATCAGGTCTGCTAAAAAATGACAGAATATAAACTTGTTGTCGTTGGAGCTGGTGGTGTAGGCAAGAGCGCCTTGACAATACAGCTAATTCAGAACCACTTTGTGGATGAGTATGACCCTACAATAGAGGTAAACAATTTCATCTTATACTTTTTGTGAAGAGAGATTATTGGTAATAATGGTAGTTGTTTACTTTTGGAGGCTTACCACAAAAACATAGAACAAGGCTTTACATTAAAAAGGGCTCAAAGATAATGGTCAGCACTGGGAGGGAGAGATCGCTGTGCTTCTCGCTCCGGCTGCGAACAACAGCTGCAGTAAAAAACCTAACCATTTTAATCAATTGAAGTAAGGTGTTAATTGGCATGTTTTGTTGGACAGTTTGGATGTGTGTTTTTAGGATCTAGGTGACAAAGTATTTGCTAGACTTAATTGAAAATGCTTGGCAAAACCTTAATGGCTTTGCATGCAACCTCTTAAATGTGACTTTCCGTTTTGGTATCAAGGAGCAAAATTTGTAGTTCTGAAATGTGTGTGTCAAGCTTTCTCAGCCCTTATCATTGGGATCTGTTTCACATGGTGAGAAATGTGTTCTGGAATGCTATGGTGAATAGGCAAAAATTTGGAACCCGATTTATTTATTTTATTTTCTTTTTAAACAAACCAGTGTGTGTTTAAGTATCTGGAAAAAATGTTACAAGGTAGCTGCTGTAGTTGAGTCTTTGAAATACATGTCACAGTCGCTCAAACTCTGAAAGTGTAATTAAGCTTTAAAAGTTGCGATGTTTTAAAGGCTTTTAATGAGCAAGCAAGCTCTGCCTTTTAAATACAAGAAGAATGCTAGTGTTTTCTGAAATCTCCCGTGGATCATTGGATTTAATAACCTCAGACCGTATAAAAGGAGAAATGACACCATAATTTACACAAGATTTTTGTTGCCAGCACTGAAGCTCTGTAGCTTATGACTTCATTTATATGTTTATATAATGAGGCACTTCCAAGCTCACTTGAAGGAATTACAAGGGTTTAAATCTGGGCTTAAAATGGTGACTTGGAAAATTACTATGTAGTCATTTTCAGGTAGACATAAACAAAAGGAGGCAGTGCCCTGAGATGATAGGAAGCTGTCTTACTGAAACCCAGGCCTGTACTTCGCTAACATGCCCCAAAGAAAGGTGTGTTGGCTTGAGTTTGAGTTTACCTTTAATGTGCCTGTTGTTCCGTCTTGTCTCTCTGTTGCATGGCCAAGTAACCTCATGGATGCTTGTTAGAAGATTTTTGTGAATAGACCTATGGAGAGAGGAAGTGTGTTTGACTTGCACTAGGAGAGCAGGTCTTTTGATTACTAAGATGTGAAATCTTAAAACAACAACAACCCAAAACATGCTTAAAAAAAACACAAAACACACAAAACTCATTGAAAGGAACATGCAAAATGGGATTTTACTTTTTCCTGCAAAAGCAGCTTTGGGGGATGTTGGTCTTTGTTACTTTGTCAGTGATTACTTGTTCGTAATCGTCTGGGTTTCTCTTAGGCTAGAGGTGTGCTTACACATTACAAAAAGTACCTTGGAGGTTCTATGTTAGAAGTTGTCATATAAAGGCAGAACTGTGTAACCAACTTAGGAATACGAAAACTTAAATGCCAGTATTCCTAAATCACTTGAGGCATTTTCCTAATTAACAAGCTGAGTATTTTGGGGAATAACAAATACATTTAAATGTAAAACAATAAAATTAAAATACAGTTCCTTATAGAAAGAACCTAAAATCCCAGAACTGTGGCCTGTATTCGGTAGTGTGCAAGATGACTGTAACACTTAGTGTTGTCCAGAATCGATGTGTTCTTCTGAAAGACAGACATATTGACTCCTGACTTTAACCTAATGGGTTTTACCAGCATTAACAACTTGTTGCATGCAACAGTATTAATCTTCTACAACTCCTGCAAGTTCTTGTCTGAGCACTAGTTACCATTTTTGTCTTGAAATTCTGAGACCTTGAGGATGGAGGCTATATCTTCCTATTATGTGGTAAATCACCTTGTGTGCTCACGGTGCTATAGAATAGTCGTGTAGGTAAGCTTGTAGGGAAGAAATAGTTCGGTTATAGTAAGAGTGGCCTGTGATATGGAGTGGCAAACAGTTCCAGAGAATGGGCTTGTAATTGGGTTCAAATGCTTCAATCCTTGCCTGGGCAGAATTCCATTCAGTTGAGAAGGGTTGGTTGCTTGATTGTGCTTCCTGTATAGATGGAGTTGTGGTGGTAGGGCCTTATCAAAGAACAATAGCTGTAGAGTATTTTTTATGAGGAAATAAGGCCAAAGCTGCTTTGACTGGTAAATAAGAACAGTTAAGACAATTCAGTAGTGTCACTGCTATTGTTTCTCACTTACTCCTGTTTCTTTCATTGCCATAAGGCTGTTGCCAAAACACTAGTTTTCCCTCGCAGATAACTAATCAAGCTAAATATTTTGGGGTAGATGGAGAAAAGGCTTCAGTGTTTGGTAGCTATAGTGGATTCCATAACTACACAGTTAATAATGTTAAATCTTTCCTGTGATTAACAAAATGAAATTCAATGCTTCTAAAATCCTGATATTGTGAAGACATGATGCAGTTGAAGAATGGAAAAAAAATACACTAGTTGCTTAATCACGGATGCATTTACAGTGTTAATGCTGTTGCTGTTTTTAGTGGAATAGACTTAATGATTCAACAAATAACTTGTTTGGAAAATGTCAAGTTTCATGCCTTGAGTATTTTATTTACTTACATTTGAGTATAGCAGATGATGGGATGGGGGCAGGGGGAGGAATTAAACTGAGTGCATGTTTGGATGGCTACTGTTATTCAAATATACATACTTTATATGTGTTTTACATCGTATTTTAAGTAGACGTCCAAGCACAGATTTATAGCCAAGCAATTTTAAGTGTTGTTTTTTAACTGTATGTACACTAACCCTTGTAAATCTGGTCTAATACACAGAACAGTTGGACTAGTGCCCTCTACTGGTCGAGGTTTGTTAAATCTTTATTTGCAGCTATGGTGTGATAACATATTTTTAATTTTTTAATTTTTTTTACAGCTTCAGCATGTTTTAGTGCTAAATATGTGTCATCTTTTAAACGTCCTAGAGAAAGAGCAGCCTTCCTAGTTGCCTGTCAGCGGTTTTTCAATTGGATTAGCAAAATCCCTTGACTGATTTAGGAATACTGATATTTAAGTCTGTGTTCTTAAACGACCTATGCACTTGTGAAACTTCCACCAATATTTAGTAATTGGTTAGTCTTAGTAGCTGTGATATTTTAATATGAAATCACACGTATAGTGTATTTTAACAGAATAATAGTTACTTGCTTAGGTGGGATTTATTAAGCATTGGGGTTTTTTTAGATAAATTCTGTATGTAGCATATAGCTGAGACTTTCTATCAAATTTTTTTATCAGTGCATGTGAACAGATGGAATTGTTACCCCGTTTGCATAATTCATGTTGATTTTTATGGCTTGTGAAAGGCCAATGAAAGCAGGCTAAGTGATTAATGAAATGAAAACTTTTTGATATAGATATGCTGAGTCTGTATACTGGGGAAAAACTGCAAATTAATATTTGGAGTCGGGTCCTAATTCAAAGTTAAATTCTAGTTTGCATTTTGTTTTTGCTGAAAGGCTTATACTGGATGTTTCTTCATTGCATTCATTACTGCAAATTTTCCAATGTACAGTAAAGTCACTGGATTTTTATAGATTAGAAGGTTGGTTTTTTTGTTGTTGGAGGGGAGTCCGACCATTTGGGTTCTGCAATTGCATTTTGAAGCAGAAGTGCCATGAGTACTGTAGTGACACAGTTTTTCTTTTTGTTATAGTCTACATTCTGTTCTGCAGGGCTTGATAATTTTTACAGTATGGTAACACTTAAATAAACAACTTTTATCTTGGGTATGTTTACACTGGTATTCACAGTGATAGGGGTGGGGGTCCCAGTAGCCTGACCTTTTAATGTGGTGCTTCAGTTTTCTTTCCTAGAGTGACAAATGTGATTTCAGGTTTGATGTGTTGCAGGGGGGGAAGAAAAAGGGGCATAAAAGCAAAGTGTTTATTATTTCAGTAGCTTGGAAGGAAATCATAAGCTTGAATTTTCTCTCCCACGTCTTTTTCTTCCGCCTCAAATCTCCTTTCCTAGTTAGTGACAAAATTTTCTCTCCAGAAGTGGGCAAACCAAATACCATCTCAAAAGCGTTCCTTCTGCTTGTACCTGTGCTGTGCTTTATGCTGGTGCATCTTTGCTACTACTGCTAAGATGGTGGGCATGCTAAAGCCAGCAGTTCTTGAAAGTGACTTTCTTTTCTCTTAAAAATGATTTTCTTTGATGAAAATCACTTAAAGCTTTTGTTTAGGGCTCAGTTGAGGGGAATTTCTTTTCCTTTGAAGTGCTAAGATGTAAAGGAATAATACAGGCTTTTCAAGAACTGTTTTTCATATTTTTTAACTAGCAGTCAAATTACAAGAAGAGAAAACAAAAGCTTTGTAAATATGCCTAGTATAATGCTAGAAGTTCTACTTGCAGTTGTGATAAAGGTATCGTAAGACATGGGGGATATGCTATTGAGTTTAAGTGAACTGGAATAAAAATGTATCCTTTGGGGTTCTTTTGGTGGTGTCTTTTTTTCCTTTAAGCAATGAAATAGAATATTAACATTACTTTTAAAATGCGTTGGAGCTTGTGTTATTTGTCTCAACTGCATTGATATTTAAATGTGGCTTATATATTTCTAAAGTAAGTTACCTACTTCTTACTTGTATGCTGAATTTGCACTTCTGTGAAATAAATATTTCCAAAATCATATTGGCAGTAAACTTTTATCTTTAAAGTAAACAGTTAATATTGTTTTACCTAATACTGTTAAATGTCATCCAGGCTCAAGATAAATGTGAGATTACAGAGTTTGTTTAGTTTAAGATACCGATTCTATACAATTACATCCTGCTTGGTTTTTACCATGAGCAACAGGAAAGAAGAGAGCCTTTTGTAAAAATGCAAATAGATAGAAAGTGCACAGGAGTAGGTGTACTGTGCCTTAAAATGGGTACAAAGGAAGGAAGGTCATTCTGAATTCATCTTCAAGTTGGCTAGAATTGCAACTTTAATTCTTTAATTCCTTTCCCAGGAGCTTAGGTTCACTTCTGTATAGTGTTAAAAAGAACAATAGCAATATTGTGTTAATCTCTAGCTAAAGGATCTGAAAGGTAATACCAAGATTTTGTGTTTATACTTCTTACTTGTTACAAGTACTGTTAACTGAGAATAATTCATAGTGCTGCTCAATGACCTGTTTTTAAAGCTTGTTGACACAGTTTTACTTTGAATATATAGATGTCTATAGAAAATAAGAGTTATTGGGAAAGTAATGCTTATATTCTTATCGCTAAAACTATGTACTCATAGAAGCCTAGCACCAAAAAGAGCTGAAAATAGGCATTAATTTGTAGTTGCCTGGGACTTCATACAGATTTTAGCCATTTGAATCAGTGACCTGAAAACTTTGAATTGATAGCACTGAAATAATTTGTTCCAACATCTCTGTGAACCCGTCAGGGCTCTTATATGACACTGTTGTTCTGTCTTGGCTAAAAAGCTTGAATTTCAAATATATCAACTCAACTTTGATAACTTAATAACAAATATCATTATACGCGCCTGCTTAGGCATACAAAACAGATTTCCTGTCTCAAGCACTGCAGGCTTTTTATACTTCATCTCCTTATCAGTGGCACATATTTCTGGAGTTGTCTTGTGAACTCTTTCTGTTTTATTATTTTGTACATTGTTGCAGTAAAACACTTCTGTAAACATCCATATAATGCAGGTCAAATTTTACTTTAAAAAAAATAAATTTGGTAAATTGTGTAAGCTTAAACAGAGTCAAACCCTTTAAATTGGGATTACAAGTTTCTTCAATTCTTCTATTAACGGAGACAAAGGGGAGATGCTTTTTGATTTGGATCCAATTTGTACTTTTTGTCCTTTTGTGCAAAATAAGAAGTGTCCTCTTACTCTGTGTGTGCACATGGGCTGTTACTCAGTGAAGATTCAGAATACAGATAAGAACATGTTCTTTCAGTGCTCTTTCCACTTCTGGATTACTGTATACGTGTAAACATGGGACGCTATTTTCTTGCTGTCATTTGCCCATCTATAAAGTTGGATTTTAACTCTCAAGTATTTTCAGTTATGCTTGATTATTAGTAAACTTTACTATCTTCTGAGTTCTAGGTGTTTTGAAATCTTACTTGTTTGTGTTTCACCAAAGTTTATGTTTTTTTTCTTAGGATTCCTACAGGAAGCAAGTAGTAATTGATGGAGAAACATGTCTCTTGGATATTCTTGATACAGCAGGTCAAGAAGAATACAGTGCAATGAGGGACCAATATATGAGAACAGGAGAAGGATTCCTGTGTGTATTTGCTATAAACAATACAAAGTCTTTTGAAGATATTCACCATTATAGGTGTGTATACAGAAAGATAATTGACCAACTCTTGTATTAGGTGGATTAGTTACTTCCTTTTATACTAGATAATAGAATATTCTCTTCTGAAATAACATCTAAGGGGAAACTTGCAAATTAGCAATATTGCAGTTTATCTGTGCATTTGTTGGTCTGTAATTTGGGGTAATCTGAAAATCTGCTGCCTCGTTTGCAAGTTAGGCAGGCAAAATATCTGAAAGCCCTGCTGTTGTAAACTAATGTGACTTACTATTTCTGCCTATTCATACTGAAGATTTATCTAAAAGTAATCTCTGCCTATTCTGGAAATAAAATTATGTGTTAAGATGGAAAAACTTATGCAATTGAAATTTTACAGACAGTAATGCTAATTGTGTCAATTGTTAGCTTTTGTTCGGGGGGTGGAGGAGAAATACCTGTGGAATGTTACCAGAAGACTTAGGTGTGTGAGCCCCGATGCCACAGGAAGAGACGCACAAAATCTGAGCTCCAGGATGCTGCTAAAAACCAACCTGTTATTAGTTTCTTCATGTTCTTTTTTTTTAATAATTAGTTAAAAAAAATTCAACTCATGCTTTCTTTGTCAGCTACACTAATATGGAAATAGAAGCAGCCTTTGGTGATTACCATACCAGATAACATATAACTTTGCAGTTTACTATTATACTGGATTTCCTTAGGTATTCTGTTAGAATGCAATGCAAATCTCGCTGAAGATCACTGAGTTTATCAGCATCGATTTAAGATTAGTCCCAAACCCATAACATTAAGCTATTCGTAGCTAGGCATTTATAATGCTGTCAGATCTATGTTACTGCATGGTGGAGGAGTGTCTTGCTATCAGTATTACCCACAAATCCAACACTTACTCATAAGCTGAAGTTGCACTCTTTTTTTACGAATAGAAGTTACAGTTCTTCATTTAAGGTGGGATACCGTGTTAGTTCAAGGTAATCGAAGTCACAAGGTACAAATGCCCTGATCACATAGTTTCCTGTTCTCCTGTATGCTAGCAAATCAGCTCATTTGATTGTGTAGTGTGCCAGTGTCAGTAGGCAAACAGGTAGGTGTCTACCTACGGAAATAGTTTACTGCTGGCCTAGCTGCCTGGAGCAGCTGCAGGATCGGGGGAGTGCTCTTGGAAATGAGAAGGGCAGAACTGCTGCATACTAACAACTTAGGGAGAGAACAATATTGAGAACATGGACGCTTTATTTCAGGACTGTTTCATTTTTACATTTAAATTGAGCTAGTCAGCCTTTGTATAAATTTCATTACATACAAAAAGTTGTAATTGAATGTATTGGTACTGGTGACTTCTTAAAAAAAAAAAAGTTAAGAGCACAGCAGAAATGACTAATTAAAAAAACCAACTTATCTTGCCCTCAAAAAAACCTGTAAACTTCTCTTCATTATCTAACCAGATTATTACAAATGGGTTGTAGAGGAGGAATGATGAAGGTAAGGTAGATGTTGATGTAAGGGGGAAAAGGAGCTAGAGGTTTTTACGTGGAGCTCTTCTTATTTAAAGAGAGCGTTGCAGATATGTGCAAGAAAGCTGCCTCAGTTTATTTCAAAGAATGTTGTGAGTTGAATACTGGAGTTTCTACTGTGCATTCACACACCCATAGATGACCTTGCAGGAAACTGACTACATTAATTAAGGAATATACTGCTAGATTATTTGGGAAGGCAAAAGTAATGAAATTAATGATTGTTATTTGAGATTCTTGACAAGTACATCTAACTAGTATTTCAAGATGCTTTCTAGCTAGTGTTTGAAAGGCCTCCCTTAACAAATTGCTCTGTGTAGAGCACCAGACCAAGGGTCTTTCAAAAAAAAAAAACTAAACCTATCTAAATGGAAAGTTTGTACTGTTGTCTTTAACTAAAAAACAAAACCAACAAAAAAAACCACCCCAAACCAGAATTGAGACAATAATCATAGCACTTCCATAGTGCTTTTGACAGTGTTTTATCTTATCAAATGAATTGAGTGCTGAGTATGAGAGATGTAGGAAGATTTATACCGGAGCTTCTTAAGCTTGTTCTGGCATTAGCTGTTAAAAACTTAATAATTGTGTAATGACATCAGAATCTATGGTAGTTTGCAAAATGTCGATGTCTTCCCTCCCCTCCCCCCCCAAATAAGACGATAAAGTTGATGGTGACAGGATTGGTCAATTTATTTTTTGATGGCTTCTAATAGTGTATGTGCAGTAAATTAACATAAAGAATGATGCTGGAATCTGTTAATTTAATTTTGTTTCATAGTTTGTATGGTAGATTTTAAAACAATATTTGTGTCTGTTAAATAAAATAGGTCTCGTCTTTTTCTTTTTTCTTCTTAGGGAACAAATAAAGAGAGTTAAAGACTCTGAAGATGTCCCAATGGTGCTAGTAGGAAACAAATGTGATTTGCCTTCCAGAACAGTAGATACAAAACAAGCTCAGGATTTAGCAAGAAGTTACGGAATTCCTTTCATTGAAACATCAGCAAAAACAAGACAGGTAAAGCTCAAAACTTAGCAGACACAAATACATAACTCTCATTTGAATTGCCATAATGCTAATTATTCTAGGTGTTGATAATTGCTTGGCCATATCAATATATCTGTTTCTTCAGAGTAGAAATTCTTGTGGTGTCTCTTCTTTCTGTCAACCCACTGACAAGTGGTAATTGTTTATTAATGAGTGATTTGCTTCAGTTGTGCAAACTCAAAGAATGAGACCTGGCCTGCTATTACTCTTCACTGTCAGATGTTTGCCAGCATTCTTAACATTGTGATAGGTTTTAATAGAATAAAAAGCACTTCTACTGAAAGGTGAAATGCTTTTTTCCTCAGCAAGAGGATTAAGCACACAAACAGCTAATTAGTTTATTCTGGTTTAATTATTTTCATTAATAACAAAAGGAATTTTTCTTTGAGGCATTGATTCAGTATTAGTGGGACATGCTAGTGGGGTATACCTTCTTATAGCTAAGCAATTGACCGTAAGTCTTTTTTTGAATTGACTGGCTTAGTTGCTTGTGTAAACTGATAGTCATCTAAGACTTTAGAGCTCAGTTTTGGTTTATTGTACCCCTCTGGTATAGGTGAGAGAGGCAGCCATTAGGATCCTTTCAGTGCTTCTCTCAGGTTTTGCTAGGACAAAGGTGCACATAGTGGTACATTTGTCTATTCAGGAGAAGATAAGCTATACAGATATAGATGAAACTGGTTATGTACTTCTGAAATACTGGCACTTCAGGGCATGCTCTGAAGGGCAGAGATTGTAGGTTGTTGGGTGGGGTTTTTTTTTGTGTGTGTGTGTATGGTTGGACTCGATCTCAAAGGTCCTTTCCAACCATGAAGATTCTATGATTCTATGAAAGAAAGCATTCTTTTTGAAAAATGCTGATTTGTGGTTTTTCTTTTAAGAATAAAGACTTACTATCAGTACAAATTAGATGAGGCCTGAGTGGCTGAATAACTCATACTCTCTGCATAATCGGAAGTGTTACTTGCAGGTTATGAATCAGGAATTAGGTGTAGCAGAAAGAGGGGAAATAAGAGCAGAATACTGCAGTTTGAGTAACTGCTCATGTAACTGCTATATAGATTCAGCTGCATCGCTTGGCAGAATTTCCTCACAGACAGTATGTAAGTTATTTTTGGATATAAGAAATTAATATTTTATTAGTGCAAATTTGCTACACCCACCCAAGTTTCTGACAAGTTGAAACCTAGACTAATTAGTAAAAGTCAAAGGAATGGTAACTTTTGGAAATAGAGAAAGTCTCTGTTAGGTAGGATTGAAAAAACAGAACTACCCAACTTTAATGGCTGATAATAAATTAGGCCATAAGAGTGTGGTCTATGTGGTATACAAGTGGACTGAATAATTATAGTGTTCTTGCTTAGAAGGTCCTGTATTAGTGGCTGTTATCGAGATGTTAGGATAAAAAACGAAGAACTCTGAAATTGTGTTTGAGGTTTGAAATAACAGAAGTTCTGTACGAACATCTAGATTGTACTTTATTCAGCCTGTTTTGCAGAGCATCAGGCTTTCATAAGGAAATATTCCTTTTGCATAGCCACTTTTAATAAAAGTATGTTGATATGATGGTGTATTTTCAAAGATCTCTTCTCCCACCCTACCTGGAGTTTGCTCTACAAGCAACCCCCACCATGCCTAGCCCATACAAAATTGCATGCTCAAAAATCACCACTCCTCTTCACTTTTGTAATATTTATTGACGCAAAGTAGTATCTGCTTTATTATCTTGCATACTTTTAAAAGGTCTGTCAGAGGTTTATACTTGTTACAGAGGACAATAGATCAGTCATATATGAACTGTCATTCTATAATTCCACTGCTTTTATCTGTGACTTTCTATTTCTGGAGGTGCCAACTGAATGTTATAGAAGGCATCTGACTGTTGGCTTTTGATTTTTCAAAGCTGAGCTTTAGACCCCCTACAGATAAGGAGTCCCTAAATGTGCCTCATGGATTTTAAAATAAAGATGCCCAATAGATTCTGAGAATGTTGGCTTCTAAAAGTTGGAACCACTAGGTATGGTTGTCGATTCTTTAGCAGTGCTGTTCGTAACAGGTTGTGTTATGAACCAGCTTCATAAGAAGCTGTGTCAATGAAATATTTTTGAGAAGACAAAAGGGAATGGGAGGAAGAACCTGATCTTTAATTACAGCAAGATCATCTCAATATTCCTGTATGTGTTTGTGTATATATGTGTGTTTACATATGCATTTACATCAGATTTTTCAGTCACACTATCATATATAAAAAATATATGCGTATATATACACACACCTTCCCAAGTAACTTTTTTAATTAGGGGATTCAGACTGTTTTGTGAACTGTTTGTGGCCCGTGGACTATGTCTTTATTGGGCAGAATTCTGTCCTTGGCTAAAAATAAGTAAGTAATCTGGTCCCCTCTGGTTACACGCAGAACTTCCAAGTATGAACAGGTGTAGCTGGTGGTCTGGTAACTTCTGGAGTCTGTAGAAAGTCTGACATGAATATTTAGAAGTAGGAACCTTCTTTTCCTTTCCTCTATGTACCTCCCACCACACTGAAAGGTCAGCATTAATGTTGAAGGGGCCCTCACCATCTTCTTGTTTCAGCCCTTCCCCATGCCTCACTTCTGCTGGAGCTCGAAAAGAATCAGAAATGTTTCTGGGGAAGGAAACAGGGGAGATGGGAATGGAAAGGAGTTGTCCATGTAGTCTGTTTTGATTGCCAAGACACTCTTTTAAAATTAGGGCATTGCATACTCATGCAGAATGATGTCTCAGTTCTAATTAAGTCAGTTTTTAAAAAGATTTTCAAAAATTCATAGACAGGTCAAAAATAGGAAGAGAAAAGCACTGAAATCAAGTGCAGAAATAAGTTGTTCTAAAAGTGTACTTGTTTTTATTTGGTTCTGACTGGCAATAAAGATGTAAATTTAACTTACTGCAAAAAGGTTGTGTTTTAATGAAATCCCTGTGTGAATTTTCATACAAATCATTGACTTCATCAATGAAGCATTTGCTTAGTGGACCCTACAACTTGGGTATAAGGCTATAGATTACTAATTTCACTGACTGAAATTAATAGAATGTAATTTATAAAAAATAGTGATTAATATAGTGTAATTTATGAAAAATAGTGGTAGTCCTATTTCAAAATGTAAACATGTGTCAATACTGGTCGTCTTGTAAGGCATGTTGCATCACCTAATATTCATTCTTTTACAGTCCTTATGCAGAAGGGTATGAATTTCTTAGGTTTATTTTGATAGCTGTTTTCACTTTTCTCTGTTAGACATAAGCTTTAAATTCAAATTCTTCCCTGTCTGCATGAGCATATATCTTCCAATATTATCAATAAGAGATGAGAGGCAAACTTGATTTATCCCCACCAAGGCTGCATCCTGTGTTCTTTAGTGGGCTTCCATTTGCCTGTGAGTTACACAAGGAAAAACTGTAAGGCTGTACCCCAAATGAATGTAGGATTTTGTTTTCCTTAGAACATTTCAACTGTCCTGCTGCTATTGAATTCAAAGGAAAAGCATAGTAAAGGATTCCCCAAAGCATTAGGTCTCGTTGTTGAGAATATATACTTAAACACACTTTCAAAGTGTTTAATGAAGAAGTTGACAATGCTGTTGAAAAAGCATGATAGTTATTTCAGCTGTCTGATGTACACTAGGTTAGGCCACAAACTTGTGAAGAAAATAAGTTGAGAACCTGTGCTTGGTCTGATGAAGTAATCGGTGCAGTATTTACAGAACTTCATTCCTACCTTTCAGTTAAGATTCATGAGTAACTGATAATTTAGGTAGTTTACTTGAACCAACCTGCCATTTTTTTAGGGATTTGTCATATCCCTTTAATGATACTGTATGTGTTTTCACTCCAAGCCATTTTTAATGTAGTTCATGTGTACAGGTTCCATTTTAAAACTTTGTTTTAATTATAAATTTATCAGACTTCACAATCTGGGTTGAACTTTTTCATGTCACTTTTCAAAAGAAGTTCAGTCCTTCCCAAGAGCAAAACCCCAAGAAAAAAATGTTTTGATAATGTTGAAACAAATTCTGGCATCCAACTTGTATGCTGAATGACTCCAGGATGCTGAGGAAACAGGTTTGTTCTTTACCTAATGTACAGATAACTAAGTGCAGCAAAAAAGGGATACATGTGCACAACAGATGAAATTCAGGTAGGACAGACAGCTGTAATTCTGGCACTTCTTAATCTTGGAGTGATTAACTTTGTAACTTTCATCATGATTTTGTGCAATACTTAGTATGAATTTATTGATGTATGTCTGGTATTTAACCATCATAAGATAACATGATCGGCTTCACACCCCCTCCCTCCCCAAACTAGTGGAGGTTCCGCATGTGGCTGAGTTGTAGTAGCTGTTTCCAAACAGTTCTGTGAAGTATGTCTGGTTTAGAGACAGCAAAAAATAAGTCTTAACCTATAAGCTAAATGTTACCTGAGCTAGTCGATTATTGAAGGTTTGTGTATTCTCCAGTGTTGGCTAAGAGGACTTTACCACTACGAAGTTTTATGTTGGGAGTGCTTTTATGCAAGTAACATTCTTCTTACTCATGTCCCGATGAATAATTTTGATTTTATTTGTCTACCAGTTGGTTTCAGGAGACCAACTCTGATGCAGTGTGTAAAGGTGGGCACAGAACACTTCTGAGATGTCAAGACTAATTTTCGTTAGTTTCATTTAAGTGCTATTTACAGAAGCAGAACATGTGAAAATTCCTATTTCTACTTTTGTTTGTATTTGAAATAGTATTTCTTTGCACATAGTCATATTTTAAATTGAATGTTTGGCTGTCTCCCAGGAGTCAAAAGCATCTTGAAAACATAGCCTCAAGGTCACGGGTTCTTTGGGCTGTTAAAATAAACAGCAGTTTAGATTTTGAAGGTTTTAATACCTGCCAAAGGATATTTTTTGCTTCCAGTTCTGACAGCTAACAGAACTGGTTAATCCTATTTTAGATATATGGTTTGTGCTTGTTTAAGGAAAACATACTGAAGAATCTTAAAAGAAATTGGTATTAAAATGATTTCTGAAGTTTATAAGACTGGCACCTGTTTCTTTAAAATGTCACCTTGTGCTAATGAAATCAGCAAATGTGTCTCTACAGATTTTTCTTTCAGAATAATTTCTTCCAACAGGATTCATAAGACTGTTCTTGGTGGTGGCAGTAGTAGCGATTTCTTTTCTCACTCTGTGTCTCTCCCCCTCTCTGCATTGCTAAAGCAAATTACAGCTCATGCTGGTGATGGGAAAGTTGGCAATAAATGTTGACTGAAGAATTGTTGTCTAATTATTCATGTGAAAGCTCCATAATCAAATTACATATTTCTACTGCAAAACAGTAGATCTGCAAAAAATGTTGATTCTTGTACAGCCTGTGCTTTGGCACATAGCAGCTGATCAATGTTTACTGTTTCCTCTTCAGGAACAAACTTTCATTCCTTCCAGGAAAACATGAAAGTATGAGCTTTACTTGGGTTTTGCTGGTTTTTAATGACTTTCTTTATGTTTTGCAAACTCTCAGACCTGGACTGTAGGACTTGTCACCTCATCAATACTTCCTAACATGGCATGTTATATGGAACAGAGAAATACAATCCACGAAATAAATCTAATTCATTTAATCTTTAAATTCAAGTGGCTGTAATTCAGAAGAACCCTCAGATAAGCAACAGTATGTTAAGAATGAGTATTCAATGTGATAACCTATGGCACAGTTCATGCAAAATGACCCAATAACTGTGGCAGTAAACGTTAGCTATTTTTGTTATTAGGTGCATAATAAGAAGATGGGTTGGAGAGATAATTTATGGAAAATCTGCCAAATAAAAGCCCAGATTGTGCATTTGGGTAGTAATAAAGTTTTGGGGCTTAAATGCTTGTACTGTTTTCCATGATCATCAGTCTGTTCTGTTTTTATTTTCAAATAGTGAGTTTGTGTTAAATTAACAGCCCTGTTGATCTGACTGAGGGGACAAGTAATGAGATTGACAGTAAGGCAGAGGAGAGATTTGCTCTCCCCTTTAAAAGCTGCAGCTAAAGATTTTGCATCTTCTTACAACAAGAATTTCCTCACAGATATACCTAAACTTTTAAGTTTATGTGTGGATGTACTCTGTTTAAAATAGCAGATATTCTAACTTAAAGCTGGTGCTGTACCTCTTTATCTCATATTTGCTTAAAGATAATCTGCAGTCCTCATACTTTTTTTCTTTAAAAAAAAAAAAGCTTATGGTATCACCATATCCAAGTGGCCTAAACACAGAGCTGCAGAAAGGCAGGATGCGAGAGCAGAGAAGTAAAACACGGAGCTCTGTGTCATCCCTGGAATACTTAAAGAGCTCTCCTCAACCAGAGGAAAATCTGAGGAGCAGAACTTCACAGGCTGTTTGCACTTAGTTGTTGTTATTATGGGACCGTCACAGTTGCCTGCATCTGACCCAAAGAGAACAGATTAGGCGTTCCTTGTTCCTTGATGTGAACCAAGCTCTTAAATTGTTTTATCTGCATGTAAGAGCAGAAATTCTACAATTAGAGTAAGTAATTACTTTTGGAAGTTACTCTGGAATATAATGTACTTAAGGTGCTTCTTAAAAGCACTTTGCTGTGACTCAAATATCCCTTTTCCTATATTGAATAGCATAATGCATGCTCTATAAAGTAGCTTTAAAAACAATATTGTGCAAAATTTAGTATTCCTAGAAGACTTTATTCCTTTGTAACCTCTTAGGAAATGACCTGGTTAGACTTTTCCTATACTTTGTTAGTTTATTCCACAGACTTCTGCAAAGAAATTACACCTTCTTACATGAAGAGCAGAACATAAATGAGCTTACTTTTCTTTGCCTGCCCAAACAGTAACAGGTTCTCACTTAGGCTAAGAAGTGAGAATAGGTGGTTAACTCTGTGTCTTTCTAAGTACCCCCCCAGTTAGCAATCTAATAAGTTTTGGTGCCTGCTAAATACATCCATTCCCACAAAACTGTGTGAAAAGGTTCAGTAACGCAAGCAGTATTATTTTCAGCATGGTATGCAATGGAACAAAATAATTCCTATTCTTTTTTGGGCAAGTGTTACCTTGCACAGAAAAAAAAGGAGGGCTTGAAGTGTAGATATTTACAATAATTGGTAATCAAGGAATTCTTTGAGTGTGTCTCTCTGACTTGCATGACAAAGTACCTGTCAAGCAGCAAATGTGCAAGCCCAGCATTTTAAATATATAAATGAAGATCCATATACTACTCTCAAGTAAAGCTCATAATTTCAGTGGTTTTGTTGTGGTTTTTTCCCCTGCCAGGGGTGTCCCAATATGTCACGATTGTTAATTAAGCAGTTTTTAAGGAGTTGTGTTTTACAATGCAGAGAGTGGAGGATGCTTTTTATACATTGGTGCGAGAGATTCGACAATACAGAGTGAAAAAAATCAGCAAAGAAGAAAAGACTCCAGGGTGCGTGAAAATTAAAAAATGCCTTGTAATGTAACAGGGTAAGTTTTGTAATGTAACAGGGTAAGTTTTACAAATCACTTGCCAAATGAAAATGATTGACAGTGTCTTGCAAATCAGACATTTTATGGTTAATTGATGACATAATTTAAGATATAAACCCAATCAGATTTTAGTATAGTAGTTCTGAATAATATTCCTGGAAAACACCCAAGTACTATGGATTTGTTTAGTTTCATGGATTTTTTTTTTTGTAAATAGGTAAAGAGGAAGTCTTTACTGCATATCAAGATCTCCACTTGTGTGTGAAGTTAAGAGGAAAAAGTTTTATTACAGATATGTTGCAGATACTATTGAAGTGAATATTGATTGGACCTACAGGTTGATGAACTGAGGGGAGAGGATCATATTTATACGGTGGGGGGAGAGGCAACACTGAAGTAAAACTGGAGAGAGAAGAAAAGACACAACAGACCCTCTCCCCCAAACAAACAATAGACAAATTGTCACAAAATTGTGGGTTGTTTTTAATACAGTCCTGTAAAAAAAAAAAAAAAAAAAAAAGGCGGGGGGAGGAGAGAAGAAGAAACTGCAATATGGAAGAAGTGCTAGGTCTAAACCATTTCCAGTGCTTTTTGAACAAACCATCAGAATAGCTCCTTGCATACATTGCTGTCCCATTAATTCTTTACCTCTTACTGCACCACTGCAGAGAGTGGGCTGTTACGCCTTAAATACTTGTCCACCAGGAGGATGATCAGCAATTTCACATTGTGTAAAAGAAAAACTGTTTCCTTTTCAAGGTGTTTTTTCATACTTCAGAATGTCTTGCAGAGATAGTGGAATTTGACTTGTATCCTAGAGTGACTGTCAAAACCGTAGGAATATTGCCTCCAATAAGGGAGTTTTATTCCTCTTTCCAGGAGATGGAGGAGAAATACTGTTTCACATCAGTTTTTACTAGGTCTGCTCAGGCTTATTATGTTCTCAGCTTTTAGGTGATGAATGACAGCTCTAAAATAATTCTTTAGATGTTTCTTTACAGATAGATTTTGTGATACTCTTTGTATCAAAGGTTTACTTTGCAGGAAACTGGCAGCTTCAGTTAGGAAGCTCCCCAGTGTTGCATCCAAATATCAATAAAATTGATGGCATAAAAATAGGTTGTTTTATTCTTTCCTAGTTATCAAAAAACAACTAACAGCAGCTTGGCAAGATTACTTTTGATGAAAGCGATATGAAATAAGTTGCTAGGCCTCCTTCAATTAGCCTTCTGAAAAACAACTTTGCCATTTCTTGATGTCTTACTAATGTAGCCATACCTCAACGTAGAATTTCTGTTTGGATACTACGACTTTAAAGATCCTGAATTCTCTCTGCTTTTCCTCTCTGTGGATTTCCTTGGGAGAAGGAGAATGGGACAGTGGGGATTGTGGGTTTTGTTTGATTGTTGTTGTTTTTTTTTTTTTTTTTTTTTAAGTGGAAGTGTCTTTTCAGATCTTAAGATTCACTTTGATAGCAAACATGTGCTTGCTTTCCTCCAGCTTCCTACTTTCTCTCTGCCTGTGTCTGAGAGAAGGATAGTTTGGGTTCGTTGTTGTTACTGTTCTGAGGGTGTTTTCCCCAGATGGGGGAAATCTTTTGTCAACAATATATATTGTTATTTGTTGTTGTTGGTTTTTTTTTCTCCTCCGTACCTTATTTAGAAAAGTCTTGGATATAAGACTCTAGAACTTCGAGAGTGTCTGCTCAGGGGAGGAAACATTTGTCTTTATACTCAAGTGAATTCTAGATAGTGTTGATAGTCGTTTCAGCAACTTTGTGTTTAAGAGGTTAAGCTGGAGAAAGCATACTCCAAAATTATTATAGTACAGCTGTAGTTCAGCAGTGATTCTAGTGGGATAAGAAATCTGGCATTTAAAACAGTCTGGCTTGTATTACTTTCCATTCAGTAAGAAGATACGCGTCAGACTGAAACAATATATAGTAAATAAGCTAAGGAGAGCAGCACCTAATGATGCGAGTCTTTCAGCTGGGATTTGAGACTTCAAAAATATTTGTTATAACAGTTTTCAATGATAGACAGTATTCATTTTCCTTTTTTGTCTGTGGGTAATCAAATTTGATGGTTCAGAGTGTTTTGCTACCTCTTGGAAAACTCAGTTTATCTTTCTGCTGCTTATGGGATGCCTTCTTAGTTATATTAATCTTGTACAAGGTAAGTGAAGACTTTGACTACCCAGATTACCTACCGTTAACTGCTGATGCTTTCCAAGAGGTTCATTCCTTTCCCTGTTACACAGTAAAGCAGAAAGTACATAGCACCTTTTTCTTGGTTTATAATTTCCAGCTATCAAGAAGAAATTTTTAAAACGCAGTATAAAATCCTCAAAAGATTTTTTTTCCCATAGTACTACTGAGGCATACAAATAATTTCTGCTCATGACTCATACGTGTGTGTGCATGTATGTATTATATTTGTAAAAAATATTACATGTAAGTAAAAAGACTCTCTTATGCAATTTAAAACTTTTTAAGGGCCTATTTGGGCCTGGAATCTTTAGGAATTCCCAATTCCTTATGAATTCAGGGTTTCTTATTGATAAGAGCCAGGTTAGTTGCCAAGTCTCATACATACTTGTAGCCATGTAACCACATCTGCAGACTTCTATATGGTTATGAGACCATGTGGTGCTCCAAAGAAAAGCTGTAGCTGGGAGCAGGCTGTTTCTGTGGGAAGGGTTGTGGTTTTTCTGTTCTGTTTGCATTTTGTAGTTGCCCTTTGGAAAATCAGGTGCCAGGAGCAAGCTCCATCAATGCACCTTTATTGAGGCAGAGTGGTGTCGTTCTGAGCATGCCCAGTGAATTCTGAGTTTTTATTCCTGAGCCTGGATTTAAAGCACTCATTCAGTACATTTTACGCTTTCTGCAAAGCTTGCGCACAATATGCCCGTTACTAGAGGGAGTAAGTTCAGCTGCGTGCAGTTCCTTCTTACTGAAAGAAGTAACCAGAAAGGTTGATCACCTTTGATCTTACCATATTGATGCCTTTAGGGGCCTTCTGTAAACAGTATCCACTACTTAATTTAAAATTTAATCCACAGACTGGAAAGTGGAAGACCTCAGTTTATCTTGGGTTCTCCAGTTCTAATTCACAAATATTCGAAATGTAGTTTTGTATGCTATGTTATATTCATTACCTGGATTTAAGACAAATTGTGGCAGGACCAAACTACTAAATACATAATTAATAATACCAAGCATTTCTAATTCTCAAAAGATTCACGGGGGACATGACCTTTTCCAGAACCAAGGCTGCTCTTCCATTAGGCATGCTACGTCAATTTTGTATTGATTAATAATAATGTATAAATTTAGAATGTTATTTGCAAGTTTATTTTGTATATTATGTGACCTTGCACAAGCGTGCAATTAGTATTAGGAGATACACTGCTAAGGACTTTGATGGAACATCAGCTAACTGTAAATGTTTTATGAACTTGAATGTGAAGGTTTTTAATAAATTTAGGTTATTCTGGGAACATTGCTCTATCCATGAAGCTACTTAACACCTCACTGTTGTTTGGGTTTTCCATTTTAAGTTTCATCACCATTTGGTGCTTGACTGAAACAGTGGTGAATTAGGTGATTTTTGGCTTGTTGTGGGTTTTTTTTCAGAGTTCACTTTCAGTTCTTTTACTGGAGTAGGCACGCAGGAGGAAGCAGAGACTTTTAATTTTTATTGGCAGCTTGAAGGCAAACTCTGCAGCTGACAAGAGGTAGGAAGCTGCCTGCCGGTTGTAGGGCTAAATTGCAAGACTCAGTTTTGTAGCGGTGCAGTTGGCTGCTGTTGATACGTTAAGATTATACACCTATTTCTGATCTAGCTAAAAGACAATATAAGGAGTAAGGCAGTGAAGAATCAAGATAAATTTTTATCTTAATGATGTTCTAACTGTCAGTGCTCAAACTATTAAATGTAAAGGCTGATTGAGAACGTGGGTACTTGATTGGAATGTGGAGCAACCTGAAAGCTAGGCAATAGAATAAACTTTCACGTAAACAGGTTGTTACAAAGTATATCGTATAACATATAACATTGTGCTGGATATCAGGCTTTTAAATATGCTTGTCTCTTTTGACCAGAGTCAATTTTTGTCAGCTATAAGTATCCCCCCAAAAACTAAAAACTACTCAATGTGAAGAAACACTAGCTTTTGTGTCTGTAGCTTAACTATGGAGGCTGTGGAGATTTTAAGTGACTGTACATGATACAGCAGCATAGATAATGTGTTCCATGTGTCTTTAACTATATGATCCGAATAGAATGATTTATCAAGTAATAATTTATCATGGGAAGAGGGGATTGATTTGCATATGTAAAGATTTATAAAACTGTGGTGTGATTACTCTATCAGGGTGCCTGAGAAATGACCTGAATATGTAGAATAATCATAACTATCTCTTTGGTATTGAATTCTTGCTACAAATATTTGTATTTACTTCTTAAAGCCACGTATAGATCAAGGCATAAACAAAGTTAACTAATGCTTCAGAACTTTATTATGTAGTAATAATATACATACTTATAATCTAAATGTATGTTACCTATACCCTTCTAGTTTGAGGTGGGACATGTGCCCTCTTTGAGATGAAGAGGGCAGTACACTAAATTACTTTCCTTACCACATTAGTAATGGAGCCGGACCGATGGGGTATCTGGTCAACCCCTGAGCAGTGCATCACCCGCAGGCTGCTGTAAGCCCAGTTTGGGGAACAGCTGAGAGAGAGGGCAGGCCGGCGCTAGCTGTTGCTGGTGTCAAAACAGTTCATTCAGGTTGTTCTTTCAGTGCTCCTCAGAGCTCGGGAGAGGAACAGCCAGGAGTAATCTTTCAAACGATGGCAGCCTGTTCTCCAAAGCTGCTCTCCTGCAGCTCCCTCTGCCCATGCACAGTAATGCAGACAGGAGTGTTCCTCTTACCACGTGAGGTAACTGTAGCTCCCCTTCCATCTGAATACGTTTTTCCTGGCACGCCCCTTCCCAAGAAACAGGAATGCTCTAGAGGACAGTTGCCCCGGCAATTCCTCTAACCCACAGTCTACTCATGGGGACACTTTACAAAAGCCTGCAAAAGGAGAAGACAGTGTAACTTCTCCTGGCAGGCAGCAAAACAGACTGCTCATTGAACACCCTTCACCAGATCAGGTCAGATGCAAACAGGCTGTCCCTAACCAGGTGTGTAAGTCTGTTAACGTGATCTTAATGCGTGTGTGTTTTGTACCTTTTCAGGGTGTCGATGATGCCTTCTATACATTAGTTCGGGAAATCAGAAAACACAAAGAGAAGATGAGCAAAGATGGTAAAAAGAAGAAAAAGAAGACAAAGACAAAGTGTATAATTATGTAAATACAGTTTATGCTTATTCTTAAAGTACTTAAGTAATTTTTGTACATTACACTAAATTATTAGCATTTGTTTTAGCATTACTTTACTTTCTGCTTCATGATCCTGTTAGCTTTACCTGAATGCTTGTTTTAAATGACAGTGGAAACTTCATTCCTCTCAAAGTGCCAGTATTCTTTGACTGTTGGTTCTTGAACTAGCAATGCCTGTGAAAACAACAAACAACAAACAAAAAAACACACACAAAAAACCTGAGAACTGTCTTAGGACTCTTTGGTGCATGCACAGTTGCTAACTTCCTATTTTTCTTACTGATGGTGAACTTCTGTTCTGTGTGCAAACCAAACAATGAAGTGATGCGCTACACATTCTAGCATCCCCTTTAATTTTTTGGGTTTTAAATCTGGTTGGGAAAAAGGACTAGTTAGCAAAAGAGACTTTCATTTCAGCCTTTCTTTTATTTTAGACTGACTGCAATATAGAAAGACCAGAAGCCTTTATAGTCTTCCTGTAGATTTTGCTTCTAGGCATCTAGTCTTGTAGCATTTCAGATCAACTTTAATGAATGTAAAGATAAAACTTTCACAAAAAAATTTTTCACCGCAGTTTGTCACGGTCACTCCTTAAATACTCTATTTTTTCTATAAAAAAAAAAGAAAAATTAAAAAAAGACAACAATGCACATGTGGCAATGGAAAAAGTAAAAGTTCTAATTAGGTTGATTTGCTACTGTTAATGCATTGCTTTAAGACTTCCACTAACTTTTTGTGTCTGAAGACCGAGGTGAAATCCTAGCTCTCCTGACCCCCAGTGGCAAATCTTTAAGTAGCTTTGTTCAGTAGGTACAGGGTTTCACCCTTAGTGTCTCTAGGAAATACTAGAAAGCCTTAACAGATAAGTTG
This sequence comes from Larus michahellis, assembly GCF_964199755.1. NCBI lineage: Eukaryota > Metazoa > Chordata > Aves > Charadriiformes > Laridae > Larus > Larus michahellis. Next base: position 74,364,043 of record NC_133896.1, on the reverse strand, counting down.
ATTCAAATTCTTAGGTTAATTCATACATGGATCCAGAATTTACCGTAAGAATTAAATCAGAATGAATCCTAAATTATAAAGTGAAGTGTAAAACCATTCTTTTTTCCCCCCAAGAGTGGCATTAAATATTTCTAGATGCCCATTTTGTGCAAAACAGGGGAGGAAATTTTAAATTCTAGTAACGACAAATGAATAAATGAACGTGTTGAATTTAGCTGCTTCATGCAAATAATTTGGAAATCCACTATGCCATAAAAATGGTGTGGAATTTGCACAAATCGTCAGCATAGAACATGGTTTCCAGAGTCAATGTTGTTTGTGTAATGTTTGTGAAGTACTAGTTTTGTTGCACAGATTAAATGGTTGGTGAGTGGCATTCCAGTCTCTAGACTGTCATGAAGCTAGACCAAGATTTTAATGTTGTCTTTTTCTGTGATTAAGTTCTCTTGTGATTTATTATTTTTTTTTTTCCTTCCCCCTCCTTTTTTTTCTGATTGGAATTAATGCAGAATTCTTGCATAAGCTTTTGGTTTTTTGGTACTGCAGCAGCCCAGTTATTCTGCAACTAAAGTAAGAGCCAGTAATTCCAGTGTTGCCAGTTCCTGTTGTCTTACTTTAAATGTGGCATTGTTTGGTTGTTTCATTAGGGCCTGGGTTCCTGAAGGTACGCTGTTTCATAGTACCTAACTCAGCTGCAGAATAAAATTTGAAAATGGGACTCTGGTGTACCCGAAAAAGTAAAACATGAGACACTGAAGTAGGATAGTTCAGGACACTGGAAAATTTGGAACAGGGAACAGCAGCATTGCCCTAACCTAAGGTATACCTAAACAATCATGTGGAAATTTTACACAGTAAAATTTTCATACACCTGTGTAACTTGGACCATTTATACGATGTCAAAGGTGCAACTGCATGAGAAAAGTATTCTTTTGCTTCTACGGGGGGGAAAAAAACAACACCATAGTGACTCTCGTAGGTGGAGAGCTGTAAAGCTGGCAGGGGACGTGTACTGTCCGCATTGCTCCGTGTTCTTTGATTTCTGTGTGGCTGAGACAAATAATGCCTCTCCCTGCCCAAGCCCCCCATTCCCCACCCTGCAACAAAACCCAGCCCTCCCCCCCCGCCCTCCTTTCAGCTTTGATGTGAAATATACTTTAGATTATGAAATATTTTGAAAAACAGTAATAGGAGACCCTAACATTGTATCATAAGGACCAATAAGGAATAAGAACGGATTCTTAAGGTCGCAAAACATTTTACAGCTTCCAAGGTTAAAACCTTCTGGAGACAGTTATTTGCACATCTTAGACACGCTTGATTATATATGAAGAACATAGCAAAAGTGGATTGTATACCTTGAGGAAATGGAAGTAATCTTAAGATTACTTTAAGATTTCTGGTAACTGAGTCACACTGCATGTAAAATTAGGGCTGGTCTAAAATTCTTCTGTTAATTTAACTAAAAACTGTTAGGAGAAATTTTAGCTGAAATGTTGTAATCATCGAATGTGGATTTATATAGCTGTAATATAAAGCTATATATATAAAATAGGTTGGTTTATTTTTTTTCAGTAAATGTGATCTGTAGCTACCAATTTAATTACTACAAAATCTGTTTAGATTAGCCCTTATTTACTTTTTTTTTTTTAAAAAAAGAAGAAAAATACACATCCTTGCCACTGTTGTGCGGTTTTGTCTTAATATTTGTTGAGATTTGGTGAAGCATGTTGGATTGCAGCTTGCACAAGTTGATCTCCTAATTATTCTGTCTTTCCCTATTTGAAATGCTTTCAAAGAACACACCTGGATGCTATCTGTTCTGGTAGCAACTACTAAATGAACATGTGAATCACTTACCACATTAATACATTAAATTGTCATGTGTCAGGGAGTAACACCTTCTTACAGTAGCTTTATGTAACTCTGGTAAACAACTCTATCATTGGTTTTCTCAAAACTCCAGTGTAATTCTTTTGACCAGTCTCGTTGCCCTAAAGTTTTTGCAAACTTAGAAAGTTTCACTGCATAGATTTTTGTTACAGTAACAGGATCTCTGTAATGGGTAGATACTGACACACACTCTTCTGCTCTTGGCTATACTATGAAGCAATACAATTATTACCTTCGAAGACCATCAAACTGTAAAGAAATCATTTTGTCTCAAGTTTACATAAAGCTACATAGATGGTAAATCTTTCCTAACATTTCTTTATTCCACTGTCTTTGTGTTTTCATGTTGAAAATACTTCTGCTTTTTTCTCTTGAGTGCCAACTTCTTACTAGAATGACTTCTTAATGTAATATGTTTACCTGGAATGTATTTTAACTATTTTTGTATAGTGTAAACTGAAACATGCACATTTTGTACATTGTGCTTTATTTGATGTGGAACATATGCAGTGTGATCCAGTTTTTCCATCATTTGGTTGCGTGACCTAGGAATGTTGGTCATACCAGACATTAAGTTAAAAAAAAAAAAAGACCACTGTTTGTTTTAAAATTTTTAATGTTTTTAGGAGTATGTGCTGTGAGGTGATCTGGAATTTGTCATTTTTTCGTCAAACTGTACTGCTCCTATTTATTGTAATGTAATAAAAAATAGTTATTGTGAGTTGCTGTCCCAGTTTGCACTTTCATCTCTGCCCTGGAGTATCCCAAATTGCATGTGTTTGGCAGTTCTTCTCGGTTTATTTCTTGTACATCTCATTGCCTGTCACGAAGCTGTTGTCTTTGCCCAGGGGTGTTCCCTTCCAGTGAAGAGGGGGGGTGCCACCATGCTTTGACACAATGCGCTTCTCACCCACTGTTGTGGGCTGCTCGGGCTGTACCACCCTCAGTCGCACCCCACAGACTTTGTTTTCATTAGTCTTAACAGCTAACTTGATGTGAATTAATCTACAAGTTTAAAATACTCTGAATAGCCATCCTGTAGTCATTCCCAGGTGTGTACTTGTTTTCTTCTATCAAATGCCTTCCATAAACTTACAGAAAAATATGAAGGACGTTCTTCAGTATCGATTGTGTCCCACAGTGGGGAAAAAAGTGTGAATCTGCTACTGGTCTATAAGCTTACGCTTTGGCCCTCTGTTACCACGTCTGGATAATGTTTTATCAGTTAATGAAGGGTAGGTTAAATTTTGTACTTGGCGGTATTTGTTGAGAATAGATTTAACTGCAACATGTTGCAGAGGAGTTAAGCTGATGTGGAAGGACTGCTTTTCACTTCAATGTGGTGCTAGAAACCGAAGCACAAACGCTTCATCACAAGGTAGCGTACTAATTTGTGAGTAGCAAGTGAAGACTTGCTATTGCCAACAGTTCCACCGCAGTGATTACTTGTATTTCAAAGATTATTTATGTTCTATCTCCAGTGTCACTTAGTTCTTGGGCTGGGGCGGGGGCGCAGAAACACCAACCAACTCTAGTATGTACTGAGTACAGGTCTGTGCTAGTTGAGCCAAGCTCTACAGTTAGACACGGAGCAAACGTCCACGGTCAAACTGCTCTTCCAGGGGGAAGGATCAAGTCCTATATTCCTGCTACAGCAGTTACACAACATCAGAAATCAGCAGTAGCTGGAATTGTCTTTGGGCTCTAAGCGCTTCAACCACTACTCTTCAAATTCACCCCCCTCCTGACCCCACAGTCTTCTTTCTAACACAGCCAGACGGCGCCTCTGCCAACATGACTCCGCATGTCAAGCAGGTGTAGTTAAAATCTTTACAAGTTTAGTTTACTTTTGAGAAGGTGCTCATTTAACAGTGGAAACGCATCATTAAACGTGGAAGACTTTCCAAATTAGATTAATCCTCTATGTAGCACCTTGAATCGGCATACCAGCACGCAGCTCCCAGGTAACAACAGCTCTGTTCGACGCGCATATCCAAGTGAAACAGAACAGAATTACGTTGCTGCTATTTCCTGGAAAATTGTTTCACACACGAAGCTTTAGTTCAAGGAGGTCAAAAGTAGCTGAGGAAAAACTTACCACCCATATAAAATGAGCCCCCAGCCCTTCAAGTGAGTACTTCAGGGTAAGCGAAGTCCTAATTTGTACTTTAGATGGGTTGGAAGGATTTACATTTCATTTCTTCTGAGGTTACAGCTCTTTTATTGTTTTATTTTTATGGATTGGTATCGTTACATGCAGTCATTAATACCAGTTATTTATTGTCATCACTGTAGTAGCGCTGTTTCAGAGCTCTGTATTTTCTGAGAAAGTACAAAGCCTCCAACTCTTTTATAACAAATTCTCCTCGTGCAATTAGTTGCTTAATTTTTTCAGGATCTTTCACATCTTTATTTTTTAGAAAAGCTGCTTTCAAGCGGCTTCTAAAGTAGTCTGCTCCTTTGGGATACTCCCTTCCAAGGTACAGCAGCTTGAAGAAAAAAAAAAAAAGAATTTTTTTTATAGATCGAGTGTGCAGTAAAAGGGCTTTGTCTGGTTAAGGAAGGTGCTCGTGGCATTTAAAACACTTACATTTTTGTACAGATTCAACACTTCACCTCTTAGAGAACTGGCCATTCTCACATTTCAGTGAACTCTTTATTCTCGTCTGATTATTTTTTTTTTTACCTGAAGAATAATCAGTTTGACATTAGCCTTCCACGGGCGTCAGTAAATCCCAGCCTCATTCACCACGGGCTTCCAACCAGATTCCTTTATCTCCCTGTCGCCCTGCTTGCTCTGACTCGCACGCTTCCTGGTTCCGCTCGCTCTCTTTTGGCTACTTTTGTGTTTCGGGTTCCTTTCCCTTTCTCTTCCGCGTTACGAATCGAGCGAGGCCAGCGCGCACCGGCAAACCGGAACGCAAAACCAAAGTAACGCGTGAGCTAACGGGGTAAACCGATTTTTCCTTTTTGTAAATAAAAGCGGCTGCGGCCCAGCCCGGCCCGGCCCAGCCTCCCCAGCCCGCACCCGGAGGCGGGGTGGGGGGCGAACCGGCCAGGGCCGCCCCTCGGGCTGGCCCCATGGCCCTGCCCCAGACCCCCGGCGCTCGGTCACACAGACCCCCGCGTCCCCCGACCCGTTCCGTTCCGCTCCCGGCCGGGGGGGAAGGGGAAGGTCAGTCTCTCACCGGCCGCCGCCGCGCCGTAATCCCCGCTGCCGCCGCTTTACGACAAAGCCGTAAAGGGAGGCACCGCCCTTCTCCCGACCGTCCGTGGGCGGGGCGGGGGCAGGCAGGACGCCATTGGCGGTGGGGAGCAGGTGGGCTGGTCGCCTAGGCAACGCGGCGGCGGCGCCATGGTGAGAGCGGGCCGGCGGCGGGGGCGGGAGGCCTTACCCGGGTGGGGGCACGGGGCGTCTCCCCGTGACGGCGGCCCGTTCCGGGGACCCCCCGCACCGCGGTGGGTCGTGGCTGCCGCTGCCCGGCCCGGGTGACCGAGCTGCCGGCGGTGAGAGCGCGGCTTGCTGGGCCGTGTGGCCGCAGGGCTTTGAGGGAAAGCAACGGTGACGGGCGTCTCGGGAGGCTGGCTAGGTGGTGAAGCGGGTAAGGGTTGGGCTGAAGTATTCCACGGGGGCTACTGAAGTAAAAAAAAGATTGTAAAAAAAAAAAAAAAAAAAAAGACTGAAGGCTCTGAAAAATCACCCGAAGGGCAGGGTAGCTTTGCTGCAACCCCCCCGAGCTCGGTTCTTGCGCCGCGGTTTGTTCCGGTGGCTGCTTGGCGAGAAACCCAGCTGGGAGGGAGCTCAAGCTTTGCCGTCGGAGCCGCTGTGCCGCGACGAACTTCTCTGCGTCCCCTGGCACAGCCTGCCTCCTCCTTCCTCCCCCTTCCCCGCCCCCAGGGAGTACTCTCGGCCGTGTGCCCATTCACACCGAAGTTAACGTAAATTCGCGTGGCAATATTTGGACGTCGCACCGAAAAGGTAATCGATGAATCAAATAAGGGATTCACTGTTAGACGTTTGGCTTTCTAAAACCTCTTGTGCCCTGCAGTCCCCTGGAGAAGGCCCCTGGTTACATTTTTTCACTTCGCGGGCAGTTTCCCCGCGGGTGAGAAGAGGCGCCGGTGGCGTTTCCGTGTTCTGACGGATCATCGCGCGGTGCAACTTAGCGTTATTAGCAGCAGCACGCAGTATCAGTACATCGGTTCGGAAAACATTTTGTGACTAAACTGTACCTCGGAATAAGTTATATATTTGTTGTACGTTATTTTTTTTCGCACCGGGAGTAAGTAGATGTACTTCTATAACCGTATGTGTAAGCCAGCCTGGTAAATTATGACGGTCTGGAGGCAAGTGTTAGCGGCTACTTTTCTGCAATATTGAAATTATTGTCACTATAACTTTTCAATAGTTAATCTCATCTAATTTTACAGAATAGTTGTATTTTCTAATTATTCCTTTATACTCAATACCCTGTTCTCTGATGCTGACTTTCCTTTTTTGTTTTTTTCTTCCCTCCCCTCCCCCGATCTTCTAGGGTCCAAAAAAGAAAAAAAAGGTAGGTAGGCAGAAATATGCTCTAATTCACATACAGCATTTTGGCCCTTGCAGTGTTCATTTAGACAGTGTGCCAGCACAATTCCGTTATTTCGGAATTTAAATGAGTAAAATTAAGAAGCGCTTCATACTGAAATTAAAGTAAGCATCAAGTTACTTCTGGACTTAATGTCTACAAAACATTATTTTTAAGAGGTTCTGTCGTAATAAAGGTGCTGTGATACCATAATCGTGTGCAAATGTGCTTTTTGAAAGAAAGAGGTGGGTTTTTTTTTAAAAGAGGTGGGGTTTTTTAACTTGTATTTCTTCTAAGCTGGTTGGTCAGGCTCAGTCAAATTTGAGAGAGGAACAGGCGTCTGCAGGACACTAAGCCTGTGTGCCTTTTGCAAGGAGGCAGAGCCGTGTTCCTGCGGAACTACTAGAGAGAAGGCGGTCAGCGTAGTCGCTGTGTGTTGTGCTGGGCAGCCGGTGTCCGGGCAGAGAGCCAGTGTCCTGGCTTTGAGCCGCAGGCCCGACATGGAACATGATGGGTAGGGGCGGACAACAGACAGAAGTCCACGGGAACCTAGATTGCAGAGATTCGTGCCTGTGGATTATTCTTAATTCAGTGATAATGAAATTAACTACGCTTCCCCCCCCGCCCAAAAAAAAAAAAAGAACACAGTATTGATTGGAGAACTGTGCATCTCAGTTTTGTCTGTACTATGTTAAGTCATAAGAATGTGAAAAGAAGTGGACTAAAAAGTGATTAAAAGTAATTGAAACAAGCAGATTTTTCCATTTTCACTGGAAGAAAAGTAATCCAAAGGTTTTATATATATATTTTTTTTTTTTTTAACTGGAAGGAACTGATTCTTCCCTGAAATCTTAATGGGTAGAATTGTGGTTTTTATTGACTCTCTTCTAGGAGAATTTTGCAAATAAATGCTTTGGTAACAAATGTGACAAGATTCATGATAACCGGTGTGTGTAAATTTTCACCATTGCTTTTGTTCAAGCTTCATGATAACCTTTGTATTCAAAGTTACATTTATGTATATATTTATTGCCATGCAAAGCAGTGTAAAGTGAATAGCTTTCCAAGTAGTTATTCACAGCTGAAAATATACTAGTCAGAATCAAAATGTGAAATAACAGCATTTGTAACACTCTTTTCGTGTGATGAATGACAAAGGTTCTCCTTGATTATTTCTAAGTTCCCTGTCAATTGGATTACTTGTAACAGTGGTTACCAAATTATTACGAATACTCCGGTGGAGTGGGTAGGAAGACTTCATAATACCATCGTGTTCGTTTGCAACTGTCTGGACTTAAGTCCTCTTTTGTTGTCTCTCCCTGTCAGCTTTGTTGGACCTCTTTCTTTACTGCCTCATTTACACCTCTGCAAGATGGGCACTGTGCTACTGTGCTGGTTTGGTGCCATTCGGTACCCATTTCTCTGCGGAAGAGGAGGATTGGATTCCTAGCAGATGCCTTTGATCCTTAGTGCTTATTTACATTGTGATACCGTCCGATTGTATTCTCTTGCTGACACTGTGGATGAAACTCATGCTGTTTTAGTCATTTTACCTTACCTGACTGAATCCTTGTAAGCACTCATCTCTCACCAGTGATGGCATGGGGACTTGGGATTCAGCCCTCTGATATACAAACATCCAGGTTAGATGCTTCGATAGAGGATGTGTCTCCTCCTCTTTTCACATTGCCTCGCCCTCTGAACCCATTTACATTCCATATTTTCTGTGGTTTAAACAAGTAAACATTTGATTTAATTTAACTCTTCCGTTTGTGTGTGTCAGTGGCAGAATACCATTGTTCAGCCAGTACACAGCACCACCAAATGCAAGTCATTTGTTTTCCTTCACATTTTGTATTTTGGCATCCATACCTTTGCTTTCAGCCTTAGTTTAGACTGCTGTCACTCTTTGTTTTCTCCGCGTGCTGGAGCCTGTGCAGAATACCATGGTTTATTTTCTCATGTATAAATAAAAATAAAATAGCCTTATCTGTCCCACTTATGAGCAAATAACATTGGCTGTGAATTCATTTTGCAGTTCCGTATTAAATCAGCCTCCTTGTTTCCACAAGCTCTGCAAACTTGTTTTGATTTACTTCCTTCCTGGCCATTTCTACCCCCAGCCCACCCCCCCCTTCTTTTTTTTTTTTTTTTTAAATCTTTTGTATTCAGGCCTTGTCTTTGCAGCATCTGCCTTCAGGAACAGCACTCCTCCCTGGTATCGTTCCATCGAGCCCAGATGGAGTCAAGGCACATTGACTGCAAGTTTATTATGTGTGCAATACAATGGCAGTGTTACCTGTGTATACACTGAGTAAAACTGAATAAAGATAATTTAGTCATTAGTAACCATGTGCTTGGTGAAGATTGCAGCCTTAGGCTGCTTTAGCTACTGCATTAGCAGGAAATCAGTGTTTTCCTCTTGTGTGTCTTTAAGTGCTGTTTTCTGGTGACAATGCTGATCCTACACGCTTGATTAAACATCCCAAGACTGTGTCAACACAAAAACCAAACAAAATGATAGTAAAAAATAAAACCCCATCCAAAAATCTTCCTTTTTGCTCTTGAGGAAAAAAGTGAGGGGCCAAATGCAAATCTTCAGATCCACAGAGAATTATGCTTTCCACATCCTAGCTGTTTGTATCTCTTGAAGACAACGTGGCCTCATGTGCACAAATCCAATTATCAAATTTGTATGTGTATCATCAGTGAGGAATCAATGAGTGCTATGAATTACAGGACAAAAATAAGTGTTCTGTTTTGGTTAATCTGTTACATGCCGGTAGATTTTGCATGTTACTTACCTCGCCTTTTTTTTATTTTTTCAAATGTATACCCAGACTGCAAAGAATTAATAAGGAAGATAATTTCTGAGAAACCCAAATTTAAAATATAGTTATTCTAGGATTAACCTAGAGGTTGAACAGTAAACTGTCTTGAGCTGCAGTTAGGATTTTGTGACAGTAAAGAGAACTCTGTGTTAGTTGTCTTGTGAATTAGGTGCTTCTAAATGCCAAACTTGCCTATATCCCAAAATGCATTTCCGACTATTTTGCAAAACATTTGAAACTGTAATATCCGCTTCCTTAGCAAATGTAGATGCTATTCAATTTCCCCATTAAACCAAGAGATTTTAATATTCCTCTAGTGTGGCCGTGTTCAGGAGTGTCTAGCATAAAATAATATATTAATTGTAAGAGCATATATTGCAGCGTGAAAATTAGAAGAAAATTGAGTCCAGGATATGGATTGCCATTGACTGTATAAGAGAGTCTAAAATCTTAATTCAGGGATCAGATTAGAAGGGCAAAGTTACAGAGGGTGAATACATCCCAAAATGTATTAAAGTAATATTGATGTTTGTTTTCTTTTAATTTATTGCAAACATTAAGTCCAGTGGCAAAAAGAAAGTTAGCAAAGCTGAACAACTGAGATTACAGAAAGAAGAAGAAGAAAGGAGGCTGAAAGAGGAAGGTACTGTGCACTTCATTTGTAGGGAATGTGATGGCACAAACCATTTATTTTAAATAAGTGGACAGAAAGTAATTTAATAAACTCTATGTGCATCAATATCTGTTTCACAAACACAGATGATTTCTCCCTCTTTTCTTGTGTGGGCCGAATTCTGTGTTACCTGTCAACCGCCTCTTGCCTCTCGCTTTCCTGTTAGAGCCATACTCTTTTCTCTAGGTATTTCTACTGCCATTAGGAACTTGGGAAGGAGGATGGTTGGAAGAATTAGATCTTTATTTTTTTCTCTTTTACCATTACCTTTTGAAATATTCTCAGCAAGTTAGAAAACCACAAAACATTGCATTTCTTTTTTTTTTTTTCACTCTTCTCTCAAGCCTAGTTATCAGTAGTCAAGAGAATTCTCTGAAAAGGACTTTTTTCCAGAGAAGGCCAACGGAATACTTCTCTTGGCTTCTGTGGGTGTTCTGATGGGGTAGCAGGAAAAAGTAACTACAAACTACGATAGGTTAAAGTGTAGTTTGCTTGTGCTTTCTCTGTCTCTACTGAGTGAGTGATTCTCCACCCACTTCTTCAAGGTCGTTCTATAGTATATCACTGTATCCCTTAAAATGAAATCCCAGTTGCATGACTTGACCTGTCCGCCCCATCTGAACGTGTCGGCTTCTGCAGTTTAGTATCATAACCCAACAACCCTGTCTGAACCTCAGATCCATCTCCTCTGCTTCTCTTTCTGCCATTAATCCAAACTGGTGGGGGTTTGGCCATGCTATGACTGCTAGTAATAGTAAGTGCCTACTAATCACTAATAACCTTTGTGGGTGGGAGTAGCAGGCAGATTTGGGAACTGCTATTGCTCTTGCTTCTGTGCAACACAGATATACTTGCAGTGATTTACATGTAGGTGGTGACATTCAGGCTGTTTGGGAACATCTGGATTGATGCATAGCTTTAGATGAAGGCTTAGAGGTTGAGATGAATTTTAGTTTGCACATTCTCTCTAATTTTCTAATCCCTATGGCAGCAAAGAAAAGGTAAAACTGTAATCAGGAGTAACTGATCCTGGAGAGGATTTCAATGAACAAATAGCTATAAGACTGTGGTAGCCACTGGAGGTTGTAGGAAAGGAGAAGAGTAATTTGGGGCTGAACCACTCAGGCAGTTTCGCCATAGACATTGGATTAAGAACCTGGGCCTGTTCAAGCTGTAGATAAAGGGAGAAGGCACTCCTGCTGCTGTTTCTGAAGGGAAGAAGAGGGCTTGGTGATCCTTGTCTCCACTTGTATTGTCACAGGCTGATAGGGGTAGTACCATAGATAGTCTGGTTTAGTACTATGATTCAAATTAATTTGGCGCATTGGGAAGATTTCTGAGCGATACAAGATATAACTATGCTGCTCATTATTATGGTTTTGTCATTACAGCGAATAACAAAATAATTTGTCTGGTTTTATTCAGCAAAATATATTTATGCTCTTGATATATTTCCCAATCTTCAGAGGAAGCTCAATTGCAAGCTCAACAAGAAGAAGCAGCAAGACTTGAAAAGGAGAGAATTGAACAAGAGCAGATGGAAAACCTTGAGGCGAAAGTTAGTTCATGCTCAATTGTTACTGAAAAATTCTAATCCTATTTTTAAACTGGTGACAAGGTCTGTAAAACATTATTAATTTAGTGTGAGAATGGAATAGAATTTCCTTATGTTCTTAGTGTTGGGAGCAATGTACAGAAAATTTTCTAGCATCACTGGGTTAAAATTAGTAATGAAAAATCTAGCCAAGCTGATGAAAGGTACTCTTGTATAAGATCCTGCAAGTTGAGAAAGTAGTGAGCTGGATTAGTAGTTGACTAAAACACAATGCATGTAAAGTCGAGAGAAATGGTGCTGTTGTTTTTTCTGTAGTATTCTTTCATTAAGCCAATTTTTGGCTTTGATTCAGAAAAATTCCCTGCGACGGGATAGTCTTCCCTGGTTTTGATACATAAAGATGCTGTGGTTTAAATACATTAACTTTGGGCATATGTGATACTCTAGTTCGAATGAATACTGCTTTTTTTTTTTTCTTCCATCTCCACTATACTTTCAATTGGATGTGTTTTTTGTGTTACCCATAATTACATTTGGTACAGTTTTGGCAAGAAAATTTTGGTATGAATTCTACAATTGGTTACACATTAGGGGATATGCATTGATTTGTGTGTGTGCATGTGTCTGTATACATATATGTGTGTGTGTGTATTTGAATACGTATGATTATTTTTCTGAGAAGACCGGAATTCAGAGCAAAAACTGATTGTTAATATCTAATTTTTTTTTTCAAAAAAAAAAAGGAGATTTACTGCAAACATTTTTTTTAATTGTCTTTTTTCAGAAAAAGTCACTCTTGCCTGTGCCTTTTGTCCTTCATGGAATATTTTTTTCCCCTAGGGAGAAGAGGAATTTAAAATAAGATAAATTATAAGGAAAAAAAAAATCTTGCACACGTTTTTCCAACATATGGTTACATTTTTTAGCAGCTCTCATTAGAGGTAGTTCCAGGATGATGATATGGAAACTGTTCAAGTGAGAGGTTAACAATCATATGACACGTTATGTTTATCATATGTCTCAGTAACTAATGTGATGACAATAACATATTGAGAACTGCTGCAGTCTTCTCAATTAAATGTTTCATAAAAAAGCAAGTTACCAGTGTTTGGATTTGTTTAAATGATAACTCATTCAAATATCTCAAATTATTTTCTTTGATATAAAATAATAGTCAGAAGTAAATCAAATATTAAACTCCTCTGTTTGAGATATATATATATATTAACAGGATCAAGAACGAAGGGAGTCTGAACTAGCAGAACTTCATTCACTGGAACAGAAGTTTTTGTCTGCACAGCAGTGGAAAACGGATTATAGAGCAAATGCAAAGGTAAGCTTTCTTTCCAAAATCTGCCTGGTGTCGTAGAGAGACTTCATGCTATGTCACCATTGCAGGACCCAGGAATGCTTCCATTTCTTGAATTTAGGTGCGTGCTATGACTGCATTTCAAGTTCCATCTCAAGGTAGTAGCTGGCCATCCTCACTTTCCTCCGTCTTCTATACTTTTGTGTACACTTGGCCAAAGAGGAGCCTGTCTGGCTGATGAAGTATTAGGGCCCCACAGCTTACCCCAGTGATCAAGAGGAACTGTAGTTTCAGATATTCTGGTATTTGTCCTTCCTTTTCTATTTGTTTAATTCATTCTACTTTTAAACAATCCACAAAAAAATCTCTACCAGGGCTTAAAAATATTTTGGTAGCATTTGAGACAGTTGACAACATTTGTTCCAGTGGTTCCTGGATATCACAGGTTATCATTCAGAGAGTGGTTGCTCAAAACTTCGAAGGACACAGTGAAAATCTAGGTCAGATATCAGGGCTTGAAATATGTGAAAATGCAGCCAGGAGTTAATGTCTGCAGTTTAGGGTGACATACGTGGAGGTTGAATTATCACCCAATAGTACTATATGCCTGTAAAGTTAAATTTTAAATAATAAGGTATGGAAATACATTAGTAGAACATTTCATTCTTGTAAATCTGTCAAACATCATTTGGTAACCGTCTGAACGATGTTTGGTCGGTTTGGTTCCAAGTAAGGTTAAATAGACTTGTAGACAGAAGGATTTTCTCTTTGTGTTGTTTATTACTTAATCCTTTATAAAGCCTCTGTGGAACGAATTTAGAATCATAGGATAAATCATGTTAGAAGGGACTTCTGAAACTCTTATACTTCAACCTCCTGCACAAAGCGGGGCAAACTCTGAAGTTAGATGAAGGTGCTCAGTTGGGTTTTGAAAATTTCTAAGGGTGGGAATACCACAGTAGCTCTGGGCAGCCAAGTTGGCAGCTTTACCACTCTCATTGTAACAATTTTCCTTTACATGCAATTGGCATTTCCCTTGTTACAGCTTGTGATCTTTGCCTCTTTGCCATGAGACATCGTCCCTGCGCGCCTCGGAGAAAAGTTTGCCTCTGTCTTCTCTATAACCCCTCCTTAGGTACTCGTAGATTGCAATTAGCTCCTCCTTTAGCTTTGTTAGTCCTCTCCAGACTAACAAAGCTTGTCCTTTCCTCCTGTGTCGTTTCCTCCAGTACCCGAACCATCTTAATGTCCCTCCTCTGGACTCTCCCATTTAACCATTCTTTCTCTTGTACTGAGGAACCCAAAGCTGGGTGCAGCACTGCAGTTGTGGCCTCAGGAGCCCTGCAGAGGGAACGGTCTTGGGCTTGCTGCTTACGCGCTGCCTGTTGTAGCCTGCTGTGCCCTTCCCTGGCCTTCATTGCCACAAGGGTGCAGCACGATAACTTCACACTTTACGTCTTGACAACTTTGGGTGGTTTTTGTTTATTAAGATAATAAATGTTTGTTAAGAATATTCAGGGCAAAAGAAATACATAATACCAAATGCTGAGTTTCCACATCCATTTCAGAACTATTTTAATTCAGATTAATAGATACATTTATAAATTATCATGACATTTCTCCTTTTTATCAAATAACAAGCGCTGTTATTTTTAAGGATGTGTCTTCCTGATGATGAAACCGAAGCTCTCTTTTAAGTGCAAAGTTGTGAAAAAATAAATCAGATATTTTAATTACTAAAGACTGATCAGTCTTTTATACAGGAATTTCCAGTGCACTCAGTACTCACTTATTATTACTTTTTTTGAAGTCAGTGGAAATGGTTATGGAAGTGGTTGGGAATGCAATTATACAAGTGCTTTTACTCTAAAAGATCCATTTTACATTGTAAGGCAATCTTCAGTAACATTGTGTTATTAATCTTCACAGTAAACAGGGAGGCAATGTTTCCTTAATATCTTACTGTATGGATGAAAAACATTGCATTATAGGTGATAAATTGATACCACGAGCCAATAGTGGGTTTAGCCTGTCACTGATTATTTTTTTCTTCCCTGACCTATAAGAATGACCAATAATTGATTTGAAAATAAAATTATTAAAAAAAAATTAAAGTCTAGGGTTTCACTTTCCCACCAAAGGTTTCTGTAAAGCTGAATCGGTGCTGGTAAGGAGGAGGAAATCTCCTTCAGAGGCAGAGAAAGGAGGAATAAACATGTTCGAGTAGAAGGCTCTTAAGCAGCTTTATTGCTAGCGTAGGAATTTTCAGTTTTGTTGGCAGTATCTGGTTTGAGAACCATCTGCCTCTTCCACCTGCACCGGTTCCTCATTTATGTTCTCGGTCATTTATTCTTTCAGCTCCTCATTTGAGGCAGGTACTGAATTCAGTATTGAATACAGAACTACATTGCTTTTGTAGACGTGCAAGCTCTACCTAGCAGAACAGAAGTAAGTGTAAACAGCAAACGTTAGGTGGGCAGAAGTATCTTAACACATTAATATCAAAGTAAACCATTTTTTTCTGGCATAATGATAAGCCAGGTGGTGTTACAGTCCTGTTTAGATGCAGGTGTGAATGTATCACTGTAATATATTTGTCTTTCAGAATCCTCTTTTTTCATGTAATAATGATAGCCATTTGCACCACATGCCCAGATCTGCTTTCCTTTGAACATTTTCTGTAGTGGGAGCGTTACCTCAGTTGTGATGGAAGTCCTGACCCAACTGTACTGCAGGAAATAAATACTTTCATGAGCTTATGGCGTGAAGATCGAAATGAGGACATTCAACTTGTGATGGAGAAGGGAGAACAGGTGCTAAATGTAAGTGCTAAGATGGTATTTTTCAGTTTAAGCTTACCAGAACATATCCTTAACAGCCACATCCCCCTCCCCCTTCCTTTTTTTTTTTTTTTTTTCCACCAAATGGATGAAATTGGCTATAACATTCAAAGTCTGGAAGTTTTTATTCAGTTTTTACATTTTTTAATTACACATTTATTGTTAACTCTGACGGAGATGACTATTGACTTTAAATATGCAGTGCACTTAAGGGATTTGTGTGTGATGTTTCTACACTGACCTCTAGTATTCCAACATCCGTCTTCCCTGCTGTGTACACTTTAACCAGTCTTGAGCTGGAACATATAAGTTCATGTCACGTATAGATGCTTCTGTGGGCAGCAGCCTTATTGTGTAACACTTAAACCAGTAAGGTGGCATGGAAGAGCAGGAGTTCCCAAACTGGAAGCCACCAACCACCGATGGGTCGGGAGGCAAATTTTAAGCAATTTGTGGCTGCTCTGTAAAGATAGGGCTTTATTTTCATTTATGCTAACTTTATAGTGTTTTTTCAGAAAGTTAAATGGGGTCTCCACCATTGGGGGTGAAAGTCGCATGTGTAATACAACTTTTATTGGGCTAGTTTGGTTCCAAGTGTTAGATTTCCTGGCTTGCAATGCTTGCGGGGTGCTGCAATTTTCACCTTGGGCATACTGCCTTTTTCTGAGCCGGTGGGGAACATGCTGGTCCCTTCCAAGAATTTCAACAGATACCTCCTCCCTTTCTCTTCTATGCTGCAACCCAAGCTATGCAATTGCCCACTTCTGTTCCTTCTCTCCACTGTTCTCCCTGCTGCCACGTCTTTCCCACAAACACCTTTTCTACCCCCGCTGTATGTTTCCCATCCAACACCGAAGCAGTTACAGGTACTTCAGGTCCTGTAAACGTGTGCTGCCTTGCACAGTATGCTCAATAGAGTATTACCTGATACTAGAAGATAGGCTTTTTTTTTCACCTCTACTGGAAATGCAAGGTGATGTCAAAAATATTGCCTGTCTTCTCTTGGTCTAAAACACTTGTGCGTTTCTTTCCCGTTTTACATGGTTTTAGAGGAAACTATTAAACACTCTCATGATCTGTGTGAGATCATGGAGATCAGCAGTTCAGAGTTGACAGGGACCACCTCACTGTTGAGGTAGACCATGTTAAAAGGGCAATATAAAGAAGACAGTAGTAGTTACAATTCTGCTGCTGCTTTCCCACACCTTTAATGAGCAGCAGCACTGCGATTCCGCAGGCTAAGAGGAAGAAGAGTCTGGAAGGGAGGCATAAGAAATAATCTGATCCCCCTTTCATCTCAGTGCTGCACGTCGCTTTGGCCAGCTAGGAATTTTTTAGTTCTATACAAGCATTTAGGTATTAAGATATTAGCACGTAGCAGCAAACAGCAATGTTATGACAGAGTTCCAAACTTCACGACAAGGGTTGTTCTGAGAATTAGAATGTAATTGCTGTATGTCTTCCTATTTATTTTTTTTTTGAGATTATTACTATAGAAAATATGGTTCCAAAATAAAGCTGCAAGTTTTTCATTAAAACTAATTTTTGACCAAAAGGTTTCTTCATATGACCAAAATGATTCAATAAATGATCTGTTTCATAAGCTAAGATTTCACAGCCTACAGGTCAAGGAATGAAGGAATTGGACTGGAGGAATGAAGGCAGGCAGCCTTGACCCTGGAATTCCCAGCGTTTTGCATGGTGGACTGTCTATCTGATAATGCTGGCTTAACAAAATTTCTAGAGCTATAAGAAAAAAAAAATTATTTCTGCAACCAAAATATGTTTAGGTACAAAGGAAGGAAGTTTGCTTCCTTTTTTTAATGACATAACACACAGTATATTAAGGATGGTGTCAAAACAGAGATACTTTTCCCACATGTAATGTCTTCTAGTTAATTGAGAAGTTGCAGTTTCTTTTATTGGACACACCACCAAATGAGATAACAGAAAAAGAAACAGTCCAGTACCAGGAATCTATTCTGGAATTGCAGAATCTGCTTCATCAGAAGTACAACGGAGCTACAGAGCACCTGCTTAAAGTAAGTGAGATTTACGACTTTGAAGCTGTAATTCATGCAGTGCACATAAGGTTAGCTACAAGTGTCTTCTTGTGAGGGTTGGTTTTGTTTGTTCTTAAACTGTCACAGATTAGTATGTGAGTTTCCAAATTTAGCATTTGAGTTTCCAAATCACATGCATAGCAGATACTAGACTCGTAATTCTTCAAAACCCCTAGAAACCTTAGCTTTACAGTGGAAATTCCCATCATTAAGACCTCTAAGATTAAATCATTGTGAAATTTTGTGACAGCTGGAGATGTTGAAAACAAGGGGTGCTGTGTGAAATTAGTTTCGTATTGTGTCTTAGTGATTTAAATTAAAGCTAGTTGACTGTACAAAAAAATGGCAGCTGTAAAAAGCAGGTCATAAGGTTAGCTTGTACATGTTTTTTAATACAAGTTGATATGACTAGAACATTTTTTAAACTAAGATCTTGGGAAAAATAAAGAGTATTTAAACAAGAAAATGAAAAGGTGCTTGGGAATCTGTTCCCTGGATTGCATGTATAGGTAGTGATCTTGCTTGCTATTTTAAATGTATTAATCATATATGTAAGTATGTTTAGCAAAAGACTATTGCTAGAAGAAACAAAAAAAGGAAAAAGAGTAAAGGAAATAGTAAAGCAATTGTATGTTTGTTCACAGTCAAAACCCATTAAGAAATGTTAAATACTTGAGTTTAGGATTAAACTCCTAATGCAATTATCATTTCACAAGTTTTATATTGACAAAATTATAACATAATCTGTGTAGTGTCTGTAGGATAGGAGTGCTTTATAGCTCAGTAAGTCCTCCTTTTTTTTTTTTTTCTTTTTTTTTTAAGTTGTCCTGAGAAGGATTTTCGGGGGCACATGATTAAGGGAGGTAGGCAGTACCATTGAAGGGGATAATGTAAGATCCCGTATTTGGCAGTATTTGACTGACAGAATTGATGAAGTCAGAGGAAGAAAAAGAATGTAGTTCAAATTTTAACAAAGAGATTTGAGTTTATAACTGTCATGTTTTAGTACATAAATACAACATACCTGAGCTTGGTCTGGTGTATTTTCATTCCTATGTGTCTTTTTCTATTTATTCAAGTGTAAATGTAAGTAAATCGAAGTGATATAAATAAGAAGAAAACATGTGGCTTTTTTCTTTGTAGACAGCTAATATGTATGAAGATTCTGAAACTGGAAACATGCAGGCAGTCATAAAGGATAAAAATGTTACTTTCTGTATTTGGGCCAATCTGAAGAAGAAAGTAAGGTACAGCAAACTGAAATTCTTAATTTGAAATGAGGCCTGGCCTTGTCTACCCAAGGCGAGTAAACACCAAGAACCAGTTTCTCGTAATCTTTTTCATGTTGAATAACATTCCTTCTACAGACTCCCAACTGATGGATTTCATACCAGCCTGTTGCTAAGGAAGGTACTGGTTACATCAGCCTTTTATTAAAGAAACAGGAGTGTTTTATATATGTGTAAGCTTATACATATCTATAATTTCTTTCTTAAAATTATAAAGTAGAACCTCGTTGCTGCCAGAACAATTTTTAAAGGAAAACAATAAAACTCATGCAAGAGAATTTAAATTCCTCTGAAGTAATGTTTCCTGCTCATGCATTAAATAGTTTCTAAGCTGTTACAGTTGTTTGCAAAATGGTGAATGATGCTTTGTGCTCAGTTCTCTGTCAGATGAAAGATTCTAGGGCCTGGGATGCAAATATCCTCCACAGTGCGTTCTGAATCCAAGATATTTTTTCTTATTAGATTGCCCTTTAACTGATACATTTTTCAAAACAAGATTTTGGAGCGGACTTCCTACTCCCACTCCGCAAATATGAGGAATAAATTGGTAAAAGGACTTTGCATTGACTCAGGACCTGTTGCTGTAAGCTTTGCTAGGACAACTAGAAGGCTGGGTGCTGAGCAATGTCAGACTGACCTGCAGGAAGAGCCCATTTTAGTTAGTGTTAGAGCCTTTTGGTCAGCTTAGCTTAGAGATGCACTTAAAATTTTCAAACGAGAATTAAAAAATAAACGTTCCTTTGCTAGAAGGTTTTTAGAACTTGTGAACAGCTGATCTTACCTGGAAATAAGCATTATTTGAATTGTCCTGGCTTTGTTTGGGCAGGAATTGCAATGAGCAAAAAACTTTTGTATCTGATTAAAGAACCCAAGTTCACAAGTTAGATACTTGATTGGCTTGAGAGGTCCCACGCCAACTTCATGAAGTTCAGCCAGGCCAAGTGTGAGGTCCTGCACCTGGGTTGCGGCAATCCCAAGCATAAATACAGGCTGGATGCAGGATGGATTGAGAGCAGCCCTGAGGAGGACTTGGGGGTGTTGGTTGGTGAGAAGCTCAACGTGAGCCATCAATGTGGCTCGCAGCACAGAAAGCCAACCGCATCCTGAGCTGCAGCAAAAGAAGCGTGGCCAGCAGGTCGAGGGAGGTGATTCTCCCCCTCTACTCTGCTGTCGTGAGGCCCCACCTGGAGTACTCTGTCCAGCTCTGGGTCCCCCAACATAAGGACATGAACCTGTTGGAGAGGGTCCAGAGAAGGACCACGAAGATGATGAGAGGGCTGGAGCACCTCTCCTATAAAGACAGACTGAGAGAGTGGAGTTGTTCAGCCTGGAGAAGTGAAGGGTCTGGGGAGAGCTTATAGAGGCCTTCCAGTTCCTAAAGGGGGCCTACAAGAAAGCTGGAGAGGGACTTTTTACAAGGGCATGTAGTGATATGACGAGGGCTTCAAACTGGAAGAGGGTAGATTTAGATTAGGTATCAGGAAGAAACTTTTCACTATGAGGGTGGTGAGGCACTGGAACAGGTTGCCCAGGGAAGTTGTGGATGCCCCATCCCTGGAAGTGTTCAAGGCCAGGCTGGATGGGGCTTTGAGCAACCTGGTCTAGTGGGAGGTGTCCCTGCCCATGGCAAGGAGGTTGTAACTATATGATCTTTAAGGCCCATTCCAACCTAAACCATTCTATGATTTGGTGCAAGTTGGCCTCCTCTGCTGCTCTTAGCCCGTTTCCTCCATTGTCACAAGGCTTGGTGGCTGTGTAATTCTGTTGGTTATCAAAATTACCTTTACATTTCTGTATCTCTTTGGGTTTTATGTGGAAGATGCTAAGACTGATGTAATGTAGACAGCTGGTGACTTCACCTATGTAGGATTTGCCCATTAAGCTAGTTAGGAATTAAATTTAAATAATTTAAATTAAATTAAATTTACCAGAAATATACTGTGTAGAAGAGCTGCTGTCTGATTTTGCCTCATTGTCATCCTATCAGGAGCTTTATTTTTGCAGCTCCTCATCTCCTTGATGCAGTTACAGTTTTTCTGGAGGGGCTTACAGACAACTGTCAGTACAAGACAGGAAGCGTACCGTGACATCCCACTCTCTTTCTTAGACTGTGCCATGCGTCAAAAGAGAATTTAGGTGACTTTTAGCGTAGAACATCAATTTGAATACTTACAAAGAAATATAAAAGTAAGTGCTGCCAATTTTACTAGGGAATGTTATCCATTTGACTGTTATTTACAGGTTCAAAAATCATGTGTTTTGTGATGTGGAGCATGGATTTGATCTTCCGAAGTCACTGGCTGTGAGCAATGTTGCTGTTCGCATATTGCATACTCAGTATGATCATGTATCTCCACTTTGGCTGCAGTGTCAGAGTGTGCCGAAATTGGAAGTCTTAGATAGCGAAGAGTTAACTCAGCGTTCAAAAGATAATGTAGAAGAACCAGAAGAAGAGAAAAAGACAGACAGAGAAGAGCCCAGCATGCCCGCTGAAGAAGAAATATGTTCTGATGAGAGAAAAGTAGGTAAAAAAAAATCTCACCAAAGGATATTCTACCTTGCTATTGTTACTCGAAGCCCGGTCACAGTCTAACAGCTTCTTAATGTGTCCTGTGCTTGAGAGAGCCAGGTTCTTAAACATTTTATTAAAAAAAGGCAACTTGTCTTAATACAGTGCTGTAGACCTTCTCAAGAGAGTGGAAAGATGAATGACCAAAGGTGGTTGTACAGGAGGTAGAAAGGGATGTTTGGACAGGGTGTGGTAGCTGCTGTGCGGTTGGCGTGCATGAGTTGGCGTTTGGGTCGCTGTTAAGGGTGGGATCAATCCGTGAGGAATGTTAGGTGCCATTGTAAGATATTTCCATAAATCTGTGACATATTTTCTGCTTCTGAGAAACTGACAGCCCCATAAGATCACCGCAGGACCCCAACATGGGTTGCTATATGAGGACAGCTAGCAGCGTGCAGAACAGGATTCAGTTCAGCAGGTCTTGGTTGTGCAGTTACTTGTTTGCTCGGTGTCTGTAGGCTGAAGCTTTTGCCACCAGAGGGCTTTCCCACTGTTGTTTTTGTTTGCTGGGTTCCCTTCATCAGCACTTCTCAATGGAGTGTGTTGGCTTTGGGGGTTGGAAATTTGGCTGGCAATCTAGGGTAATGTTTTGAAAATAGAAAGCAGTGTGAGAAAGGGAATAAATATCAGGGGCAAGGCAGAGGCTAAGACTGCAAGCGGGGGTTCCGGCAGAGTTTCGGTGTGGCTTTGGATTCAGCGTTGGCTTAAGTTTTCTTTGTGTCACTCTCCTAGCTGTTACGTCAGCAGAAAGAAATTTTGGAGTGCGCACACCGCTAAAAAGGTTAAGTGTGTATATGGTACTTGGGAAGCTTGAGATGGAATTTGCCGTGGAACTGAAGTAATTATTTTATGTTTATCTCTATTTATCTATCTGGTAACAAAGTTGGAGAGTAATCAACGCTATTTTTACTAGCTAGGTAGAAATGATTTCTCCTAAAACCTTGACCCTGTAGCAAGATCGGTGCAAATGTTGCTGGAGGAGCGGGACTGTAGTCTTCTTGGGGCTCCTTGAAGGAGGTGATACCCTCCTCTTTACTGTGTCGGTCTCTGCCTAATGAAAAAATGTCTTTTGGTTTTTATATAGAGTGCTAGCTCATTCAAAGAAAACAGCAGTAGCATAGCTGGTATAAACGAAGCAGAGGAGAAAACTGAGAAGAAATCAGAAATCTTGGACGTACCGTCACAAGGTATTTGGTTAGGTTACGTGCAGTACTGCAAAATTGCTTATTCTAGTATTTCATTTTATATATGGAAACATTGTGATATAGATTTCTATGTGAATGGAACAAAGTTCGTAAATATATTGATGTTTTGATAACACTTGGGGATTGTTGACATTTCTATTAATGATTGTTAAATGCAGGGAGAAAATAGGACAGACAGGAAGATGGATTTTGTCCCCACACTTATTTGAATTAATTTATTTATTATTTTTGTTTATGTTCATGGCCATATTGATTATGTTTATGTATGTTTGTGTATTATTAAGCATACATTTATATATGTTTATGGGTGAGACAGACAATCTTTATGAATCTGCCAGGCTGTCTGGTGAGATTGACTTCCTCAGAAAAAAATGATTTAAATGCATATAATGGAAGGCACTCAGGTAGTATAGGTGTTACTGTTACTTAAATGTGTGCTTAAACCAAGATACATGCTGCTATACTTCGCTAAAAGAGGGCCTAATTCTAGGAACTAAATCTGTTTATTTGTCCCACATAAGTTAAGTTACAAATTTCTTCAGTGTTGTGGTGTCCTTTGGTTTAATAAGAGTCAGTTTTCTTGTAGTGCTGTCTTAAATGAAACAATTGCAAACTGTTCAGTATAGTTTAGCTGAACTGTACAGCCTTTTTCCTCCTTGTAAAAAAAACCCAAACAAACACACAACCAAAAACCCAAACAAACCTAACCAACCAAACAACACTTTCTGCTGAGCACAGGCCAAGCAACCGGTTGTCAGACTAGACCCTAGAGACCACCCAAGCAAGGTGATTTTTCCAGAGACTTTAAAGAACTTGGGCTTCGTTTGGAGGATTTTGCTATTTTATTTCAGTAAGGCTTTGAAAATCCCTACCATAGCATTAGGTGAAATGTGCATGCGCAGAAGCGTACTACTTATACCTGAGTATCTTCAAGCTTGTTTATCTGCTTTAATAAGGAGAGAAGGCTTATGAAATTATGCTTTTGCTGGCATGCTAATGATTCGCAAACTCATTCAACCACTTTTCAGAACAGAGTTTGAAAGGATACTCGGTTACCACAAATGCAGTGAAAACCGGCATCCAGGTAGAAGAGAGGAAAAAAACAGGAATGTAACACCAGGGAAACCACTGAGAATTACAGCCGGTTCCTCTCGGGATTTAACTTCATTGTTAAGTTAACTCCAGTGTTAAGAAGGTAGTTTATCTTGGGAGAATGAATAGTTTTGCTTAGAAGCCACTTGAATATTTTTTTTATTCTTATTTTAAAAAGCAAGTTAAAGTGCAAGCTACCGTTGTGGCTGGTAGTAAAATGTACATTTTTTGCTCGGAATAACTGCAAAAGGATGTTCTGTTGTTGTGTGAGTGCAGTAGAATAAAATCTCTGCGTAATACAACTAAATCTGACATTATGAAATAAACACCATTTTCACTTGTTTTTTAAAAAGCTTGAATACAACTTATACAGATATTTGTCATTTTTTTGAGGTTATCTCACTCTCTAAAAGGAAATGTCATACAATTTGCGGTAGCTGTTTTTACAGTATTAAACACTTTTTCTTGATCCCTGTCAACAGTAACTTCCATCCTCCTTCTGTATCATCCAGTGCAATGTTTTATGTGGGATTGTTTGTTTTTTTTAAAGAAAATATTTCTAGGCATTTTTCTCCATGGCATTGATGCCTTCTAATAACATTTTCCAATTAATTAAAACTTCAATTGATAGATATAGGTAATGTATACCTAATTATACGTAGAAAAAACATGAATTATCGTTGTTATCTGAAAATTTTGTTTCCTGTTAAATCCCTCTTGCTCTTCATAAATATCAGCTGCCTTTCGCCTTCAGCACATGACCTGTGGGTGCCTTATGTCTTTTTATTTGCCTTATTTTATTCATAACAATACAATCTTATTAAACCTGTCCAGAATCTGCTGTAGTGTATAGTTGTGAAATTCTTCTGTGATTAGTGATGTAAATCGTTTTGTCAGTAAAACCTTATTCCTATATAAATCTTTTTGACTTGACTACAACGTTAGAGCAGAGATTAATCTGTTAAAAAGCTCAGTACCATAACAAGAAGTGCTTTTCATTGTCCAGCTGTCTCTCCTTCCCCACTTTTCAAGGAACTGTTAAAAGATTTGGGGCGCACCAGTAGATGGTGCTGAAATGCTGCCGAGTGTAAAGCACTTCAAGCGCATGGGCTTTTTGTGCAAAAGGGACAAATGGTAAAAGTGGGAAAATTCAGTGGCTTTGTTTAAGCACCAGGTTGACTCACTTTGTTTGGTTATTATCTTTCTTTTTTAGTGCAGGATCCACTGAGGCAGGAAAAGACAAATGAAAAAGAAGAGGCGATAACCGATGACAACGTTGTTGATTTGCAACAGTTTGTGCCGGTGGGTGGTGTGTACCATATCGATGCACTGCAGCTTCCACCTCAGGTCAAACAAATCAAGGACTGGAACATGGTGGAGGTAAGTGAGGAAAGAGATTACACGCCGTGCGGTCCTCTTCCCTGTCATCTTTGGAGAGTTGGTCTGAGGTGCGTCACCACCGTACATAAGCAGTGTACGTGAGTGCTTGAGCAGCAAACTAAAGGACCAAGTTTTCAAATAATTTTTCAATTACACTAGGCCAATTTTTGGAGCAGCTGTGCGGAACAGATCAGCCTGCACCTGCAGAGTTCTGTGCTCAGTCGGTGCTCATCAGCATTGCTAGCACAGATCGCTCTGCTGGAAAATTCTCTCGACCAAAGTAAAATCAAAGACAGAAGTTCTTAGTTTTGCATATGTGAAAGGTACACTTAGAGAAGGATGGTAACAAAATTACGGCCAATTCAGTTCCTCTGTAAGGTAGTTGAGGACTATAGCCAACGTTTTCTAGTTTTCCCACTTGTGGAGCCTGATGCAGCATTGATCTACATCACAGTTTCTAGTGAAGCTGAAAAACTTCAATAAAAGAAATTCCCATGCAAACTAAGAAAGCAGGACTGTGGGCAGATGGAGAGGCACGGGATCTTCGGTCCCGGTCAAGCACACAGAGCTGCATCACCGATTGCATGTGACCTCTTTCATTCCCTTTGACACTGTTTGGACAAAGTGGAATTATATCTGGGTTTGCCTCTCAGGTGCTCGTGGGGTTTTTTTTGGAGTCTGTAGATCAACGTGCAATATTAGCAAACCATTAAAACTAATACATTTAAAATGGTGTGTTAGGAAACTCCACAGGTGATTAAGTAGACCAAAAGAAAAAAAAGAAAAGAAAAAAGTAGGCTACTGCATTTTCTAATAAAAATGTTATCTGTCCTTTTCCCATCTTGCCAAAGTTACTCGATGTTGGATTGGAGGCATACCCATATCCCCCAGAAGAGGCTGAAGAGGCCGCATATCCACCCATACACATAAGCCTTCGGCTTTCTGATCATGTGATGTATTTTGAGGATCCTGTGATAGCCCGATGGGATCCTGCAGGTACCAGTTTAGGACATAAATTTATTTTAAGTTTAAATAATGGGATTTATAGCTGAGTTTGAGTATTTCCTGAATTTGGCTGTAAAGATAAGAGCCAGTTCAGAGCCCAGAAATAATTTAGGTACTGCAATGTTAATTGATTTGGGGTTTAATTGTTCGGGGTTTTTTTTGTTGTGTTTTGCTTCTGCATCATAGAGCTAGTAATGAGCTGCTTGTTGAGGCTTTTTTTACTGTAGCTTATTAATAAAAATGAAAAAAAAAATACACACCATTTACAGGCAGTGGTATAACTGTACACCACAAATCAAGTTTTACTAGAGTGAAGCCATGTAAAGTCCACCTTGAGCCAAATTAGCTCCTAACTACACATATTAGTATTAAGCTAAAATATGAAAATAATTAAATATAAAAACTCAAACGTGATATTCTACTTATTAGAAAAGTATGAAGTGCCTCTGCTAGAGTAGAACCTATTAAAATGGTTTTATGTTTGAAGTTATTGTTGAAAATGAGCTTACGGACTGCTGTATAGCAAGTAAGAAATGACAGTTACATTAGTATTTGTATTTCTTTTGAAATAAAGGAGAAGCTTTCCTGCCAAATTAGCCCAGTCTTGTACTTAAAGACAATTAAAATGAGGGGAGTTTTTTGCCTTAAATGAATTCTTTTTATTCCGTGCCTCATATTTTATCTTAACTCTGAATATTAGTTAGCCCAGGATGTCTTTACTAACTAATTCTTCCCCAGCACCCATCACAAACAGAAGCTTTACATAGGCATCTTTGTATTTTTGCATCCCTTTGGTAAAGGCCAACAGTGGAGAACTGATGGCATCAGCAACGTAACGTATAAAAACCAAGAAAAGAGTATCACCTTTGAGATGGATGCCTTTTACACAATAGCACTTCTCCAGGATGCTCATTGCAACATGCTATATCGGGCATGGGAATTGCGACCTACTGGTGTGGATGAAGCACTACTCAGAGTTACTACAGTCTTTGCAACAGTTCAGATACAAATTAAGGTACTGTACATAATTTTTTTTATAAAACATTTGCAGATTTTTTTAAAAAAATCTCGAATTACTGCAGTGCCCTTTATTAAGAACTTGGGGGGATGCTTCCACGAGAGCAATTTGAATCTCGTGCTCTGGTTTAAAGTGAGGGAAGATCTCTTCTTTTCCAAGCACTGTAAGGAAAAGAACTAGTCATTTAATTTCTGTTCTTTTCTGTGAACTGCTTAGAAGAAAGCATTTGTATGATTGTTCTGCAAAGTTCCAGCAAATGCTTTGATACTGATACTACCTTGCTGAATTCAACTGTTTCACCAGCTAAAGACTTAAAAATTGTTCCTCTCCTCCCAACTATACCAAGAGAAATAAAAGCATTTCAAGCAACGTACTACTAATGCTACTTCTTCCTTGTAAAGGTTCAAGTTATGCAGGATTATCCGCATGCTCATTGCTATATAAATCGCTTCAGTAACAGACATGAGTCAGTATAAGCTCAAGTATGAGCCCATAGACCAGCGTCTTTTTGGAAATTTTTTCCTACAGAAAATTTTGGAAACTTTTGCTACAGTCTTTTGGAAACTTTTCCTATAGAAAAGTGGCTTTCTTCAGGGTATGTGGATGAAAGTTTACAGCCCAGAGTAGTAGACAATGTGTGCAGTATCCAGAAAAGCAGATACTCTTAAGCGTTGATGCCTGAAGCAGAAAATAGCTTTCATGACCAGTGACCTGCTTTCCCTGATTTGTACAACAGGGTCACCAGTGTATGTTGTCTTCAGTAGTGGTGGAAGAGAAGCATGTGCTTTCCCATGTGACAGGAAAATGGACAAGTCCACTCGACCTAAGAGCAGTTTTGAAAAAGGCTGGTGTGAATATTTTCCCAGGAGAGTATTCTTACAAGTATGTCTCTGTGAATAAGAAGGTGGGTGCAGGAGTGGTTGGTTTTCCGTGTAGTTTTTTCAACTTATTTTTCACATAGGTAACATTTTTCTTGTATAAAGAGCTGTTGTGCAGAATCAGGTGGCAAGTATACAAGCGTTCTGGCCAGCTTAGCCAGTGAATTCTGGTTAAAGCAAGCTTTTTCTTACATGTGTATAACACAGGAAATTAGACAAAATGGTATATATGTTTCCTAACTTGTATTTTTGCATTACAGGCTCCCCTAGCAGAAGTCAGGGCATATCAACAGATGGCACTGGTTGCATCTGCTTTTGCTTTTGCCTGGAGCAAGTGGAATCTAGAAGCAGGTCAAGAGAAAGTAGTGTTCAAGGTTTGTGGATTTAGACTAAACTTCTAGAGAAAAACGGCACAGAACTCTAGGGCAGTTGGAGAGATAGAAACAATTGACTTCCACAAGTTACATTAACCTCAAACAGTGTCTTCAAGCGCAGCAGTTTTAACATTTAGGGTTGACTATTTCAGAGCCTGCTTCACGGCTCATGCATTTGTGAGATTTCTAATGGGTCACATGTCTCAGTAACAAGGATGGTTGGTAATGGGCCAGGATCTATAACTGATAGGTTGGCTATTGAGGGCTTTAGCCAAGGCTAGGACGGTATATCTGGATGTCAATTTGCACAAGCAGCAACCTATTATAGATTACAGCAGTCTGTTTTAATAATGTTTATTAATAATACCTGGACGTTTCTTTTTGTCCATATGGGTTTTCATTTGTTTCCTAGTGTAAACTTAAGGGGGAAAAAAAAGGCAACTTAAACATTGATCTGTTTCTACCTGTAAGCTAAAAACACATGTAGATGCAGTTGGGGTTGTAGGCACAGAACATACCATACTGTTGAAATCTTTCTCTCTCCCCCTCTCTTGAGTTAAATGCACATGACATACAAAAATATTTAGCCCAATATTTAGTCCCAGGAGCAATAACTAAGACAAATAATGCCTGTTGCACCTAGCTACTCCCTACACAGGGCTCAGGAGTGGCAAGAAAGATGGAGCAGCCAAAACTTGCCTTTCACAGGGGCAAACAAGATGGAGGATTTTGGTCTTGATACAGTACCTTGTTTTTGTATTACATTCATGAGTATGTGTACTAGAATGTAGGATTTCATACTATAGTTTGTAGTCTGTCAGTGTCATGGGCTTCATCTTAACAGCACCTTTTTTTCCTGCAACAGGTAAGTGAGCATATTAAAGCAGATTCTGTTGAAGACAAAGACTGGTCTCTTTACATGTTTAATGGTCAGAAAGCACAAAAGCTCAAGATCACTGAGACCAGTGAAGCTTTTTCAGAAGAGCTAGAAGAAGATACTGAATTTCACTCCACACTCTACCATATGCTTAAAGACTTTGCCAGCAAAGAAGCAATTGATAAAGTGGAAGCAGCCAGCTTCCTGTTTATTGATGTTGTGTATCAGCTGCTCCTTGCTATGAGAGTTTTAACATACTCTTAAGTACTGCAAGCTTTCCTTTAAAGCTTTATTATCAAAAGCTATCAATAAAGTTACATTTCAAGTCTTGAATTCTGGGAACAGCTCCAGTGACTAAAATGCAAACATTCCATTTTTGTTACAGCAAAATAAGTTCTTTATTCTCTTGTGGCTAGACCACGTAGTCATTTATTGTTAGGTATGTTCAAACTTAGTACCTGTTTTATTGTAAACGTGAATGGAACCAAGATACTTCTGGGTACTTATAAAGATGACTTTTGTCAGAATGATGGGGAAGGGAAAAAAATAAATTTTGCAATTTCAAGTCATGCTTTAAAGAAAAAAAAACACCATCTCCCAAAACACACCCCAATATATAACCTTAAGTGTACTATCTCAACTTCTCAGACTGTCATCCAGAACTTGGAAGTATAACTACAAAAGTCAGAACCTTTGTTATACTGGGGGTGGTCCATTGTGTCGAAGTTCTATATATGGCCAGAACAGTTGCTGTAGTGAATTCCAGGAGTCCCCAGTTCCAACATGTGCTGCGTATGCTGGTCTTTGAAGAGACAGCCCTGTGAGGAAGCTTGTAAGAGCAGCAAGCAGTACCAGAATGGAAACGGAAACCCAGAGAGTTTTGTTCGCATTGGAAAAGGAGGCCTTGAAATGGGATGCCCACGATGACATTAAATTCCACCTGCACAGAAGAGTCAAGAGTGGTTCAGTTTTTCTTCAAAACTTGGAAGCCCTCTTCCCACCCCAAAAAACCCCTAAAGCAAACCAGACCCCACAAACAAACATACAGATCCTTAACCATCAAAATTGACAAGGTTGTTACTGTATTGGGAGCTACGTACAGTGGTAGCTTATGTTCTGGGTTTAAAATGCTGCCTTGCAGATCATCAAGAAGCCTTGCTTGTAGAAAGCTCTGAGAGTATTGGCTTATAAGTACTTTATTGTTTTCTAGGGCTTTGGTGCCTTCTTGAGGTTCTGGAGAAGTCTTACCCTCACTGACTATCCAAATCCTAGACCTTGCATGTCATTGGATACCTCCGTGCTTTATCAAACAATAGAAAAAAATATATTTGTTCTTGCTGTCTTCTCAGTTTTACACACTAGCATAATTGTCTCATCTCTCCCTTGATCAGGAATACTCACAGCAGAGGCTTAGCATAGGACATTCATACGGAAAAATCAGTTTCTCTGCAGAGGAAGCAGACCTCCTTTCCTGCTAGGGGCTTCCAAGGGATACTTGTTTAGGACTTGAGATATTCCAATAAATTTGCTGGAATAGTCAGTCCGGAGTTAATCTTGATAACTACTCACGTCTCAGTGTGTGCCAAAGCTGCTGTTAAGTTTTGCACAGGCCTCAAACCCTTGTACCCTACAAGAGTACATGTTAGCATGACCCAGCGTCCCAGCTATAACCGCTATCACAGTGTAACCGGAAGAGGTGGGATCATAGCATGAGGCTCCTCTTTACCTCACCATTTAGGATTAGTTATGAATCCCTGGTGGAGCGAGCAAGTCTCTGGCATGTGACATTACTCATTTACACTTGGTTTGTTTAAGAAGTCAGCATTAACAAGCAAACCAGAGCTACTGCTTTGCTTCCTCGTCCCATGTCCACCACCCAGACACTGCTTTACCTCATGATGACATGAGAAAAAACTTACACTGACTCTAGGTTCCATTTTGATGAATATTTTCCTTTTTCAGAGACACTTTCCTTCCTTGACAGTTCTTCTTGTGCTTCAGCAGGTGATTCCAACTGCTCATGTCTGTAAGCAAGCATCAACAGTTCCAAAGGTTTTCCGTCAAGCATTGTTTGACAGGATCACAATAGCTTGACTTTATAGCCCTTGTCAGGCAGTGGACAGTTAAGAGTTCATTAACAACAAACCAACCAACCCTGTACACACACCTCACAGAAGGTTGCTGTTGAACTTACTTTGTTTCAGGATGTTCATCTCCGTACTCCGCCCAAGAATACGCGCTAATGAACCGCTGTAGTGAAGGACGCTTCTCATTTTGCTTTGCTCCCAGTCGCCCCCTGTCATATTTTGAAGACATTTGCCTTAATTTCCCCATCAGAGCAGGAAATTAGAAATTCAGCAGAGGCCTACTCATTTGGGTAGGGATTAGGCAAGTACATTTCAAAATTAGTTGCCTGAAACTAGGATTCCTCTTTTTTAAAAACAAACAACCAACCCACCCACCCAAAACACACCACAACTCCCAAAAAACCCCACAAAACAAAACACCCAGATCCATTGATGCCAGCTGCCTACATTTCATATTTTAGTTCTAAACCAAGAAAGTCGAGGTAGGTTTTTTTAAACTCTCAACCATCAATTAAAAAAAAAAAAAAAAAGAAGAGCGTAACATTTAGTCAAAGGCTCTTGACCTATTGAAGCATATAAAACTAATGTGAGAGGTGTAGCCTAAACATTATTACACCACAAGATGCTCTATAAGGTGCTTAATACAGCCACAGTTAGAGTTGAAAAGTATTTAAGCCTTTTCAAAGGCAAAGGCCCAAGCAACTTTACCAACTGCTTGATCTCCTGTTGAACTTATCGCTCTGTTCATCGCCATCAGGTTCGTGGAGTTGGGCCTGGAGAAGAAGTTTGACACACTTACTGCACCGGCATTTTCACACTTCAGCCCAGCCAGTTTTGAGAAGGTAAAACACCTCGCCCTCCGGGAGCCCTTACTTACCAGCGGCAACCCAATACCTGCATTTCCAACACTCCTAGGCAACGCTGCAATGCTAACTCTTCGTAGGGATGATGATGGCTATACAAATAAGAGGCATTACTGACTCTATCAAGGAATGACCGGATTACTCACTGATCACATAAAATACCATCTATTTTTATACAAACTGAATAGAAAACTAGATGGGGATACTTGGCCTGAAGTGGCACACAAAGACGAACGAAATCATAAGCACAGCCCAAACCATGTTCTTTAAAGCAGTGTCTTTCCACATGAACTGCTTTTCTTCCACTAAGCATCTGAAGTGAGGCTGGCTGCACAGCTTCTGGCAAAATACCAAAATTTAATGTGCCTAAATTCCTCTAATGGTGCTCACAGAAATTCCTGCAGGCAATTTGAATTGCTCCTATGTTTTTTTTCCATCTCTGTGTGCTAAACCCTTCCCCTGTAGCCCTGATGAGAGAACCGTACATAAACAGTATTTCTTAACCGTAGCATGAGAGCACAGCCATTTCGGCTTCTGTGATGGCTTCGTCTTCTAAGTGGGACCACATGCAGTTCCCTTGGGTTGGTGGGGGTGATTGGAAATACATCCTCATGTTTGATGACATCAGCCATATTTGAGACAGAAAACCACCAAGTCAAGCATGTAGCAGAGCACCAGCATGTGACAAAAGCGAAGAAAAACACATAAACACACACACACACTTAAGATTTCATGTTAGGCTGAGAGAGCCATTACCTTAAAGTTAAAAGAATTTGGTAGCTTTTTATTCGTAGATTCATCTGTGAAGAGATCAAACATCAGAAAGGCTTACAGGATGCAGTGACTTTTTTTTTTTTTAAACTAAAGGTCTGACTTTTTGCAGTGTCTGTTTAAGTGAAGAACGTATCTGAGTACTCTCAGAAAGCAGAAATAAGATTTCAGGAAAAAGCTTTCTATTTCATTAGGTAAGTTAATAATATTCACACATTATACCTCCTCTACAAGCATCAATTTCTGTTGCTATCACTGAATGTGTTCTTCTATGATCACGGCAGTGTCCTGTTACAGGACGATCTCTTCCAGTCAGGAACAGTCTGTGATCAAGAAGGCTCCTGTGAGGATTTTACCAGTTTGTAAAACTGCCCTTTCGGTTTTTAAAATGCATCCTCTATTTTTCAGAAGAATTTAATACTTCTCCTAGCAAAGACACAAGTGCTCAGTGCCATCTGAAAACCTGACCACTGTACCATCTGCTTAGGGGGGGACAGAATTCAGAGCACCTGCACTTAAGGAGTCTAATTTGTATTTAGAAAAGAGCAGGAACCATCTGTAAAGATCACTCAGAGCTCAGCTACCTAGAAATAGCTACTGGGAATCCTCCAGTGTGAGCGAGCACCCAAATCTACTGCTCACAAGGATTATCATCACCACCACGCACAACACACTTTTCTAAAAGCCAGAACGCTACTGCGTACTTGCAACGTTTCCCCCACCCTGAGATTCATGGCAGGGTACATGCACATCTAATTTCGCAGAGTTGTTTCCAATGCCATTAGTAAATTGCTAATTTTTCGTCTGTTTGTAGGAAAGGAGATACAACACTCACACAACCCCTCCACCCACGATT